>NC_081383.1:28454941-28818274 GCF_030684315.1 Stegostoma tigrinum
AAAACTGTGAAGATATGATGGTAAATTCAAGTGCTTATTAAACATTATTCAATCTGTCTGACAATTTTGGCTGATGAATTTCAACAGGAAGTCTTCCTTTTTCAGATGTTTCTGAATGCATATGAGAAAAAAGAACGTCTGACCTGCCAGTTCAACTTAAGGTTCACATTGGATTTGTTTTTATTTGTTGGAACTTTGCATCTGGGTGGAAAGAAATACATTAATGTGATTAAGAGAAAGAAAAGAACAGTTTGTGGAAAAATTGTGTGATTTTATTTGAACCATTTAAAATTGTGGACGGAAATGCGAGAACTGTTTTAAAAATCAAGGATTGCTGCATTGTTTGGGAAACAAGTAATTGTAGCTCAAAACTGTATAGCAGTAGATTACAGCAGTATTTACAGGTTAACTAGAGCTGAGGGGTTCTGTATTCAGACGGACCCCTGGTTGACCACACAAAATTGATAAAAGGATTAGTGACCAGTTATAGATAACAAAAGCATTTTACCTGCCAGAAACAGTATAATTGGTTCTCAGGTGCGTGGAACAAGACACAAGTGAGTGATCAGACCTCTTCCAGCTCACGAACTGTTTCTCTGTTCTCTGTAGTAAAAACCCTCTTTAAGCCTGAAGGAAATGAGTTTATCTATCTTTCAGTTGCTGTAAGTTGTGACTTTTTAATTGATGAATATTAGTCTTTTATAAGTGAACCAGCTACCCAGTTCCTCTTCCAAATCAATGGAAACTTTCAGTAAAGGAAGGCTGAAATCAGAAAAAAATCCAACTTAACAGATCTTGTGAACAAAGACTACTGAACTACTTTCCCAGTATTTCCTCCATCCATGTTGTTTTTCCTTCTCTGCCCGACTGACTCTGTGTGTTTGTAAGGAAGAATTTATAACAGGATTAGAATTGTGATATGCTGACAGTTCATAATTGTTTTCCTGTAGCTACAATCTAATTACTTGTAATAGTATTTCTTGTTAAGTACAGAAACCCAGTTCATGCTTTGCATCAACCTGGGTCTGGACATCTGGTAAAATGGGAACTTTTGAGCAATTTCTAAATTACTGAACTTTTGTGATGACTCTAGGAGTAGCAGCGCTTGATTTTCAGTGTCCTACCCAAGTGAGTTATGACATTTGAAGAACTTTTCTATTAAAAGCTTAAAAAAAGGTTATGTTGAATTAATTAGAAATAACTTGCATTTCTATATCTCTCATTTATGCTATTGTAATATTACAGAACATTTCACAATGAATTGCTTTGGCCTAGTGACTGCTACATGTAAGCAAATATAGCAGCTGTTCTGTGCCAGCAATACTCTACATGTAAGAATATTGCTTACAGTTCTGGTCACCACACTACCAGAAGGATTTGGATTGTTTTAGAGAGGGTACAGAAAAGGTTTACCAAGATGTTGCCTAATCTGGAGGATTTTAGCTATGAAGAAAGGTTGGCTAGACTAGCTTTGATTTTACTGGAATGCAGAAGTTTTTAAGATTGTGAATGGCATGGATAAAGCGGAAGTATGAGGCTCTTTCACAAAGTGGAGGCCTCAATTACTAGGGGACACAAGTTCAAGGTGCGAAGGGAAGTTTAAAAGAGATGTGCGAGGCACGTTTTTCACAGAAAGGGTGGTAAATGCATGGAATGCATTGCCAGTGGCGGTGGTGGAAGAAGATACAACAGCAACATTCAAGAAACACCTGGATGAATACATGAATAGGAAGGGAATAGACGGATACGGATCCTGTAAGTGAAGACAGTTGTAGTATGGAAGGGCAAAATGTGGCGGCACAGGCTTGGAGGGCTGAATGGCCTGTTCCTGTTGTTTGTAAGAACAAAATTATTTGTTCTTAGCAGTACTAATTGGAGTGGAAAATTCTGAACTCCCTGGTCCTCAAATATTGACGGAGTATTTTATATCCTACATGCATAGCTTAATGCCACGGTTATCAGTATGTGATGTTGGAACATGCCTCTGTTCTCCACTGTAGTGCCAGTATAGATTAGGTGCTTAACACCTGATTTGGACCCAAACTGTTAATGAGTGTCTAAGGTTTTGGCATAGATTTGTAGCTCGGTTAATGAGTGTTTATAGAATCTCTTAAATGACATACTGTCAACGAAAATAAAACACGGTTATCCACCAATACCTTCTTAATCATAATGCTTGAACTTGTAAGATTGCCTTTTTTAGTGTTAAGTATTTGCAGAGAGTTGTGAGTCTGATATATTGTAGAATTGTTACAATATGGAAGGAGACTAATCAATCTGTTGAAGCCGTGTCACCTTTCTGCAGGACCCTTCTAGCTCGCTCAATTTCCTCCATAGCCCCACAGTAATTCTCCTTTTGGTATTCTCCTTTTCAATTCCCTTTTTAAAAAAAGACACCTTTTAAGACTCTGCATTCCAACACATGACTACACCAAACTTTGATTTAACTGGCGCACTCTATAAACGTGCAAAATTATGTACATCAAATACCATGAAATTTGCTGTATTATTCTGTCCAATTATTATGTTTTTTAAATTTATTTAACTCAATGTAAATATACTTGTTCAATCAAACGGCCACACAATATCAACAGTTGATTCAATTTCTCCTCAAATACTGTGACCTACTGCGATGTCCATGTATTCGGTTGAGGGTGTGAGTGAGCTGGTTGTCTGCTGGTAAGCTTTATTTACAGCAAAGTTGCATCATATTTAAATGATTTAAGCTGTAAATAAAGTATAATAGTGATGTTTACCCCCTGCATTATGTTGCTATTACTTAGTGTGTTCTTACATTGATTATGTGGACCTCTTCATTATCTGAAATATTTGATCCACTGGCACACTCCTGATCCCATTGGTGCTGGTTAATAAAATGTTTAATGTACTTGCTATGTACTTTGTTTTCCTACTCCAATTTTGATTCTGTTGTATCACTGGATTCTTGGCCCTTCCACCATCATCTACATGCCCTAAATCGCTTGTGATTTTTAAACATGTTCTCAAATCTCCTCTTAACCATCTGTGCTTTAAGGAAAATACTGCCAGCTTATCGATGCTTTTATGTAACTGCAGTTTCTCACGCTGGAACAATTCTCGTAAATCTTTTCTGCACTCTTTCTCAAATCTTCACATTCTTTCTGAAGTGTACTGACCAGAATTTGAAACATTGTTCTAGGTGAGGCCAAAATAATGTGTTATAGATCTAGTTTGAAATATCTTTGCTTTTGTTCTCTCTTTTGCTATAAACTTGAAGGTGTCAACTTTTTAACTGTCTTCTCAACCTACCGACCCTGCTGCTTCCAACAATTGTGTAAACATGTCCCCAAAGATCTTAGTTCCGTAACTCTCTTTGGAATTGTATCTTGAGTTTATTGTGACCTCATTCTTGCCACCGAAATGTGCCCCTCTTCACTGCTCTGCATTAAACTTATTCAGGCTTCAGTCTGCTCATTCCACCAGCCTGTCTCTTGATGTCTATCCTATTCTCCTGACAGTTTACAACACTCCCAAGGTTGTGTCATCTATGAATTTTGAAATTGTGGCCATTTTGAAAAGCTGTGGTTTTAGTGTCAACCTCTGGACAACACCATTGTATAAGTTTCTCCTGTTCAGAAAATAAATCTTAATCACTACTCTTTCTTCCGTGTCACTCAGCTAACTTTGTATCCAAATAAATACAAAATGTGGTTGCTGGAAATCTGAAACACTGGTCTGGCAGCATCTCTGGAGACCCAGGGACCTGAGTTTGATTTTAGCCTTGGGTGGCTGTCTGTGTGGAGTTTGCGTGTTCTCGCTCTATTTGTGTGGGTTTCCTCTGGGTGCTCTGGTTTCTTCCTACAGTCCAAAGATGTGCAGGTTAAATGGATTGGCCATACTAAATTGTCCTGTAATGTCCAGGGATATGCAGTCTAGGTGGAATAGTCATGGAAATGGAAGGTTATGAAGATAGTTTCAGGAACTAGGTCGAGGTGGCATGCCCTTTGAAGGATTGGTGTAAACTCAGGGACAAATGGCCTCTTTCTGCAGTTTAGGAATTCTGTGATTCTATGAATATACCCTTTTCTGCCTTTTTATACAAAGAAATTTTTTTTAGCTTTATTCCAGCCCCTCATCACTTTTATGATTCTGACAGAAATAAGCAGAGATCAGGTCACACATGGATATTGGGAGGAATATGCTGATCAGCAACAAAAACAAAGCTGCTGGAAAAGCTCAGCAGGATCTGGCAGCATCTGTGAAAGAGAAAGCAGAGTCAACCTCATACTGGATCTGAAACGTTGACTCTGTTTTCTCCTTCACAGATGCTGCCAGACCTGCTGAGCTTTTCCAGCAACTTTGTTTTTGTTCCTGATTTACAGCATCCACAGTATGCTCAATGCTGATCATCAAGCCCACTGTTCCTTCAGTTTACACCGTAAGTATAAATGTCTAAGTATAACAGTGAAAGTATAAATTCAAACACTAAAACGTCAATTTGCTTCTCTTTCTACCTCTATCCAGAATGGAAAAAAGATATTGAATTTGTTCCTTGCTGCACCCACCTGACAAGCCCTTCTATTCAGTTCAAAAAATGCCAAGACTATTTTATATTGTCCCATTTTCTACAGTTGTTGAATGTACATAGGTACAGTATTCTCAACACATCATAGATGGAGATGAGAAAAAGAGGGTCAAAGCCTCTAATTTCTCATTTCCCGTAACAGCTTAGGATACGTTTTGTCTCTGTCACAATGCTAATTCCAGGTAATATTTCATATGTCTTCCCTCTGATTGCAGTGTTTCCGTATTTCCTTCTTTTTGTGAAAATAGATACAAAGTATTCGTTAAGACCTGCGTGACCGCCTTCCACCTCCAAATTTATCATATTGGTCCTCAGTAAACTCTAGTTTTTATTTAATGATATTACTGACATTATTCTTCATACATTTATGAAGTATCTTTGAGATTTTCTTAACTTCAGTTGTCATTTTTGTACTCTTTCTTAGCTTTCCTAATCTTCTTTCTCAATCATACCCCACAACCACCCGCTCACACTGCAACAGTGTTTATCATCTAGCTTTTCTTCTTTAATTGAGATCTTAGTATCTGTCCTTCCATTTAATCTTAAAGCCCTAGGCATTCTGAATTTTTTAATCTGATCATTTTTCTTGTGTACATTCTTGATATGAATCCTCATTACCTTTTATTTGAATGCCTCCCATTGATCTGGTGCTGACTTAATTTCTTTGCTTCAGTCCACTTCTGCTAAATCGCATCTGGACTTCATATTATTACAATTACCATAGTTGTCAGCTGATCCATCTTGTCTTTTCCATAACAAATCTTAAATCTAAAATGACTTCTGTTCCTTCTACCTGTCCAACCTCATTCTCTAAAATGAAGTCTAAAGCCTCCCATCTCTTGTTGAACTTGCTACATTTTGGTTTATTTCAATAAGTAAAGTAAATTTCAATAATTCTGCCCCCTTGCTCCCTCCATGCCTTTAACATTAATTTAATCTGTGTTTAATATTTGGGTAGATGAACACTCTCATAATTGCAGCCCTGCTGATGTTGCATTTCTTAGAGATTTGCTCTCATATTTGCTCCTCTCCCTGTCTGACTGGCAGTCTGTAGGACACATCCCAGGAACATGACTGTCGTTTTGTTTCATTCATCAGTTCAAGCCATCTGGCTTAATTTGGTCTTTCTACACTACATGATCTCTTCTCACAGCTATAATAATCTCTTTAATCAGTATTGCAATATGCTCCCTCCATTTTTTATCCCACCTTGCCTGGAAATCTTGTAATCTGGAATTTGGAGCTAGCTTTTCAGTCCTTTTTTCAGCCTTGCTTTAGTAATGGCTATAGTACCATATCCCCATGAGTCATTCTGTGCTTTCATCTGTTTATTTCCCTAGTTTACTTGCATTGAGTATTAGCACCATTTTGACTGGCAGACTTCCATCCTGTCTACTTTCTAACCTTCATTTCCTCTGCCTTTCAATCACTCTTAATATATATCTGACTTTCAGTGCACAGACTTTACGCAGTGTGGACATTTTAAAGTTGAGCTTGAAAAGGGAACGTGTTCAGAGGTGACTACTGAGGGTCAGCTAATGTTTTGTAACTTTTGCACAAAGAGTTAACTCGGGCTTACGGAAAGCTGTTTAAAATGTGAACAACTGTTGGTGGAATGCCCTCCCTTGAAAAGACATTCAAATGCAAAACTGCTTGTGAATTTATACCTATTAATTATAAAAAATCGAAATCAATGGCCCACAGATTCTATGGATGTTATCTCGTTTAGAGAGAAGTGTGGAGAAACCTGTTCATCACAAGCAGATGTGAAAAGTCACCATTCAATCCCAATTGTGTAACAGTGGCTTCTGACTTCAATTGAAGAACTGACTTTGGAATATAAATTTTATTACTCCAAGAACCACCCAGACTCGGGACAGTCTGGAAAAATTAGGACAAGAGAGACCATTCTTCCAGCTAAAAGAATAGAACCCTGCCAGAACAAACAATCAGCCCAGGTAATGAGTCAGCAGGTCTGATTTTTCTCCAAGACAAAAAAATCTGCAGATGCTGGAATCCAAGGTAGTCAAATAGGAGGAAGGAAGAACACAGCAAGCCAGGCAGCATCTGGAGGAAAGATGCAGTTAACGTTTCATGTTTTACCCTCTTTCAGTACTGATTTTTTTTCTTCACCTGCAAAGATTTGGCTGTAGAGAAAATTAGGCATAACTAAACCAGCCGTTTCTAAATTCCATTCATCCAAAGAACCATGAGAAAGAACCTGTCCAGCATGCAATGTGTGCATGTTTATTTAATTACTTGACTTCTGTGATTTGCTCCCTGTTAATAATCTGAATGCATGCTTTATATCTAGAATCCATGTTTACTTGTATGTGTTTGTGAGGGAATGAGAGTGTATGATCTGTGCATGAGAGTGTGAGTGTGTTCCACTGCATTTACAGTGTTACAGATAAAGTTTACTTTCTCCTTCAAACTAACCCAAAAGCCTGCTTTGTATCTATTATTCAAATCACAACATCAAAAGATTTAAAATGTTCCTCATGAAAATACATACTGTTGCAGACAATTGAGAGGGCAAAGGGAAAGAATTATCCTATCACTTCTGTCTCTGAGTGCAACAGCACTTTTATCACATTTAGTAATAGTGACTTTTGGAATTTAATTCACATTTCACATGTCTTCATTAGTCTGTTGCTTGAGTGCTGGTCCACTATTTCGTTTAGTCCATTTCTTTGAAGAAGATTCCAGGAAATAATTTACAATGCAGTCTGATATTTTCCTAGATTTATTTTCACATTAAATCATTAAGACAGTAAGTGCATGGGATTGTCATGTGCTCCGATATAGTCACTGTAAAGCTGGCATATCTTCACTGTGCAGTCGGGCTCTTTTCAAGGCCAGCTTTGAATTATTTCAAATGCTGCCAGTGGGACAAGCTACCTTAGTTAAAGTAGGTGGATATGTGCACTGAGCAACTGTAACTCATTGAAATAACTGCACAGAGGCTGGCATCCCATCACCAAATCACTCCTTATTTTTATGTGCACAGTACACCAGCTGTGACCAGCCAGCCTAGAGTCAACCCCTGAAGTCAGGACGCTCTCTGAATCCCCTGTTTACATCAGTGAACCAGGGCTTCCTGATTTGGCCCAGGTTAACTTCCCCGATCAAGGATCTTAGTCAATAAGATCCACTTGGTCACAATCAGTAAATCCCTCCCCTCCCTAAGTCTAGGGATGAGACCTGGCCTTTCTCTGGTTTCTTTGACTTGGACATAGGCAGTGTGTACTGGACCGTAGCCTGTCTATTGTGTCCAGCAGGTCTTGGCGGAGTTTCCTACTCCTGTTCAGGCGGTAATGGTATTGAGGCTGCATCCATCTTGGACTTTGAGGTTTCTTCGATGTCACATGGAAGGGGAGAACCCACGGTTTTTGACTTCTTCTCGGTGTTTGAGTGGGCCAGATACACTGTTCCTGCCCCATTTGTGAGATAGCAGCTTTCAGATGATCCACATGTTTGTTCAGGGCTGCCTCACGTGGCCAAAATTTATATGTCATGGGATTTGACCTTGTCTCAACTTCGCTTAGTATGCATGCAGTGTTGTTTTCATGGTTCCAGTACAAAATTTTGCCCTCTGAAGTAAACCATCTCTTTCAGTTAGAGGATGCATGTGGCTGGCATCGGTATTCTTGCTGCAATCCCAAGTAACACTACCATCAGCAAGCTCCCCCCACCTGTGGCGCGCGCACACACGTGATGTAACTGGGTGCAGAATTGTCTCCCCATCACCAGCTCTGCTGGGGTTATCCCTGTAGTTGCGTGAGGGGTTGTCCTATAATTGAACAGAAACCTGGATGCCAAGGAAGGTTTGGTATCAAGTGAAGTTGTAGGATTTTTTTTAAGCTGCCTTCAACATTTAGATTACTCTTTTCCTGCCAGACCATCAGACATTGGACGATATGGACCTGTCTGAGCATGCCGAATGCCATTCAACTTTAAGAAATACTCAGATTCCCTGCTGGTAAATGATGTCCCATTATCCATGACAAATACTTCTGGGAGTCGGTATCGCAAATGACGCTTGCAGTTTTTCAGTCATTATCCCTGAGTTTGCGAAATTAACTCTATGCATGGCTAACTGCTTTGGACATCTACAATGACCAGGAACATTGGGCCTGTGAAACTGTAGTCAACTTGTAACTAAATCCAAGGTTTACTCAGCTATTCCCATGAATTGGGTGCGGGTGGGTGGTCACTGCTGGCAGGAAATTTTCTCCTTGTTGGCACTCTGGGCACTGCCCTATCAACACTGCTATGTTTGCATGCAATCCCAGCCACTAAACATACATTCTTGCCAATATTTCATTTTTAAAACCCTGGAAGAGTTCACCCAGTATCTGGTGGTGACCTTTACTCAGGACAGTCACCCTTCCTCCCCATAGTAATATGCCATCCTCTACATTGATCTGGTCTTATTGGGTCCAGAAAAGGTTCAGCCTTGGTTATGATTGCCTTTTTGTTTTTTCGAACTCTACCAGCTGTTTTAGCTTTGCCAGGATGGGATCATGTTGTGTCTGCAGTCAGATGTTGAATAAAATTGGAAATTAAAGATTTGAGGTTTAACCTGCCTGTCACAAATTTGCATACAATTTGTTAAACACAGAAGAAAGCTTTTGTTGTCTTTTCCAAAAGAAATACAAATTTAAAACCTATTTTAAATGTACCTAATCCAAATCAAGCCACAGAGTTTTGGATTGACTGGGGAAAATTTTGTATAATGCTGGAAGTATACAGAAATGGGTGACACAGCTGGCACATTCACCTGCAGGTATTGTCCCAAGTCTGTGTTTTTTGGGGGTCTGAAATCACAACAAAAACGAGAGAACTGCATATGCCATGTAGCTTACTGGATGTGGGTCTAAGAGAAATTCATCTGCCCCAATGCCATGCCGAGAAGCTAATGGAGTTGGGTGGGTGGCGATTGGTGTGGTGGCTAGATGGTAATGGGCCTGGGTCCATATTGTTGTTGCACAGCTTTACTGGCTAAATATCTAATCAGCAGCTCACTAATATCAGTGTACCCGAATTTGAAAGTTACAGGCTCAAACCTTTCGAATATGTCGAGTTCAGTTGAAGTGTTAGACCAAAACAAACTTAATCTGCTGTCTCATAGAAGCAAAAATTCCACAGCATATTTTGAAGAAGAGCAGCGTTGTTGGTTTCAGAGTCCTGGACTATGTTTATTTGTCAGTTGCTGTGGCCAGATAATTTATCTCAATGCAATTTGTGAAATTCTGTTTGAAAGTTGGCAGCTGTGTTGACCTGCATTATAGCAGTCACCATTATTCATAAGTACTTCATTGGTTATAAAGTGTTCTGAAATGTACTGAGGCTCTGGAATGTGCTGTATATAAATAGGATCTTTATTAATCGCAAACAAGTTAACTTAATCACTGATGGTATCTGGCAGGCTGTTTGAGGACTGCCTAATTAGGGTTGATGTGGACCGAGAAAAGCGTGAGTAGAACTGCATGAGTTGTATTCTCCCCAGTTCCGTAATAACTTCAACAGGACTTAGTTAGCACATTAAACATCTTGCCTTTAGGAGTTTTGGGCACTTAGATGTCACTGACTTCTGATTTGAGTGCTGTACATTTCCAGAGTTGCATAATTGGATACCAGGGAAGAACTTTGAAGCAAACAATGTACAGGAGGTTAAAAGGGAACTCTTATGTTTTTGGGAAAATTTTTAGGATTGAGGAACATAGTCAGAATCTATTGGAAAGTCTTTGAGCTGAAATGTCAATTAATCCTATCAAGTTTTACATACTGTTGAATTTACCTTTGGACACTTTCATGTTGTTTGCTGATCACAACCAAGTCACACCTCTCCAATCTTTGCTAGAATTTTGCAGTCTAATTGACCTCCGTCCATTCATGAACCCATTTTCCCACTGTTTCAGATACTGTTACTTTATTTTTGCTTCCCACAGCCTCTCTTGAAATTTCCTGTCATGGCTTTTCCCCTTTATGGGTGACAATGTATTGTCTCTAACTGAAACCACTACATTGGGCTACACGTTCTACCATGTCCTGTTCATCTTTTTTACATTGTTTACATTGGTCCCCAACACCAAAATGCACCTTGGTCTAATTCTCTTGGCCTAATCCATTCTCCTCTTTCAAGTACCTCACCTTGTTCCACTAGTTATTTTACTATTCTCTTTTATAACTATCCCTTTGCAGCCCCACTGGCATTTTGTCACCAATTAATTGCTTACCGTCTTCTCTCAGTCATCTTCTCTCTGTCATCTTCAAAGATTTCAATTTCTATCTCAACTCAGTATGCTTTCTGCAATCTTGGACCTATGCTCTTGATTGTGTTCCCTAACCCCCTCTCTGTTTCCACGTCTGTCTTCCTTCCTCTGTGATCCTCCTTAATATTTGCTTACTACTAAGCTTTCAAAGTTTCTTCCAGATATCTTCGAATTTGCTTTGGTTTCCAATTTTGTCTGATTATACTTCTTTAATATGCCTTGATGGTATTTTTCTATGTATTTTAAATGCATTGTATGAAGGCAGGTTGTTTCTTGCTGCATTAGGAGAAAAATGTTTCCAAACTTGTTCTTTTTAAGGACGTTTCTTGGTTCAGAAATAATTAAGTCCATTAAGTCACACTCAGTCGAGGTCCAGAAAGGGTTGAAGGTGCAGATTTTTTGCTCTGATTGCAGAACTACTTTAACTGTTAGTTGAGCAATACCTTGTCTTTCCATTTCTATAAACTCTCCCAGTCCTTCAAACTTCTAAGATGCCTGCAGTTTTCCAGTTTCAGCCTGTTGTTCACTCCTGATTTTAATCACTTCACCATTGGCTTTCATCTCATCGCCCATTGAATTTACCTTAATTGTTTGCAATTTGCTTCCCCAAAACCTCACCACCACTCTCCATTCATTCTGCCAACAATGGGAAATTAAAACCTTACCTGAAGCCTGCTGCTGGTGTTAGATTTAATGATTGTTAGCTGCTCAAAAGTAATATTGGAAAACTGTTAATTGGGAGAAAATTAAAATTATGCTATGATAATTATTTATGGAGGCAATTAGTGTATATGAGCTAGCAGCTGAACTAATAATGAACATGCGCTCCCGTGTTGGATTTGTCACTTTGTATAGACATTTCATTTAAACCATAATCTGAATCTGAGCCAGAGAAAAGTGCTAAACTGTACTGATAAACCTGTTATCAGGTTTATCCATCATTGCCTCATTGGTTTGACATCCTACCAGTTTAACCTTCTGTGCTGTTATCTGAAGAATAAATAAATAAATCATCTGTAAATAAAGACCCTTTATCTGAAGCTGTCTGACACATTATTAAAAAGGATTTCTTTTCACATAGTCAGCAAAGTAAACTGGATACCTTTCAAAATATGCACTTGCAATCTCAGTGTGCTCAAACAGAGACTTATTATTCCATCTCATTCTTTTTCAAGTTCTCTTCACTTCCCTCTTTGGTAATATTACTGGACAAGTAATCCGGAGGTTTGGATTGAGGCTTCAGAAATCACCAGCAGCTGGTGGAATCTAAATTCATTTAATTTATAATTCTGAAATGCAAGCTAGTATTAATACATTTACAATAAAACTACTGGATGGTCATTAAATCTTGTGTGAATAGATAATATCCTTTAGAGAAGGAAATCTATTGTCCTTACCCAGTCTGGCTTGCATGTGACTTCAACCCACACCAATGTGTTTGACTCTTAACTGTTATCCACTCTAGCAAGTACTAAGTTGAATTAAATATCTGGCAAAAAGATAAAATAAAGCCAGACAGGTCACCAGACAGCAATCTAGGCGCTGGAAATAACAATGACCAACCTTGCACCGTTGACCATGGGAAGTTCTTATTCACATCTGGAATGTGTCAAAAATGAAAAGATCTGTCTCTCCAGATGAGACAACTAACAGCCTGACAAGTCATATGGCTGAATCTTACATTATCGCCAATGTCCCATCATTATCACGCTGAATTTATCCTATGCAGATGGGAGGATAGCCCAGCAAAGGTAGCAACACAGATGTATTCAGATAGTTCAAAGTACCCCTGAGATCTCTGAAAGTTGACCCTGGACCTCATGATATCTCATGGCAGAACATCTGATACTGACTAGGAGATCTCCTGCTAATTATTGCCTACTGAGGTCCCCTCACCTGTTGAAACATGTTGAATATCATTTAGAAGAACCACTGAAGTTAGCAAAGGCACAAATTGCACGCTGTCTGAAGAATTTCAATGTCCATTACCACCAATAACTTGGGAGCACCACAACTCTCCAAACTGATCAAGTCTTGAGAGACCTATATGTCCGACTTAGTTTGCGGCAGGTGTGGGGGGAGAACCCGAGAGGGGAATACCTATTTGACTATGATGTCACCAATATATTGATATGTAGAGCAGGTGCTTTGTCTGTGACTGTTGTGGTAGCCATGGGCATTATATGGTCCTTGTGAGCATAAAATTCTGCCTTCGCATTGAGGATACTCACTGTCAACTGTTGTATGACTCTGCCACTGTATTGAATTGGATAGATTTCAAACAAGCCTAGCAACTCCTCAAGATTGGGCATCAATGAGGCATTCTGGACCTTTATTAACAGCAGAATTAAATTCAGCCACTGTTTGCACCTAATGCCCTGGCATGTCTCTCATTCTAGTATCACTGTCAAACCAAGTTATTTACCCTGGTTCAACAGGGAGTGCAGGAGAGCTTGCCAGGAGTGTAAACTGTCAATCTGGTGAAGCCACAGTGCAGGATAGTTTGCCTGCCAATCAGCAGAAAGTGCGTACAACACACGTATGTTTTGGAACCTGGCTTCTCCAGCTTTACCAGATTCCATGAGAGGTTAAAAGTTATTACTGCCATAATACTGAGGAATTCAGGGATGACTATATCTGCTTCAATTTTGTTATCTTGAGCAAATAGTGGAATCTCACTGTGTAAGAGTTGCAGCCCTCTATATTTTTATCATAAGGCACCAAAATTTCGTGCTACTTTTTGTATTTTTCTTTAAATCTAAAGGCCCTCCTTAGTACGATATACCATGAAAATATTAGCACTATTTTACTTTTCCACTTTAAGTAAGTTATCCTGGAGATTTCCTATTTTGTTACCAAGACCACCTACCTCAAAGCATTGCCCTCCACATAGGGTACGCGTTACTTCGTGTTCCTTCAGGGTGGGACACGTGATGTGCTTCTTCCTATAGTTGTATCGGAAGCAGCTCAGAAGAGGCTCATTAGATTAATTCCCCTGATGAAAGCTTTGTACTGTGAAGAGAGATTGAGCAGTTTAGGCTACACTCTTTGGAGTTCAGAAAAATGAGGGGAAATCTAATTGAAGTATATAAGATGCTAAAAGAGAGTGACAAAATAGAAAGGATGTTTTCTCATTTAGGCCAGGTGAGAGTGACAAGTCATGAATCTGTGGAATTCACTATGCTGGTATATTGAGTAAATTCAAGGAGGAGAGCGACATTAGTTAGTAAAAGGTTGAAGGGTTATGGAGACGTGGCAGGAGATTGGAGGAGAGGCTGAGATGAGATCAGCCATGATTGTGACAAATGATGGAACAGGCTCAAGGGGCTGAATTGCCGACTTTTGCTCCTTGTTTTTAGCTTAGGTTTCAAGAAGATATAGGGACGATAGAGATTTTTTAAGTGGATGTTCACTATACAAAGCAGCAAGCCAAAATGAACAATGGTGATATCATTGGTCACTTGGTCGGACTCTTAAAATAGCAGTCTATCACGTACACAGAAGTTTTACTGGTTGTGAGGTCTGCTTTTGGAACATGAATCCAGTTTAATAAACTGGTGGTAATTATGGATGCTCATGAGAACAATGTTCGGTGATATGAAAAATCAGCATAACCACAGCAACAGCCTAAAAGTTGTATTTTTAGCTCCTAATTCATCTTGAGAAAGATAATGTCAGACAGTGGTTTTCACAATTTTCAGTGCTGCGGGCAATATGTAAGTGGTATGGTAATTGCATTGTGAACTGTTGCATCTTGTAATCCACATTCTGCTAAAAGGAATTATACCTATTATTTTGAATTCACAAAAGCTGTTGATTGGTGGGCAGAAAGTGAAACTTGATACTCCAGATCTGTGTGATTTTCAGACTTGGAGCTAATAGCAAAACTCTGCTCTAAAATTAGCAGATACTGTAGGACCACATAAATCTTAATTTATCACGCTGGCTCAGCAGTTAGCACTGCAGCCTCACAGCGCCAGGGACCTGGATTCGATTCCAGCCTCGGATAACTGTCTGTGCAGAGTTTGCACATGCTCCCAATGTCTGTGTGGGTTTCCTCCGGGTGCTCCCGTTTCTTCCCACAGTCCAAATATGTGCAGGCTAGGTGGATCGGCCATGCTAAATTGCCCATTGTGTTCAGGGGTGTGTGGGTTATAGGGGAATGGGTCTGGGTGGGATGCTGCAAGGGCTGGTGTGGACTTGTTGGGCCGAAGGCCCTGTTTCCACACTGTAGGGAATCTAATCTAATCTCTTTATGAAATTATACAAATGCATGCATTTGTATAAAGAAACCGTTTATGTTGATTCAGAACTATAAAGCTTTATTATTGGATGAACTAAAATGTCTTGAACAAAGAATTTTCGTATCTTGCATTAGTAAGTTTGAGTTTTCAGAGCAGGATTTCATGTACACTATTTTATGACCAGTTTTAGGTCATTTCTGAGGATTTCATCTGCTCAGTGGATCAACAGTATATTGTGACCATGAGTGAAGGGGGTCCTAATGAATAAAGTAATTCAAGGAAGCGCCTCGTGTAGTATAATCATGTACACATAAATGGGCCACTTAAAAACCGAAAGAACTGTGGATGCTGTAAATCAGGAACAAAGGTAGAAGTTGCTGGAAATGTTCAGCAGGTCTAGCAGTATCTCTGAAGAAAAAAAAAGGTCAGAGTTAACATTTTGGGTCTGGTGACCCTTTCTCAAACACCTACTGCATTCATTTAACTTAATATTCCTGAGGCATGAATCAATTCAAATGTATTTACCTTTGGTTTTTAATAAAATTCTTTTAAAAACAAACATCTTGCTTTGTAACAGGAGCTTTGGCCCCAGTGGACAAATGGATAAAGCACAGGCCTTCTCAGGGATTGTGAGTTCAAGTCCCGTCTGGGATGAGTTGAGTTTAAGGGCAGCATAGTGGCTCAGTGGTTAGCACTGCGCCTGGCAGCACCAGGGACCTGGGTTCAATTGTAGCCTTGGGCAACTGTCTGTATGAAGTTTGCACATTTTCCCAGTGTCTGCATGGGTTTGTGACTGGTGTTCCAGTTTCCTCCTACAGTCCAAAGATGGGCAGGTTAGGATAATTGGCTATGCTAAATTGTCCACAGTGTCTGGGAATGTATAGATTAGGTGCATTAGCCATGGGAAATGCAGAGTTACAGGGATAAGGTAGGAGGGTGAGTCTGGATGGGATGTTCTTGGAGAGTCAGTGTGGACTTGTTGGGCCAAATGGCCTGTTTCCATACTATAGGGATTCTGTGGAAAATTTGCTAAATCTGGTATTGTTCCAGCAACTTGGAGATGCAATTAAAGCCCAGAGCAAGCAAAGTATTCAGGTTTATTCCTTTTGATCATGGGTTGTAAGTGATGTTGGTAAAACAGCATTTTGTTGCCCGCTCCTACTTTTCATGAGGCTGTCAAATGTTGGTGTGACATATTCTCTTCCCTGGACGTATTATCTTCCCTGAAGGACATTTTTCGGTATTTTACACTGATCAGCAACTCACTACTTATTTCTGGTACTTGCACAAATTATTCATGAACTTTCAGAATTTGCAATTTTATGTGTTGGTCTGATCTTGAAGTGGAAGGATGGCAGCAGAAAACAAATTTAGATTCTCAGTATGATTCACTGATATCCTTTGTTCAGTTACCCTCTGCCAGAAACATGAAGATAATCTTGCAAGGAATCCATCAGCTACTAATCTTCTTTCAATTATGTATGACCGTAAAATTAATTAAGTCATAGCACGTTGATCCCTAAAAAGCCCGTAATACTCACTCACACGAGACCCATTATGAAAGGACACTTTTGAAAGAGGTGAAAGATTGAAATGGAACAGTCATCATTTTCCTGCTTATTGTTTGGTGGTACAGGAGATTTCTTTGCATCGCATTTACAGTGAAGGGTGAACTTGATGAACCAAATCAACAACTTTTGCTCTAACTCTGTCTTTTTAGGACTTCAAATTATTGTAGTTCTTTAATGTCATGAGTTCTGCTCCCATTCTTTCCCCTCCTCCCCGACGACCTGTTCCCCTCTTCTTTTAAACTGCAGTCAGCAGTTCTGCTGGTTCACAAGCCAGCTGGCTAAGTCAGGAGGAGGAGGAGGAGTGATGGCTTCAACTTTACGCTATTTCTGCTTCTCTCTGCCTGTTGCACAGGGTTTGCTCATTTATGACACATCAGGACAAATTTTTTTCAGAGGTCATGAGTGTTAGAAGGGATCGCGAAGGATGGGGTGTCAAAGAACGACGATCAGCTTTCTTTTACAGCAGAGGGGGTTGAACTGTAGGTGAACAATAATGATAGGGGATTCTGTAGTCAGGGGCACAGAAAGTGGCAACACAAGTAGATAAGCTGCTAAAAAAGTTGCATGCTTGCTTACCTCCTTTGGTCAAAGCATTGAGTATAAAACATGCAGCTTTTTAAAACTTTAGTTAAGCCACACTTGGAGTATTGTGCAAAGATCTGTTCGTCACATGAGAGGAAAGATGTGAGGGCTTTAAAAAGCCCATGATGCTCAGGCGACACCCATTATGAATGGACATTTTTGAAAAAGCTGAAAGATTGAAATGGATCAGTCGTCATGAACATTGAAATTCTTGGGAGCAAATCTAAGAAACAAACTAATATAGCAGAAACTGAACTTCTTTACTAGAGGAACTGTGAAAAATAAGGACAACACTGGTGTCTGCACTGGCTATCTGAACATTTTAACTTGGTGCCAATCTCCTGCCTTAGGCCCATTTTCCTGTAGAGATTTCTATTTAAATAATCATGTAATGCCTTCTTGAAGGTCTTATTGGAACCTGTATCCACCTTACTTCGAGGCAGTGTGCACCATGCCCTGAGTACTCACTCGTTTTAAAACTTTCCCTTCTGGTTCTCAATCCATTTATAAGTGGGAACAGTTTTTCCCTATCTACTCTGTACCCTGTGATTTTACAAATATCCATCAAATCTCCCTTGTGTCCTCTTTTATATCCAAGGAAAATAGACCCTACTTCTCCAGAGATAGTAATAACTGCCAATGCTGGAGTCAGAGACGGGACAGTGTGGAGCTGGATGAACACAGCAGGTCAGGCAGCATCAGAGGAGCAGGAAAGCTGGCATTTCGGGTCGGGACCTTCCAGTCTGTCTTCATAACTCAAGGCTTTCATCCCTGGAACCATTCTTGTAAATTCTGCACTTTCTTCTGTAAGTTCATGTCATTCTTCTAATGTGATACCCAGAACTGTAGATAGTGCCCCAGCTGAGGTCTATTTAGTGTTTTACATAATTTCATCATAATCTCCTGCTCTTGTACTTTATGCCTCTATTTATAAAGCCTAGAACACTATGTACTTTATTAACAGTTCTGTATGTCCATTCCCCTGTTGATGATCATGTGCATACACCAAGGTTGTTTTGCTCCTATAACCCTTGCTGCTTTCTAGTAGAGAAACGTTATAATTGTGCAGATGTATTCAAATAGTCACCTTGTGCTTAAGGGAAAGTGAAATTGCTAGCAGCAGTGAGAGCTAAGGGTTATCCTTTCAAAAGTGCCACGACATGCGTCTTATGCTCCTTGGAGATTTGACACCAGCTCCTTTTCCATTTCCGCTGTATCACTCTCATTCTTCTGTGTTTGATGTGCTTTTCAACATTGATAATACTCAACAGATGGGTTTCTTCTGTTGTTACTTGATGTGCCGGTGTAATACATTCTACAGCTTACATCAGATGTTTTTACATACCTCTGGAACAAGTGGGACTTGAACCTAAACATCCTGGCTCGGAGTTAGGGACGCTACCATGTGCCACAGGGCTCCTTGGGTTTTTTTTTAAAACAACCTGTTTAAAGATGTTATTATACATCTCTGCAGCAGTTGCATCTTGAGCCGAGGCCTCCTGATCTAGGGTAAGAGGCACTTCCATTGCTATCCTGTGCCCTCCCTTGGATCTGCTTTAATAGGCACTCATTTGGGCAGGCCATTGCTTCTTTCCGAGGGAATGCATAATCAATAAGCTCCGTAGGGAGATTAATTAGGGAATCCCCATGTACCTTTAAAGAGGTCATCACAATGTCTCCACTGATGAGTGAAATCACAGCTTATTTTAGAGGCGTTTCTACATATTCATTAAACTATATCTCTAAACTTGCCAGTTACGACCTGTCTTTTATCTGGTATTGCATATGTGTTAAGCATGACAGTGATGGATAGTTTATGGGATGATTAGAATTATACAATTGCAATGCTTCCCCTAATACCCACTTAAAATGTTCCCACACAGTAAAGTGGGGGATCCACAGTGGTACCCGAATGCCTGAATTATCAACAGTTGAATTATGTTCTCTTTCATAAAGTTGTACCTCCAGTAATCTAACTAAGAATGCTGAGGAGTGAGTTGAAGTGAGTGCACCATATAGGGACCATTGAGTGTATCGTATGCAGTGGGACTGTAAATAGGGACAATCATAAAATTACGATCCAGCTGCAGCATCTCTTTTGCCACTAAAACTAGAAACTGGAACACAAATCTAATTTATGTATTTCTGCCATTCAGACATTTTTATGGTTTTTAAGAGACTGCTTAATTTTGTTTATAATTTAAAATAAATGGAAAACTGCTATTTGTTACTAAGCACATTGAGGCTGAATCATATGCTTGATTAATGAACTTTATTTTATATTTAAGGAGTGAATATGAATTGTCTAATTCAGACATCTGTTACACAGTATAAATGCAGCAAGATATAAATATGGAATGACAATTTTACTTGAACAATTTGTTCTAAATGAGATGTAGGAATTTTTTTTATGGAAATACAAAAATAAGTAAAGAATGGACTATTTAAATCTGAACGCCTGGTCTCCTCAGTACTTGATTTTAATCTCCACTTCAGTTGAAACTTAAACTTGGCCCTGTCTTCCTCAAGCAATGCCATATTAATCACACAGTGTATATTTATGTTGTATTTTTCATTTGAGGCATTAGCCTTCAGTACTAGAAGAATTTTGAAACTCCTTTGCTTTCCCTTTTCATAGAGTCGTAGTGATATACAGCAACGACCCAGAACTTTCGGTTCAACTTGTCCATGCCAACCAGCTATCCTTAATAAATCTAGCCCCATTTGCCAGCTTTTGACCCATATCCCTTTAAACCTTTCCTATTCACATACCTATCCAAGTGCCTTTTAAATGTCGTAATCTTACCAGCCTTCGCCACTCCTTCTGGCAGCTCATTCCATGCACGCATCACCCTCTGAGTGGAAAAAATTCCGCCTTAGGTCCCTTTTAAATCTATCCCCACTCACCTCAATCCTATGCCCTCCAATTTTGGACAGCACCACTCCCAAGGAAAAGACATTGTCTATTTACCCTATCCATGCCCCTCATAAGCCTCTATAAGGTCACCCCTCAGCCTCCAACACTCTAGGGAAAATAACCCCTTGCCTATTTAGCCTCTCCATGTTGCTTAAACCCTCCAACCCTGGCAACGTTTTCGTAAATTTCTTCTGAACTCTTTCTAGTTTCACAATATCCTTCCTATTGGAGGAGACCAGAATTACACACAATACTCTAAAAGTGACCAAACTAACGTCCTATACTATTGCAATATGACCTCCCAACTCCTATACTCAATGCACTGACAGATTAAAGGCAGGCATACCAAGCACTGCTATCTCTACTCTATCTACCTACGATTCTACTTTCAAGAAACTTTGAACCCGCAATCCAAGGTCTCTTTGTTCAGCGATGAGGCAGGTTCTTTACGCAGAGAGTTGTGAGAGCATGGAATGCGTTGCCAGCAGCAGTTGTGGAAGCAAGGTCATTGGGGTCATTTAAGAGACTGCTGGACATGTATATGGTCACAGAAATTTGAGGGTGCACACATGAGGATCAATGGTCGGCACAACATTGTGGGCTGAAGGGCCTGTTCTGTGCTGTACTGTTCTATGTTCTATATCTCCTGCCCTGATTTGCCTTTCCAAAATTCAACACCTCATGAAACTAAACACCATCTGCCTTTCCTCGGCCCATTGTCCCGTCTGAACAAGATCCGTGGTACTCTGAGGTAACCTTTTTCACTGTCCTCCACACCTCCAATTTTGGTGTCAACTGCAAACTTGCTAGCCCTACCTCCTATATTAACATCTAAATCTTTCATTCTGAGGAAAAGTACAGAGTTCTGCTGAAATGTTATATCAGGCTAGCTTCTGACCTGCAACCAGTTATTTACAAGTCATAGATAATAAAATGTGAGGCTGGATGAACACAGCAGGCCCAGCAGCATCTCAGGAGCACAAAAGCTGACGTTTCAGGCCTAGACCCTTCATCAGAGAGGGGGATGGGGTGAGGGTTCTGGAATAAATAGGGAGAGACGGGGAAGTGGACCGAAGATGGAGAGAAAAGAAGAGAGGTGAGAGGAGAGTATAGGTGGGGAGGTAGCGAGGGGATAGGTCAGTCCAGGGAAGACGGACATGTCAAGGAGTTGGGATGAGGTTAGTAGGTAGGAGATGGAGGTGTGGCTTGGGGTGGGAGGAAGGGATGGGTGAGAGGAAGAACAGGTTAGGGAGGCAGAGACAGGTTGGACTGGTTTTGGGATACAGTGGTTGGAGGGGAAGAGCTGGGCCCCACCGCATCCCAAAACCAGCCCAGTTCATCCCCCTCCCCCCACTGCACCACACAACCAGCCCAGCTCTTCCCCTCCCCCCACTGCATCCCAAAACCAGCCCAGTTTGTACCTGACACATAGGAAGATGGTTGTGGAGAGAAAGCAGAGTTAACAGTTCAGGTCCAGAAGAAGAGTCACTAGTTCTGAAATATTTAACTCTGCTTTCTCTCCATAGTTGCTTAAAATATTATTAATAATGAATGTACATATAGATACAGGATTCCTGAGGGCAGATGTTGCTCTATAGTAATTAAATTGTTTATTTAAAAAGATAGAAAATACAAATGCTCTTAAGAAATACACTGCTGAGTACAGCTTGCCTCTATTATGCCTAAATACGTTCAAACAGAAACAAAAGCAAAGAGAAACACAGCAGTTATAGCAGCAATTCTGGAGAGAAAGCAGAGTTATTGTTTCAGGTCCAGTCACCCTTCTACCCAAAAAGGCTATTGCAGAGGTTAATTGATGAGCATTTGGACACTGTCCTTAAAGTAGAATTCTCAGCTGGCAGGAGACAATGCATTACTGGTCCTGAAATGCTTAATTTAATTTGCAAAGCATCAGAAAATCTATTGTTTAATGTTCTGGGGTTAGAAAGTTTGTGTTATCTTTATTCCCCAATTCTCCACTCTTTTTGAAGGTATTGAGTTTTGCTTGGGTGCTGTTGCCTTCCTAGTCTTCATTGCAAGTGGTAGTTGATTTATGTATGAGGCTAAAAATGAATACCTGTACTAAACACTGTTTGTAAGGGTGATAAAGACAGAGACCCTCATAACATTTAAGAAGCACTTACATGTGCACTTGCGATGCCAAGGCATTCAAGGCAATGGGCCAAATACTGGAAAATGGTATTAGAATAATTTGATGGTTGTTTGACTGGCATTTTTCAGTGCTGTAGATCTCTGACTCTATGAATATTAGTAAAATACTTAGAAGTGTCACATCAATTTCATTTTATCTTTGCCCAGTGACAACACATATATAGTTTGCAATCAGATTCACTGGATGGTGATAAAGAATGACAACTCTTGCTGGCCTTTTCTGTCCTCTTCTAGCTTGGAAACATATCTCCTTATTGAAATATGTTATCTGCCCACCCTCAGCTGAGATTAACTGATTTGATTTTAGAACTTTGCTTTTCTTGTCAATCAACAGTAATAACTTTGATGGACCAATGATGATAAATAATTGTGATGGGATGGCCTAAACACTAATGCTTGTGACTATTTAAGGAGCAAACTGCAATCCTTCATCCTACATGAACAAATGTATTTTAAATGTTGAAATTTCACAATGTTAGAATGATTAACTTATTTACCGTAGATTTTCAGTTACCCTCAGGAATGCTGGATCTGGCAATAACTCAGTCAGATTTCAGCAGACTGCCATGATTTGTGAATAGAAGTGTATGGAATTAATCAGAATTGTGTAGGATAATTGAAGTCCAATTGAATGTAAGTTCAAATAGAACAGGAGAGTAACCTGGATCTTTGACCTTAGCAGAATAGCCATACTTAGGACTCCAATCCAGATTTGTCAAGTTTGCTGACAGTGCACCCTTCTGAAGCATTTTGCAATGACTTGCAGAGAAATATTGATGTCATGCTCGATAAACCTGCACTATTCAACCTCGGGCATCGGAGGAGCAGCAAACATAAAATGGCAATTCAATGACACAGGTTTAATGCTTAAAATATTGAGCTGAAATAGTTAGGACATAATTGTAAATGTCAGCACAAGAACCCATTTTAAAACTCAAGTCAGGTGCAAAGCCAACTGATACAGGACATGATCCTGGTTAAATTAAGCAGTTGTATACAGTTGTCCATTAAATTCTTGTTTTGAAAGACTTTCCTTTGTAGAGGAAGATTGAAGGGAATGATGAGCTATATTAGTTTTGAGCCCTGTTTAAGAGTTAGCGGATAAAATGATTTCATAATGTTGACTGAAATGGAATGAGTGTACACAGAGAAGAGAATATTTATATCATTGAGTATTTACACTTGAGAAGAGGACCACAAATGAACCATAGAATAGTTAGAAGCATAGAATCCCTACAGTGTTGAAGCAGGCCATTTGGCCCATCGAAACCACACTGACCCTCTGAAGATAATCTCACCCTGACCCATCCCCAACTTTATCCCTGCATTTCACACCCTAGATACTACGCGTAATTTAGCATGGCCAATCCACCTAACCTGTACATCTTTGGACTCTGGGAGGAAACCAGACCACCCAGAGGAAATCCACGCAGACATGGGGAGGATGTGCGAACTGCACACAGATGGTCGCCTGAGGCTAGAATCTAACCCAGTCCCTGACACTGTAAGGCAACAGTGCTAAACACGGCCACTGCGCTGAGTTGTAGAGTAGATGACCATTTGAACTTCTGACTCCATGCCAGCGACAAGAACAACTTAGCTAGAGAAATAGAATTAGGTTTTATTGTTGCATGTACTCAAGTACAGAAGCACAGGATTATAGTGAAACATCTACAGTGTTTCTCTGTCATGGCACTATTTTAGGTACAAAGTACCTAGATACAAACCTTGGGTACAAAAAGAGGAATAAATGAAAAAGTTACATTATCTTAACAGAGATTCATATTGTGTTAGAAATAAGACATGGTTAAAAGAATAAGCATTACAGTCAATAAACTGATTACAAATAATTCACTCCAGCTCTCAGCTGCTCCGAGAGAAATTTTCTTTAAAAATAGACCCCTCTTTCCGATGTAAAAACAAACGAATCCAGCAAATGCAATCTAAGGAGACAGGACTGTCAACTTAAAATAGCGGATATATTTAAAAATTAGGATCACTGACTTCTCATTTTTTAACCTCTTAAGAACTTGCAATGTACAGTAATTTTTCCAACATCCTTTGAAACTTCATGATTTTTGAATGAAGATAACTCAAAGTGCTTTATGTTGAATTAAACTGCAACTGCACAAGTATTTGTCCCAGTGGGAATTCTCCATTTGTTCCTTTTTTGGCATGTAATTTATAGTTGCAGAAAGCCATATGGTTTTGTTAATTCTCATGGAACTGATTTTGTTTTACCTTAAATAAAAATAGTGTCATCTTTAACCTTACTTTTAATCCAAGTAAATGCAATTGTGTTTATAAATCGATCAATTTGTGCCACTTGGCTGAGAAGTTAGAAAGTGGGTTTTTAAATCAGGGAGGGGTAATTAGGTGGTACGTGTGTTAAAAATGATTGAGTTCAGAAGTCTCACAACGCCAGTTTTTAGTCTATATGGACTATAACCTGTGTCATGTGACTTCTGACCTTATCCACCCAAGCCCAACACTGGCACCACCACATCAAAAATTATTGATAACTGCATTCACCACAAGTGCATCATTGCTTCAGTTATCCCCAGTCTTTGAGTTTGGAAATGAAGACAGGCTGACTGCCCAGCTTTTTCTTTTCCCATACCCCAAAAAGCAAGGTAAATGCTTGTAAATCTCACCAGTGTTCCTTCGTAAGTGATCATGGGGTAAACTGTGTAAGAATATCAGGGATTACTTGCACTTTCCTTTATTTAGATTGATGGTTAGCTCAGCAATTGTGGAGTTCAAAACGCCTGAATTTTTTTTAAAGAAGTATTAATTTATTTTCTGTTTACCTGCAGTTCATACTTCAAGACTATTTATCTCCTGCCTGGACTCGTAAACTAATAAAAATTCTTTTTCTTTACAGCCTGATTTGAGGGAGAAGAACTTTCAGGTTGACAAAGATGGCAGTCAAATTTTCAAGGGACATCGGTAAAGCACTGTTTAACTGTTAATCATTAGAACTCCAGTACGCATATTAAACAAGTGTTGCATTTAAACACTGCTGAAAAGAAATATGAAGCGGGATATATAAATAGTTAGAATGTATGGCAGTTGTATGAAGGATTGAGAAGAAAGAGCAAAAACGAACTCTGTGTTCTACATGCGCTTCAACGCTATTTCTCTTCTGAGTGATTTCACTGACCTGCTGTCCAGTACTAAAACTTGAATGATACAGATTTTTCTTGCACTATAGGCATCAAATGAAAATGTGCAAAGAGGAAAAGTATTGAATAGCAAGTATCGCATTCTGATATGTCCTGATAACAATTCTGCATGTGTTTTTTTTTAAAGAACGAGGAAGTTCTACCCATTATGTCCACATTGATGTGCTTTGAAGTGTGAATCAGAATCTGCAGACATCGTCTATATTATACATCTAAAATCATTTTTCTATTGATCCTTTGCTACCCTGTATTAAGCATGTCTTTTGACCAGTTAACCTGTTTTATTTTCAACTTTTGAGCTCTGCCAGAGGTATTAGAGAATGCCTTTGCTGCCTTGTAATATACAGAATGTTCTGGAACATATTTGTAATGCCATACATATAAAATGGTTTGGAATCTGCAACTAAACTGCACCTCAGACCAATTGTTGCCAAATCCTGCAGTGCCACCCTTTACCCAGCTGAGGAGACATGCACATATTGCGAAACTCTGAAAATGTTTTCCCTTATTCGTTGTTAAGAGGCATGACAAGGTGTCTAGTTTTCCATCTCTACCCCATTAGTAGCCTTGTAATTTCTCTCTCTCTCTTCCGGTACTTTGCATTGATATGGTATTGGTGGCATTGGACTACCATTGGATTGTCTGCGTTTATGCTTAATAAAGTAA
The DNA here is from genome assembly GCF_030684315.1 of Stegostoma tigrinum. Lineage (NCBI taxonomy): Eukaryota > Metazoa > Chordata > Chondrichthyes > Orectolobiformes > Stegostomatidae > Stegostoma > Stegostoma tigrinum. Next base: position 28,481,121 of record NC_081383.1, read on the forward strand.
TGCGGAGGCCTTCTGCACATTTGGTTGACCAGGAACTTTCCTGCTCTCACCATTGGCCATCAAACTGTTTGACCACATTAGGAACATATCTTCTTTGGCCATCAAGTCCCAAAGTTGGATTTGAATTTGGTGCTTCTGATCCAGAAGTGGGGACAACATCACTGGCCCTTACTTTACTATAATACTGACACTGACAATGAGCCTTCAGTATAATGATAATGTGTTTTGCACTTAACAAATTATTGTGGAGTTCAAGCTGTACTTACAACCTTCCATTGAAATCAAAGAATTTTTTTTCATTTATGTAGCTTTTCATCTCATCCTCTTACATTGTGAGTTTGAAGTGCAAAAAATATGTAGACAAACACAATGCATTTTGCACATAGTAAGAAATGAGTTATTGACTTTGATTGAGGAGGGTTGTTCACTTGACAATGAGTCAACTTGTTATTGCTTTTAATTGGTCATGCCACATCCGCCAGAAACATCTAAGAAGTCAGACTGGCCTTGTTCAGTGTCTCCTGTGAATGATAAAATCTCTGGTATTGCAATTATCAGTGCTACATTAGTATGTCACTGTAGATTACTTTCAGGTTCTGAAATGGGCCTAACCCAAAACTTTATGAATCATGGTTAGAATGCAAACAACTGAACCACGCCGATTCTAGTCATGTTAATTTAAGAATAGAGTCAGAAGAGATGGGAGCTGGTTTAGATCATTTGGCTCCTCAAGCCTGCCCTGCCATGGCCCATCTTATTGTGACATTAAGTTTATTTTCTTCATGTCTCCTCTCCCTCCTGTTCCTTAATTCCCTTGTCAGTCAAAGTCTGACCAACTCAGCTTCAAAAATACTCGATGATCCAGCCTCCAATACTTTTTAGGGAAGAAAATTTCACAAACTAATGATCTTCAGAGTAGAAATGCCTTTAAATCCCCATCTTAACTGGGAGACCACTTATTTTTAAAACTGGACTGCTAGATTTAGATTCCTCTATGAGATGAAAAAGTAACCTCTTGTTGGTCTAAATGTCTATTGATTATAGCATTTGTTCAACCTTTCTTCATAAAACAACCCCTTTACCTGAGGAATCAAACAAGAAAAATTAAAGAACAACTGTTGTACTAGTATTCATTAATATCTAAAATGAAATCACTTCAGTAACCTTTTCTCCATAAAGTGCAATGCTGTAGTTTCACTGGATTTGGGGCGTCAGCAGTACTGTCCAATCACCTGTCCAATAACTGACCTAAATACACAGTCTTGTTATGTCTTAAGAGATTTAATGAGAACGTCTGGTACAATGTTATGTTAATTACTCCTTATCTCCACTGCTGTGCAGTTGTCATATGTAACACATTAATTCTGTTGTACTTGCCATTAACTGGTGCAGCTAAAGTATTGCAGATTTGCCAAGTCTATGGGCCAATGAGATGCAAGTATTTATTTTAGCCTGTATCGATATAATCTCATTTCTAAAAAAATGAATGTCTACATCTTCAGTAACCTTGGCCTTCAGCTCACTTTTAAAAGATCTTTAAATTTGTTTTCTTTCTGCCCCCTTCTCTTTTCAGTTGTGTCCTGCACCCTTAAGTTTCTATGAACTTTTTTTTTGTAGCCCTCTGCTTCCTCTTCCATTCCCCATCCCTTTGCACAACCCACTCAGTCAGAGATTTTCTGCTTGCTGTTTAGATTGGATACTGGCTTTGCTCTTTTTTATCACCACTCAAATCAGTAAAATTAAAATTCATGTGCTTTCTAAACTTGCAGTCTGCAGTGCCATTTTTACATTAGGGGAGTGTGTTGAAAATTTGGACCCATGTTTATTCCTCACACTGCCCTCTTTCCACAAATCAACCTTTGTTGTCAGCACTGAGTTTGTTGATTGTTCTTGCCTGAAACAGAAGCAGGGAACTCACCGGATCTGAGAACCCAGTGAAGGAGGAGATTATCTGGGAGATTCACTTCTATTATCTGCATGAGTATTGGCGTCTACTGTGCTTCCCTTCACGGCACGATAACGTCTCACTTGCAGTTTTTCTCTCGCTCGTATTAAAATAGTCGTTTGGGTGACGGTGGTTAGCGCTGATGGAACCAATTTGCATAAGAATGAGACATAAGAAACAATGTTATGATTGTAGGGGTCAGTATAGTGAGGGGATCTGGCAGCTGTTCGGATGGCTGTGTTGATTTCCTGGTGCCGAGGTTCAGGGCTGCAGAGTCACTTGCAGTGAGAGATGAGAATCCAGTCATTATGGTCCATGTAGGCAGAAGTGACAGGCAGACCATAAGATACAGTAGCAGAAGTAAGCCATTCAGTCCATTGAGTCTGTTGTCATTCAGTGACTTCTTGCCTTTTCCCTTTAACCCTTGATTTCTTTACTGGTTAAAAAATCTGCCTATCTCAGCCTTAATGATCCAATCTCAACAGCCTTCTGCAATAAAGAATTTCATAGATTCAAAACTGTCTAAGAGAAGAAATTCCTCTTCATCTTTGTCTTAAATGGTGACCCCTTCTTCTAAGATTACGCCCTCTGGACCCAAACTCTCCTACAAGAAGAAACAACTTTTCCAAATTTACCCTAACAAGTCCCCTGAGAATCTTTTGCATGTTTCAATTAGTACGCCTCTCATTCTTCTAAATTCCAAAGAGTATAGGCCCAGTGTACACAGCATCTCCCAATAAGACAGACCGTCCATACATGGTGTCAGCCTAGTGAACCTCACTGGATGGCCTCAATGCCAATAGAGCTTTCCTGAGATAGGGAGCCCAGAATTCCTCACTATTTCATCTGTGGACTGACTAGTGCCTCAACAGCTTTAGCAAAACCCCCCAGTACTCAAGTTTACCTTGCCACCTATTTTTATGTCATCCCCAAAGTTGGATGAGGAGACTGAATGGACTATAGCAAAGACATTAATATATAATGTAAATAATAGTAGTCCCTTTGGCACATTAGTTACAGATAATCATCCTGAAAATGCCCTCTTACCTCACCTTTGTCTTCTGTTAACTAGCCAATCCTTTTATCCATGTTAGTATATTTACCGGCAACATCATGGACCCTTAATAATTATGGTATCTTATCAAAAACCTTCTGAAAATCCAAATATGTTACACCCACAACCTTCCCTTTATCTATCCTGCTTGTTAGCAGCTCAGAGAATTCTAATCAATTTGTTAGGTATGATTTCCTTTTCAAGAAGCTATGCTGACTCTGATTTGTATTTCTAAATGATCTGCTTTATCCTTGACATCCTTTTATAGTACTAAATTCTACCATGTTATGACTATTGTTCACTCGGGAATCTTGTTATTTTGGCATCTTTTATTACATATGCCTCATTACCATCGCCAGATCCAAAACAGCCCGGTCCCTAGTTGGATCTGCAGCATATTGTTTTAGGAAACTGCTCTGAATTCACTTTCTGTGCTCTTCCTAAATGCGCCCTCTGCCTATCTAACTATTCCAATCTGCATAAAGATTAAAGTCACTTAACTCTGTCTTTGTTACATCCCCTCTCCTGATTTATTTCTATCTCACCGTTTAGCTTCTGTAGATGGTCTAATCCTATGAGTGTCATATTTTCCTTTTTATTTCTTACTTCCATCCAAATAAGACCATAAGAACTGGGAGCAGGAATGGACAATTCAGCCCCTTGAACCTGTTCTGCCGTTTGAAATAATCACGGCTGATCTAATCTCTGCATCAGCTCTATGTTTCTGCCTGCTCTCCATTACCTTTCAACCCATTACTGATTAAAAGGCATTTGATAAGGAGAATCTGCAAAGGAGCACTGTGCCCAGTATTGGTCACATTATTTAAGGAGGAATGTAAATGAGTTTAATGCAGTTAAGGGCTTTACTAGACCGATATCTGAAATGAGGCTTCGGGTGAACAGATTGTCCCATGCGGAAGGATTTGACAAGCTAGCTTTGTGTATGCTGGAGTTTAGAAGCATACAAGGTTACTTGATTGAAACATATAAAATTCCAGAGTATTTGCATTATAGACTTGGGGAACTTGTTTCCTGTAATGGGAGAAGCTGGAGCTAGGCATTCCTGTTTAAAAGTTAAGGGTCACCCATCTAAAATAGAAATGTGACTTTGAGGGTTGAGAGTCTTTGGGACTTCCTTCCTGAAAAGATGTTGGAAGTAGAGCCCTTGAATTTTTTTTAAGGCCAGGGTAGATGTTAAGCGAGGAGACAGAAGTTATCAAGGGTGGGCAGGGATGCCGATTTGATATGACAGTCAGATTAGCTGTGATCCATTTGAATGCCAGAGCAGGCTCGAAGGACTGAATCGTCTACTTTCACTCATAAATCATACGTTTGTATCTATTACCAAGAGTAGGAGAAAGGGGGAAGTAATTCATGGCTTAAGACAATGGAAAATTATTTATAACTTCTAGTCCTCTGAATTGAACTTAATGGAAATGTTGTTTCTTAGAAATCAGGTGACTTGTCTGTCGGTCTCCATGGATGGAACTTTGCTAATTTCAGGATCGCATGATGAGACTGTGAGACTGTGGGACATTCAAAGCAAGCAGTGCCTGAGAACGATCAGTCATAAAGGTGAGGCTATGTTTATTAAATTGACACGCTCGAGCATAATTGAAAGTTTCCTATTGTTGCAGCCAAGTCCAGAGAGGTGAATAAATCAATCTCCTTTCACTCCTGATGTTGGTATATCAAAGTTTGAATTTTTAAAAATTATGCTTTTTCAATTCAGTATGTTTTTGACCATGTGTAAAGCAATGAAGAAACAAGCCAGGCAGATCTCATGAGTTAGCAGCTAAGGAGTTTATTTCATTATTTTAAAAATTCACTCAGTTAAAAATCTCATTCATGCCACTCTAATGCATATAATTAGATAATAAAATCAATCCTGAAACTCATGGCATAAACATGCGCTGGCAAGCAAGCAAACAGAAGTAGTTACGGGTTGAGGTGAGATGAAATTTAACAGTTGAAATGCTTAAAAGAAAGTTAATTCTGAATTCTGATTTAATTTAGTTGTCTGGAAATGCAGTGGCATTGTACCAATATGAGCTAGTTGCACTCCTGGTGACAGCCTCTTTGAAAGTACAATTTATTGAGTTCTTTAGTGAGTACTTTGACAACAGGAAATTCCTTTTATTTTTAAATTTTCAGTCTTTGTGATTATTATTTGCATTACAACTTGTGACAGTGATAGGGTACTGTTGACCTAAGATATGTTTTGAACTAAGATGAACCTCTTCATCTTGCCCTCATCAAGACATTCTCAATACTATCAATGTAAAAGAGGACCAAATTTCTATACTGTACATTAGTATTTTTGCAAATATCCTGATCAATGCAAGACACAAAGAAATTTTAACAATATGCCCTAGATTATCCAAATAGCACAGAACAGATTCAACCAATAATAATCTTCTTTAAGACTACCCACTTATCTGACAATGATTATTTCAGCCAGAGTTCTGAGTCTGGCCCATTGGAAATTCATTCGTCAGACTGAAATGGGAAGAAACCTGCTCAGTGCAGGACCAGTCTTGCAAGCCAAGACATGCCCCTTATTGACGTTATTTACTGCCATATTTCAGGAGTTAAATTGTTTAAAGGCTCCAAAGCTACTTTGATGGTTGCCGAGGAAAGATAATTTTGAGAGATAATGATAGCATAGGGTGACAGGTGGTAGGTGTGGGGATAGACTGCTAAGTGGCTGAAATGGGTAGTGTCAGGTTGGTGAGAGGCTACTGTACCAGGTAACTGAATGAAACTTCAGAGTAGAATGCTTAGGGTAGTGTGAGTTAGCAGGAAATTCACGGATTGCCTGACGTGACAGATGGTTGTCGGGTTCACGCAGGGTGGGAAGGAGTGGTAGTTTGCGTTGTCAGATCAAGTGTGCTCAGGGTAGGAGTTGTTGTCAGTAAGGAATCGGGTCCAGGCTGATGAGTTATAACTGGAATGGAGAAGAGAGGGTGGTGGTAGTGAATCAAGAAACAAAAGTTGTTTACCCAGGAGTTGGGGGAGGATTTTAATTCTCTTATCTTTATCCACAAAGCTATTAAGCTTAAGCGAATCAGAATCTTCAGGATACTCGAATTTAAGGAGGTTTGGCAGGGGTTCGAGAAGCAGGAGATTTGTCCATTAGAACATTCAGTTTGCCAGACATTTTCCTCAGAATTAGCTGTGTTGGGAGTTCTGCATGGTCCCAAGTCTCAACTCCAGTCTACAGTGTGTCTGGCCATTGTGTCTTTCCTCAGCGATACTCAGTTGTGGCTTACCAAGAAAATCTGAAAAAAAACCTTCCAGGGAAAACTGCTGTTTGTTCCATTCTGCAGGCCTTCATAGTCTATCTACCTTATGTAACCAATAAACAAACTTATAATTTTAGCTTTACATTGAGGGAGTGTGGTTAGTTTTCTCCTGTTAAAAGTGACACATTGGCACACAATGGAGGCAATTGATATGACGGTAGGAGCTTTGGTTTCCAAATGTCAAAATTTACAAGATGCCATTGAATTAGAAAGGAAGAATACTAGTTTTTGCAGAGATTTCATTAGGGTTCCTTTTGTCTCTGACTATCCTTACAGACAAATTTGCAGTTCTAGCTATCTTAATGCAAACCAATTCCTTAGTAATGTTATGTAGTCATTCATTTTGTAATTCTCTGCAGAACTTAATCCAAGCATGGTATGCTCCCAATCATTCCTGCTTTCAATGTTCATTTAATGTCATTAATCCCCTGCTTAATTTCAGATAATGATAGAAAAATAGGACAACATTTTCATTCACGTTTTAACCAGTAGCTGCATAATTCCAGATGACTTGTTACATTTTTAACTGGCACTCATTTGCAGAATAAATGACGAAATTGTGACAGGGGTTTGGATTGTGCTGCATTGCTACATAATTTGTGGACTCTGTAGAGTTATTAGTGAAATAACTTGAAAGGCTAATTAGCACCTGAGATGCGTAAGCTTCAGTGATACAACACTTGAGGCGTTGGGAAGGACTCTCTGTAATGATTCTCAATCCTGCAACCCTGTGACCAATCAGAAGGCTGTCATGAGACAATATTTCCCTAACTCAGAAGAAACTCGGTACCACGCAGTTTCAAATTCACCCCCTCACATTGTTGATTTCTTGAAAGAATATCGCACATATTGCTCTGCTTTTTTAAGAAGGGCAGAAGAGGAAAACCAGGGAATTACAGACAAATTAGCTTAATATCTGTTGCAGTCTATAATCAGTATTAGATACCTGAATACCTTGAAATTTTTCAGTTAATAAGGAAGAACTAACATGGATTCGTGAAAGGTAGGCCATGCCTGACAAATCCCAGTGAATTTTTTGAAGAGGTGACTAAAGTGGTGGACAGGGGAACATCTATGGTTGTTGTTTATGTGGACTTCCAGAAGGCATTTGATACAATCCATGTAAGAGACAGTTTAGTATAATGGAGGTCCATGTAATTGAGGGAAAATTACAGACATGGCTGGGAAATTGGTTGAGTGGCAGATGGCAAAGTAAGTATAATGAATGGGTAGTTAAAATAGCAGGATGTAAACTAGTAGTCTCCCTCAAGGATCTGTGTTAGGGCCTCAATTACTTACATGATTTATTAACAACTTGGATAATGACAACGGAAGTCATATATCCAAATTTGCTGTTGACACAAAGTTGTAGACGGTGTCGATGTTGGAAAAAAATTACAAAGGGATACTGACAGACTAAGTGAACAGGCAGAAGTGGCAGATGGAACTCAGTGTAAGCAAGTGCAAGGTTATCCATTTTGGATTGAGAAAGGTGAGATGAGGATACTTTCTAGCTGGTATGAAGTTAAATACATTTGATGTCCAAAGGGACTTGGGGTTCAGGTGCACAGGCCCTTAAAATGTCATGAAGAGGAAAATTAAGAAAGCTAATGGAATGCTGGTCATTTTAGCTAGAGGATGCAGACGTTTTATTGCGGTTATACAAAGCCCTACTTAGACCCCACTTGGAGTACTTGAGCAGATCTGTGCACTGTACCTTAGGAGAGATATTTTGGCCTTGGATGGATTAGTGTTGGTTTACAAAAATGAGGGCCAGACCGTTCAGAGATATTAGGAAGCACTCTACACACAAAAGGTGGTAGATATTTGTAAATGTCTTCCACAAATGACAATGGATGCTGGATCGGTTGTTCATTTTAAATCTTTCATTAACTTTTGTTAAACAAAAATATTAAGGAATATGGTTCAAAGACAGATATTTGGAGTTAAGCCAGAGATAAGCCATTCTTATTGAACACGCTTGAAGGGCTGAATGATCTATTCTTGTTCCTACATTCCTAGCTCAAAAATAAGCAACATTTAATTCTTAAGTTGCTAAACTCTACTGATGTTTGTTATATGGCAGTCCAACTTCCATTTTAGTTTGTCCCAAAGAAGAAAAATATATACTCTCTTGCAGAGTTTTACAGACCTTTTTCCAATCCACTATTTGTGAAAGACAAATTAACCCATTGGTGAAATACAGTTTTGACATTAAGTTGCACAATGGAAATTGTGAACTGACATTCCCCTCAGGGCTAGTGAGAAGATAAACAGTTTGCACTCCTGATTAGAATCTGATGACTCTTCCTAAAATGTGCTTCCATATAAATAGTATTTCAGGACGGGGCTGGACCTGCCTAGTTAATTACAGTTAATAGCTGACCAGTACCAGTTTGACTCACAGATAAAGAAAGGGAATTGAAGAATGGATTGGATGATAGCTAAAGAGCCTGGAGTTCATAGCGTAGAACATTGAGCACCTTCAGGAGAGTGTGGAAATTAATGAAAAAGAATTATAAAAGCCTTCACGCTTATTTTTCCTAACTTCCCCGTGGCTCCCAAGGGTATAGTTTTATACAGATTGCTCTACTGCATTTTGAATACAATATTTTTTTCTTCAGAGATGAGACATCTAATTTAACTTTGACGAAATGATTAGCTTCCAGGTGACAGTTCTTTTCTTATCACAGATACTTTCATTGAATTCAGAACTGAGAAAATGAAGTGTAATTTCAGCGATAACGATAGAAAGAATAATGTAATTTGAAGATTGTGTTAAATTAATCAGTAATCTATTGGCTGAATGATTAAATGCATCCCTTCAGAGGCTTTTTTTTCTGGGGATGATTTTCTTCAACTATCTGATATGTAACAAAGCTTATAAGGGTTGAACATTGTATTTTATAGCTGCTTGCTGATCAGAGGATTTGAGTTTTGTCAGTTCAACCTTACAAGGCAATGATGATTTATCACTAATTACTAAATGGGTAATTTTGTTTCACTTAATTTTTATGACCTCTGTTAGACAGGTTCACTTATACATTGGGAATAAGATGCTTTTCTGAATTTACTTTGGGCCCTGAAATTCGTGCACCTCAATTGTTCAGTTTGTGGTTGGTCTGTTTTTGACCCTTTGTTAATTTCATACGTCCATGTGATGTGTAAAGCTAAATGTGCAGGTATGATGATATGTCAGATTTCATGGAAAAAGCAAAAAAAACCCGACAAATATGTAATAATTTGTCAGAAAAAGCAGTAAAATGTCGATGCCTTCTTGTTCCTAATTGGATATTGTTGTGGAAAAAGCCCAGGCATAGATAGGATTATGTTACTTAATAGCATGTGGTTAAATGAGTTAAACAAGATGGGAGAGGGAAAAATAAGAGTTTGAGATTGTTTGGAAGGATGGGGAGGTAATGTACGATTTCTTATTGGGCAGAAAGAGAAGCTCAGCAGCTATGATCTTAACTATTTTCTAAATTTCCTCTAATTGGCCTTTTACAGATCCTGTATTTCCTGACCACCATGTTTGTCTTATTATTGAGATTTCATCACTTCCATTTTGTTTTTCTGATGTGGATCAAATACCCTGTGAAAACAAATTCCTTTGTGATTGCCTGTGATTAAATGAACTCAGTATGAAGTTGTGCCAGTCAGATCAGGAAACTCTGATACTTCCAAGGTCGCTGCCAATTTAACCAATTGAGAAGGATCGAGGTGCTGTAGTTCCTTAGCCATCCCCTAGTTTAGTGAAGTGTGGCAAAGGGAAAAAAACATTCTGTAATCACTTGTCCTTCTGGTCACTAAAACATGACATTAGCTGAAAGTGACTGCGTGTCAACCTGTGTAAGCAAGTTGGTTCCAAGCTTAACAACAATGTTCTACACAAATAAATAGCTTAAATACTCTCTGCGTAGGCTCTCAATGAATCAGCGATTTGTTAAAGTGATCAGTACCTGACAAGCACCCATGAAACACATTGCATTCGCAATTGGAAATTCAGCAAAGCAAAGAAAAAGTGCTGCATAGAGTCCACCTTCGGAATTGCAACTATTGGTCTACAGTTCTGTCAGCGCAGATTTTAATAAAGCACTGAAGACTTTTGCAAAGAAAATAATTTTTATATTTTTTCATATTTGGATTTCTGAAATTCACTAACCTTATTGATTATTTTATTCTAGCTCCTCACCATCAGTGCTAATTTGATGGCGTCAGTGTTTTTATGGTACAGAAGGAGGGCATACAGCCCATTATGTCTGTGATGACTTTCTGAGCATTTTAACTTAATGCCAAGATAATAAAATGTGAGGCTGGATGAACACAGCAGGCCAAGCAGCATCTCAGGAGCACAAAAGCTGACGTTTCGGGCCTAGACCCTCCGAAACGTCAGTTTTTGTGCTCCTGAGATGCTGCTTGGCCTGCTGTGTTCATCCAGCCTCACATTTTATTATCTTGGAATTCTCCAGCATCTGCAGTTCCCATTATCTCTTAACTTAATGCCAATCTCCTTTACTTTCTGTGTTGTCCTGTATCTATTTAACTAATCATTCAATGCTCCCTTCAGTGCCTCAGTTGAGCCTGCCTCCATAAAATTTCCAGGCAGTGCATTCCATCCCCTAACTACTCACCAGGTGAAAATCTTTTGTCTCACTTTGCATTTGTTGTTTTTGCAAAGCTCTTTAAATTTCCCCTCTGGTTTCAGTTCATTCACAGGTGAGAATAGTTCTTCCCTACTGTCCAAATCCATCCTGATTTTGAAAACTTGTATCAAATCTCTACCTAGCATTCTCCTTGCCAAGAAAAACAGTCCCAACTTCTCCAACTGTTTCTCATGACTGCGTGTTTCATCCTAGGAACCATTCTTTTAAATCTCTTCTGTACTTCTTCCAGTGTGTTCACAACTTCCTTATAGTGCCCAGAATTGTACACAGTCCTACAACTAAAGTCAAACCAGTGTCATATTTAAGCTCATCATAACCCTTGATTTTGTACCCTATGCCGCTACCTATGAAGCCTAGAATACTGTGTGCTTTATTAACAGCTATCTCTAACTGTTCTGCTACATACATCTCTGCTCAGGCGTCCCTGCCCCTACACACCATTCAGAATATAACAAAACAGCCCCATCATGTCTGCGCCAATCCTGATGTAATTCTAAACTAATCCCATCTGTCTGCACATGGTCCATATCTCTCTATTCCTTGTCTGTTCACTTGTGCGACTTAAACATTAATATTGTATCTGCTTCACAATCTCCTCTCATACAACATTCTACGCACCTGTCATCCTTTGTGTAAAAAAACAACTTGCCTCACACAGACCAGAACACACAATACTTCTTCAAATGTGGCCTGAATAACAGTTTATACAGCTGCGATATGACTTGTCGACTTTTATACTCTGTGCCTCAAATGATGAAGGCTAGCATACTGTATGACTCCTTTACCACCCTATTCACTTACGTTACCACTTTCAGGGAGCTATGGACTTGCGTTTCCTGTTGCATTTGACCTCCCAAAATGCATCACCTTAAATGTGTCCGGTTTAAACTCCATCTGACATTTCTTCATTCACCTTTGTAATTGACCTATATCCTCCTGTATGCTTTGACAATTTTGCTCACAATTCCACCAATTTTTGTATCATCTGCAAATTTACTCATCAGACCCACCTACATTTTCATCCAAGTAATTTGTATTTATTGCAAACAACAGAGGTCCCAGCACTGATTCTTGTGGAACACCACTGGTCTCAGATCTCTCGTCAGAATAATATTCCTTTGCGACTAGCCACTTTCTTCTATGACCAAGCCAATTTTATGTCCAGTTTACCAACTGACTATGTATCCCATTTGACTTCATCTTCTGGACCAACCTACCACATGGGAACTTGTCACATGCTTTAGTGAAGTCCATGTAGACGACATCCAGTGTCCTACCTTCATCAGTTATCTTCATCACTTTCTCAAAAATGTCAATCAGATTTGTGAGACAGGACTTTTTGAACAGACAACTATGCTGACTATCCCTAGTTAGTCCCTTCTTTTTCAGATGGAAGTAAATCCTGTACCTAAGAATCTTATGGGCAGTTGAAGGAAGATAATAATTTCCTGATCACTGATGTAAGACTCACTGTCTTAAAATTTCCTAGATTTTCCCCATGGCCCTGCTTAAACAAAGAAACAGCATTGACTATTATCCAGTCTTCTGGGACTTTGCCTGTAACTAAAGAGGATACCAAGCTCTCTGTCAAGGCCCTAACAATCTCCTACCTTGTATCCTTAAGACCCTAGGATAGATCCCATCAGGCCCTGGGGTCTTATTTACCTTAATGTTTTTCAAGACACCCAACACTTGCTCCTCCTCAAAAGCAACATGCCCTAGAATATCAAGAAACTATTTCCTAGTCTTACCATTGTCCATATCCTACTCCTTGTTGAATACTAATGCAAAGTACTTTTTAAGGACCTCACCCACTTTCTCTGTCTCAACGTATAAATTTCCCCCTTTGTCCTGGAGTGGACCTACCCTTTCCCAAGCTACCCTCTCGCTCCTAATATACTTCTAAAATACCTTGAGATTCTCTTTACTTCTTGCCAAGGACATTTCATAGCCTCCTCTAGCCTTCTTAACTCCTTGATTAAGTAGTTTCCTGCTTCCTTTATTTTCCTTGAGGGCTTTGTCATATTTAAGTTTTCTAAATGTTACATATGCTTCCTTTTTCTTTTTGTCTCAACTTTCAATATCTCATCATCCTGGATTCCTGAATCCTATCACCCATATCTTTCATCCTCACAGGAACATGCTGGTCCTGAACTTTGGTCAGCTGGCCTTTAAAAGATGCCCCCATGTCAAATGTGGATTGATACTCAAACAGTCACCCCAATCTAATTTTTCCAGTGCCTGCCTTATGCTGTTCTAATTAGCTTTCCCTCAGTTTAGCACTTTTACCTGAGAAGCAGTATTATCCATATTTATCTTAAAACTTTGAGTGTTCTCACTGTCTTATGGGGTGTTGGAGGAAAATAACATATTCTTAGTGGTTTGTTTTTAAGAATAATAACAAATATCATTAGGGGTGAGTTGCAAGAAGGTGCCATATTCTACCTTCTTTCTTAGAGCCACTTCCCGGTCAAGGTCATTAGTCACATGGACCAGTTTTTCCTCTTGTTGAAGAAAACTGCACTTGGTCCTTTTTACATTTTTGCGAACCCTTAGAAGTCCTTTTCAAAATTTATTAATAAGCAACTGTGGATGGCCCAGACATTTTAAGGAAGTTACACTTATTTCCTAAATGTACTGCTTCTTGAAGGTTGTCATTTACCTGAGGCTAAATTGAGTAGAACGGGCAAATATTCTCTAAAGTGTGGACAAATAAGCAGTGATCTAATTGAAAAGTACAAGATGTTGTGGGAGGAACTGAGCAGATAGGCAGAGTTGGAGTCTTTATCCCTGCCTTCACACCCCAGGCCCTGCATGATATAGAGTCACAGAGACATACTGCATGGAAACATTGGCTGCTGTTAGCACAGCAAATCCATTTTCACCCACTTATGGTTCCTGTCATCAGCTTGTCTTTCTTTCTGACATACTGTCATCCACTTTTTTGTCTGCCGAACTGTCGGTTGGTCTCTCTCTGGGCTCCATCTCTGCCTATCTGCTCACTCCTTCCTTCCCCTGCAAATCCGCTTCTCACACACCCTTCCCACCCTCTTCAGTGTTTTATATCAGTGATAATGGGAACTGCAGATGCTGGAGAATCCAAGATAACAAAGTGTGGAGCTGGATGAACACAGCACGCCAAGCAGCATCTCAGGAGCACAAAAACTGACGTTTCGGGCCTAGATCCTGCATCGGAGAGGGTTCTGGAATAAATAGGGAGAGAAGGGGAGGCGGGCCGAAGATGGAGAGAAAAGAAGATAGGTGGAGAGGAGAGTATAGGTGAGGAGGTAGGGAGGGGATACGTCAGTCCAGGGAAGATGGACAGGTCAAGGAGGCAGGATGAGGTGGTAGGTAGGAAATGGAGGTGCGGCTAGAGGTGGGAGGAAGGGATGGGTGAGAGGAAGAACAGGTTAGGGAAGCAGAGACAGGCTGGGCTGGTTTTGGGATACAGTAGGGGGAGGGGAAGAGCTGGGCTGGTTTTGGGATGCAGTGGGGGAAGGGGAGATTTTGAAGCTTGAGAAGTCCACATTGATACCATTGGGCTGCAGGGTTCCCAAGCAGAATATGAATTGCTGTTCCTGCAACCTTTGGGTGGCATCATTGTGGCACTGCAGGAGGCCCATGATGGACATGTCGTCTGAGGAATGGGAGGGGGAGTTGAAATGTTTCGCGACTGGGAGGTGCAGTTGTTTGTTGCGAACCGAGCGGAGGTGTTCTGCAAAGCGGTCCCCAAGCCTCCGCTTGGTTTCCCCAATGTAGAGGAAGCCACACCGGGTGCAATGGATACAATATACCACATTGGCAGATGTGCAGGTGAACATCTGCTTGATAATGGAAGGTCATCTTGGGGCCTGGGATAGGGGTGAGGGAGGAGGTGTGGGGGGCAAGTGTAGCACTTCCTGCGGTTGCAGGGGAAGGTGCCGGGTGTGGAGCGGACAAGGGAGTCGCGGAGAGAGTGGTCTCTCCGGAAGGCAGACAAGGGTGGGGATGGAAAAATGTCTTGGGTGGTGGGGTCGGATTGTAGATGGCGGAAGTGTTGGAGAATGATAATGCTCCCACTTCCTACAGACAAAGGGGGTGGCCAGGGGTACCCGCGTGGGCCCAAGCTCTGCCTGCCTCTTTGTAGGTTACGTGGAACCGTCCCTCTTCCACTACGACACAGGCCCCCAAACCCCACCTTTTCCTCCGTTACATTGATGACTGTATCGGAGCCGCCTCTTGCTCCCCAGAGGAGCTTGAACAGTTCATCCACTTTACCAACACCTTCCACCCCAACCTCAAGTTCACCTGAACCATCTCCAACACATCCCTCACCTTCCTGGACCTCTCAGTCTCCATCTCAGGTAACCAGCTAGAAACTGATGTCCATTTCAAGCCCACTGACTCCCACAGCTACCTAGAATACACCTCCTCGCCCCCACCCTCCTGCAAAAATTCCATCCCCTATTCCCAATTCCTCTGCCTCCACTGCATCTGCTCCCAGGATGAGGCATTCCACTCCCGCACATCCCAGATGTCCACGTTCTTCAAGGATCGCAACTATCCCCCCGCAGTGGTCGAGAACGCCCTTAATCGTGTCTCCCGCATTTCCCGCAACACACCCCTCACACCCCATCCCCGCCACAACCACCCCCAGAGGATCCCCCTCGTTCTTACATACCACCCCACCGACCTCCGGATACAACGTATCATTCTCCGACACTTCCGCCATCTACTATCCGACCCCACCACCCAAGACATTTTTCCATCCCCACCCTTGTCTGCCTTCCGGAGAGACCACTCTCTCCGCGACTCCCTTGTCAGCTCCACACTCCCCTCCAACCCCACCACACCCGGCACCTTCCCCTGCAACCGCAGGAAGTGCTACACTTGCCCCCCACACCTCCTCCCTCACCCCTATCCCAGGCCCCAAGATGACCTTCCATTATCAAGCAGATGTTCACTTGCACATCTGCCAATGTGGTATATTGTATCCATTGCACCCGGTGTGGCTTCCTCTACATTGGGGAAACCAAGCGGAGGCTTGGGGACCGCTTTGCAGAACACCTCCGCTCGGTTCGCAACAAACAACTGCACCTCCCAGTCGCAAAACATTTCAACTCCCCCCTCCCATTCCTCAGACGACATGTCCATCATGGGCCTCCTGCAGTGCCACAATGATGCCACCCAAAGGTTGCAGGAACAGCAACTCATATTCTGCTTGGGAACCCTGCAGCCCAATGGTATCAATGTGGACTTCACAAGCTTCAAAATTTCCCCTTCCCCCACTACATCCCAAAACCAGCCCAGTTCTTCCCTTCCCCCCCACTGCATCACACAACCAGCCCAGCTCGTCCCCTCCCCCCCACGATATCCCAAAACCAGCCCAGCCTGTCTCTGCCTCCCTAACCTGTTCTTCCTCTCACCCATCCCTTCCGCCCACCTCTAGCCGCACCTCCATTTCCTACCTACCCCCTCATCCCGCCTCCTTGACCTGTCCGTCTTCCCTGGACTGACGTATCCCCTCTCTACCTCCTCACCTCTACTCTCCTCTCTACCTATCTTGTTTTCTCTCCATCTTCGGTCTGCCTCCCCCTCTCTCCCTATTTATTCCAGTTCCCTCTCCCCATCCCCCTCTCTGATGAAGGGTCTAGGCCCAAAACGTCAGCTTTTGTGCTCCTGAGATGCTGCTTGGCCTGCTGTGTTCATCCAGCTCCACACTTTGTTACCTCAGTGTTTTGTATTACCTTTTCTTAGCTGCTATAAATTCTAAAGAGGGGTCACTGGAATTGAAAAGTTACCTTGCCTTCTTTCCACTGATCCTGACAGACTTGCTGAGTCTCTCCAGCAATTTCTGTTTTTGGTTTGTGGACTCAGTGGAGCTGATGGCCTCGTGGTATTTTTGTGGACTCTTAATCCAGAGACCCAGGCAACATTCTGGGGACCTGGGTTTGAATCCCACCATGGTAAATATCTGGAATTAATAAATATCCATAAATATCTGGAATTAAGAATCTGATGACTGTGAATCCATTGTCGATTGTCAGAAAAAGCCATCTGGTTCACTAATGTCCTTTAGGGAAGGAAACTGCCATCCTTACCTAGCCTGGCCTACGTGTCACTCCAGACCCACAGCCATGTGGTTGACTCTTAATTGCTGTCTGGGCAATTAGGGATGGGCAATAAATGCTGGCCCGGCCAGTGACCCCTACATCCTGTGAATGGAGAAAGGAAAACAACACGTGCAATTGCTAGAAATTGTTGGATTTACAACAATCGCTCTTTGCATTGTTAGCTTCACTGTTCCTTTTTCAACAAAATTCAGATCAGTCTTCCCACAAGTCCTATGCTGGACAGCAGAGTAGTTTTGTCTTTGTATGTAGACTATCCACCTACACTTGGACAAGCAGCTCAACCATGAAAACTATGAGGTACTAACCAAAGCTCGAAGTTCATATACCTTGCCTATTATACACCTTGCGCATTATGCTAATATCGTACAGTTAGGAAATTCAACTTGAAATGATTAGTTTTCACACTTTGTGTAAGTTAACTTTATCAGTAGCATTGTTGCATTTTCAAGTCTGGAGTAAGTCTTCTCAAGTTTTCCAGTGAAGTGTAATGAATTGGACTGGAAAAATTTCCCATTTTTAATTGAAGCTGTTGATTTTCTGCTTCAATTCATTTTGGGGAAAAAAACCTTCATAAACTGCTCAAAGCAGGGATCCTGTGGAAGACCATTTTATTTATCTCATTTTGACAAAATAAACTGAAGTTCCTGATTGAAAATATTACGTTTTCATAGAAGCTTTTGTAGAATCCCTACAGTGTGGAAACAGGCCACTCGGCTCGACAAGTCCACACCAGCCCTCTGAAGAGAAACTCTGCCAGACCCAATCCAGATCCCTATCAAAACTTAAGATAATAAAATGTGAGGCTGGATGAACACAGCAGGCCAAGCAGCATCTCAGGAGCACAAAAGCTGACGTTTCGGGCCTAGACCCTCTCTGATGAAGGGTCTAGGCCCGAAACGTCAGCTTTTGTGCTCCTGAGATGCTGCTTGGCCTGCTGTGTTCATCCAGCCTCACATTTTATTATCTTGGAATCTCCAGCATCTGCAGTTCCCATTATCTCTGACCCTATCAAAACTTCCCTGTTTAACCTATGATTGCTTATTATCTTTGCATTCTTATAAAACCAAATCCCAATCATCAAGTCTGTGGAGAATAATTATGTTTGTTGTAGAATTCCCAGATGCTAGTAGATGCAGAAGGTTCTGACGTTCTTCCACAGAACAACTCTGATCCATGCATAGATCCCATCATTAATTTCCATTACCCTTCACTCCATGTTAACAGTAAACACAAGTTCATTTCAGCAACTGCAGTGCACCCCAGTCACACAAACTCACCTTGTACTTCATTAATCTCTCCATTTATGACCTACCTACAAACCAATAGCTTTAAGACGCACTGTTATTGTGGTTGGAAGTAAAATGACACCAAACTGCTATATTACTTTCATTACATTGGATTGCAAATTGTAAAATGTTAACCCT
The DNA here is from genome assembly GCF_030684315.1 of Stegostoma tigrinum. Lineage (NCBI taxonomy): Eukaryota > Metazoa > Chordata > Chondrichthyes > Orectolobiformes > Stegostomatidae > Stegostoma > Stegostoma tigrinum. The sequence goes on from NC_081383.1 coordinate 28,499,626, forward strand.
GTTTAATTATTGTTTATTATCTTTGCATACCTATAACACTAAATCCCAATTCTCAGTTGACTGACCATGCAGAACATGAACTCCATAGTGACACATTTTGGTTAAGATTAGGACATTTTTATTTTTCTGTTCAATTTGACTCCTAAAGAGGTTTATTAAAATTCATTCATGGCATGTGGGCATCACTGGCTAGACTGGCATCGAGAGTGCTTCCCAAATTGCCCTTGAGAAGGTGTTGGTGAGCTGTTTTATCTGCATCATTAGTTTTACAATTTTCTTTTCACTGTTGTGTGCTTATTTAACTGGGATTTTAGAGAGATTTTTTCTACCCCTTTTTGAGTTTTAAAACTAAATAACAGAAATGAATCTGGCACCAGCTTCAAAACACACATTTAATAAGTGGTAAGATATAAACCAAAGAACTGCAGATGCTGGAAATCTGAACCAAAACAGTAATTGCTGGGAAAACTCTGGAGACCAGGCAACATCTGTGTAGAGAAAGCACAGTTAATGTTTTGAGCCCAGTGACTTTTCTTCAGAACAAGCAGTTTATGCTGGAGCGAAGTTTCTCAGATGTACTCGTCTTTTTTTCCAGTCTCCCCAGTATTGAAAAGTACTGAAGTTGATAGAGAGTGCTGCATTGAGACCAACCTGGTGTCAGTGGTTATGGGAAGGTGATGACCGAGTGGTGGTATTGTTGGACTGTAAATCCAGAGACCCAGCTGTCCCGGGGAACTAAGTTTGCATCCCACCATGGCAGATGATGGAATTTGAGTTCAATAAAAATCTGGAATTATGATTCTAATGATGACCACGAGGCATTTATGATTGTTGGAAGAACCCATCTGGTTTGCTGATGTCTTTTGGGGAAGGAAGCTGACATCCTTACCTGGTGTGACCTCAGACTCTCAGCCCTCTGGGTTATTAGGGATGTGCAATAAATGCTGGCCTAGCCAGCAATGCCCACACCTCATGAATGAATAAGTTTTAAAACAAACCAATTCAATACACCATGGCAAACTACCCTTCAGTTTATAACATGCTTTCAGTTTTCATAAAGGACGCATTCTAATAGATTGTCATGCAAATCCAGTTTGATTTTTCTCACTCCAAATGTAGGATTGATGAATTTATTTGAAAAATAATTGATTTGACATGTTACTGGAAATGGATCAGATAATCAAAACTGACGCTTCAATGCAATACCATAGGAGCATTGCATTATAAGAATTGCAGTCATTTGGATTGGATATTAAATCTAGGCTGTAACATGCTTTCATTTAACAGATTCTATGATCTCATGATCCTATTTGTAGATTTTCATTACTTTGTCCTAATGCTAACAAAATATTACAGTAACTTGGCATCTCCATTGTTGAGGGACAGTGTGATAAAGATGATTGGGAAGCTTTTAAAAGCCTGCAGAGGAAACCTAAAAATGTAATAAAAGGGACAAGATGAACTATGAGGGTAAGCTAGCTCGTCGTGCAGTAGAAGATTGCAAGGGTTGTTTTTAAAAAGATGTATGAAAAGGAAGACAGAGGCAAGAATGAACATTGGACTGCTACAGAAGGAGTAATATGGAACAAAGAAATGACAGAGGAACTGAATAGGTACTTTGCATCAGCTTTCACAGTGGAAGACACCAGCAGCATCCCAGAACTTTAGAAGAGTCGGGTGCGGAGATGAGTAGTGGCTGTCATTAACGAAAAGCTGAAAGGTCTGAAAGTGGATAAATCATCACATTGAATGGACTATGCCCCAGGGTTCTGAAGGAGACAGCTGAGGAGATTGTGGAGGTATTGGTGATTTTTCAGGAATCACTGGAGTCAGGGAGGACCCCAGAGACCTAAAAAATGGCTAACATAATGTTTAAGAAGGGAAAGAAGTAGAAGGGCAATTTAGATAGGTTAGCCTGACTACTTTTGTTGGTAAGATTTTAGAGACTATTATTAAGAATGAGATTCCAGAGTACTTGGAAGTGCTTAGTAAAATAGGGATGAGTCTGCATAGGTTCATCAGGAGGAGGTTACACTTGACAATTCTGCCTGAAGGAAAATAACCTGGCTGTCTGCCATCTACAGCTAAAAATCTCATGTCCTTCAATAAAATCTCCTTTAATTCTTCTAAACTCCAATATTAACATGCCTAACCTGTTCAGCCTTTCCTCATAAGAAAATCTCTCAATGTCTGGGTTCACTAGTGAACCTTCTCTGGGCTGCCACCAATGCCAATATATCATTCCATGGATAAGGGTTCTGAAACAGTTCTTGGTATTCTAGGTGTGATCTGATTAGTGCCATGTTTCGACTCAGCAAGACTTCACTATTTTTCTACTGAATTCCCTTTGAAATGATGGCCAACAGTCTATCTGTCTTCCCTCTTACCCGCTAAATGTGGATGCTAGAGTCAGTTTGATTAATGGAAGTGGGCCCCCAAATACCTCTGTGCTGCAGCTTTTTGCAGTGTTGCTTTCCATTTATATCGTACTCACTCCTAAATTCTTCCTGCCAAAGTGCATAACCTCATGTTTTGCTACATCATATTCTATCTGCCGAGTTTTTCTTGATTCACATAAACATACCTAAATTCTTCTATAGACTCTTTGTGCCATTTTCACCACTTGCCTTTGTGCTTGTGTCATCAGCAAAGTGGTCTTTAGTACGTTCATTTTCCTCATCCAAGTCATTAGCATATATTATAAAAAATCGTGGCACCTGTACTGATCCCAATGGCACTCCTGCAGTTGCATTTTGCCATCCTGAAATCATGATTTTTTTTTCTCAAGTCTTCTATTAGTTAGCCGTTCCTGTATCTATGCTAATACTCCATCCCCAATACCATAAGCTCTGAATTTATTAAGTAGCCTAATGTGCAGTATCTTATCAAATGTCCTTTGTAATTTCAAATATATTACATTTACTGATTCCTGTTTATTACTCTGCTAGTTACCTCCACAAACAAATGCTAATAAACGTGTTAGGTATGATTTCCCCTTTATGAAGCCCTTGCTGACTCTGTTTGGTTATATTTTGTATTTCTAAATGCTGTGCAATCGCATCTTTGATAAAACTCTAATAGTTTCCTCATGACAGAAGCTAAATGACCTATAGTTACCTGTTTGTTTTTTTTCTTTTATTAGACCCAACCTGAAAAAACATCTATTAAGTTCCTCTGATTTCTGAACTCTATCAGAATATCAGTCACTAATTAGAAAATACTCTGCGACTTTTTAAATGAGAAGAAAACCAAAACAAAAGTCTGTCTTAGAGTGGTAGCTGCAGATCTGGGATGTCTTACATTCCATCCTTCAGGCTTTTCACTAAATGCCACTAAAACCTAGAGAGAGCTAAATTGAAAATGTTGACTGTTTCAGTGGTGGTCTAATGTTTTAATTAAAATCCGTTCAACACTTTATGTTGCTTCTGTTCTGAAGCATCAGTTCATCCATCAATGTCTGAATCTTTTGTTCTTTTAACATTCTATATCAATCTTTACTGACCTTGGAAGCTTCATTCCTGGGTGGGTGGCTTCTCTAGCCTATTTCTGTACTTACTTTGAAGTTTGGCTTTCATTTTAATGTGTTACTTCTTGTTCATAAAAGGCAAATCTGTCTCTAGATGTGATTGATTAGTCCTATCATGAAAACTGAAACACACAACACTGGAGTGGAGTTTGGTAGTCAGCTGGCTGCATCAAAGATCCATTTATTTCAGTAGATTAAATTCAAAGAGGACAGTCAGTGTAGGAACACCAAGCCAAAGGTTTCAGCATTTTCTGTTTTTATGCATAATTCTGGCCTTTTTGGATATCCATTTATCCCTTCTCTTATTCAATAGTTGTACCACTTCTACAATGTTTCTTCACCTGTATCTTTTGCCTATGCTATTGTACATGCAGTACCAATTTGTTGCACGTGAGGTATATACTTGGAGCAGTTACCCATCCAAATTGATGCGAATACTCATTTTGTATTGGTAACTTTGAAAGGATTAAATAGATTTGTATTCTTCTTGGAAAAGCTGAGCTGCCAAATATTTACACTGTTTGGTCTAGCTGTGCTTGAATTGCATTTGCACTGTTGTGTTAATTAACCTGTTAAGCTTATCTGACAGCATTAGCAGCAGCTTTTTGTTATTTTCTTTTACTCCTCATCAAATGTGGGCTTCGCTGTCTAAGCCAATATTTACTACCCATCGCAGTTTGCGCTTGCAAAAGTGATGATGCGAGATAATGGGAACAGCAGAACCTGGAGGATCCAAGATAACAAAGTGTGGGGCTGGATGAACACAGCAGGCCAAGCAGCATCTTAGGAGCACAAAAGCTGACATTTTGGGCCTAGACCCTTCATCAGAAAAGGTGGATGGGGAGAGGATTCTGAAATAAATAGGGAGAGAGGGGAAGAAAATGGTGATGCATTGTCTTCTTGAACTGCAGCAATCCATTTGGTGCAGGTACACCTCAGCCTGTTAGGGAAAGAGTTTCAGGATTATGTCTCAGCGATTGTAGAGGAATACTGATATATTTTCAAGTCAAGATGGTGAGTGAATTGGAGGAGAACTTACAGATGGTGGTGTTTCCATGTATATGCCGTCCTTGTTTTTTTAGATAGTAGTGGTCATGAATTTGGCAAGTGCTATGTAAGGAGCCTCACAAAATTTCTGCAGTGCACTTGTAGATAATACACATTGCTGCTACTATGCATTGACAAGAAGAGAGTGAATGTTTGTGGATGTGACACCAATCAAGTCGGCTGCTTTGCCCTGGTTGGTGTCAGTCTTCTAAAGTGTTGTTGGAGCATCACTAATCCAGGCAAGTGGAGAGAATTCCAATGCAGCCCTGACTTGCCCTTCTGGATGGGTACCAGTTGGGAGGAGCTACTAATTGCAGGATTCCTAACTTCTTACCTGTTCTTGTAGTACAGTAGTCATAAGGCTGGAGATAGCAAGAAATGCAGATGCTGGAGTTGAAGATAACACCGTATAGAACTGGAGGATCAAAGCAGGCCAGGCAGCATCAGAGGACCAGAAAAGTTGATGTTTTGGGTCAGAACCCTTCTTCAGAAATCATTCAGAAACCCTTCTTCAGAAGTCATATGGCTAGTCCAGTTTAGTTTCTGGTCATGGGTAACCCCCAGGCTGCTGTAATGGAGCATTTAGTGTAAGTAATACTATTTGAATGTTAGGAGATGATGATTAGGTTCTGTCTTGTTGGAGATGGTTATAGCTTCGTACTTGTGTGGCACAAATTTTATTTGCCACTTGTCCCTACAGGCATGGATATCGTCCAGGTCCTGCAGCATTTGAACAGACAGTTTCAGTATCTGAATCTTGCTGCATTTGCTCATGGATAGTTTCATATCATTTTTAGCCATTTCCCTTTGTGCTAGGTAGGGACTCCAATCAAAAAAACCGTTTTCCAGATTCCCATTGATCCCAATTTTGCCAGGGCTGTTCTAAATTGTGCACAATCTCCTGCAGCCACTATGTCAAGCACAGTCATTGTCACCTCCCTCTAGAATTTAGATCTTTTGTCCTTATTTATACTGAGGCTGTAATAAGATAAGGAGCTGAATGACTGCAGAATCCAAACTGAGTGTCAATGCGTGGGTTACTGAGAACTGATAGAGGGTAACTAGACTCAAAATGTTAACTTTTCGTTTCCAAGTTTTTTGGCTTCCTCCAGCACTTTTTGTTTCATTTTTACGTCTACCTTGTGCTGCACCTGGCATGCCCTTCAACATTCTTTGTTGAACCAGGGTTGATTCCCTGGCTTGATGGCCATGGAATAGGTGATATAGTGGGCCATGAGTTTGCAGATTGTGTTGGAATATAATTCTGATGCTGCTCGTGGCCCACAGCTCCCCTTGAGTGCCAGATCTGTTTAAATCTAACTCATTTAGCATGCAAAGTCTAATTAGAATGCATCAAACAGAAAAACAATGCCAACCTAAACACATTTATTTATATTTAACGAGGCTAATTCTCAAAGCTGAATGAGGATGATTTTAGCATGGAAACTCCTACACTTGCCAAGAGATACAAACAATGCTGCCCTTTGCAGAGAAATGTTTCCTCTTACAGAGTAAGTAGCAAACTAGCCAACCTAAAATCATCCTCATTCAGCTTTGAGAATTAGCCTTGTTAAATATAAATAAATGTGTTCCAGTTGGCATTGTTTTTCTATTTGATGCATTCTATATAGACTTTGATAAGGCCACATATGATTCACTAGTTGTGAAAGAGAAAGCTGCAGTATTCCAAGGAAAAGTGGCGAATTGGAACCAGGATTAGCTCGGAGGTAAGGAGAAAGGCTGTAATGGGCGTTTTTGTGACTGAAAAGCTATTTTCATTAGTGTTTTGTAGAGCTTAGTACTAAGTCTTTTCCTTTCTCTAGTATATATCAATAATTGACTTGAATGTCGGGCTGCGATCAAGAAGTTAGCAGCCAATTCGAAAATTTCCAAATGTTTCATAATTGGAAATTTATAGACTGCATCATGATAACGTTCGGCTAGTCATGTCGACAAAACAGTGACAAATGAAGTTCAATCTTGAAGTATGGCACGTGCATTTGGAGATAAATAGCAAGGTAAACATCACTAAGAAGAGTAGAGGAACAGATGGCTCTCAAGGTGTACCTCTGCAGGGCCCTTCAAGGTCTAGGCCCGAAACGTCAGCTTTTCTGCTCCTAAGGTGCTGCTTGGCCTGCTGTGTTCATCCAGCTTCACACTTTGTTATCTTAGATTCTCCAGCATCTGCAGTTCCCATCATCTCTAAGAGATGCGTGCCCTGTTAATAAAGATATGTTATAAGAGCTGGAGAATTTTATTGAACGACACAAAACACTGTTTAGGTCACAGCTGGTGTACTGCATGCTGTTTTAGTCACCAACTTTAGGAAAAATGTAATTGCAGTAAAAAGACTATATAGTACAGGGGATTTGTAAGAATGTTCTCTGTAATAGACAATTTTAGTTACAAGGAAAAGTTGGATAGGCTGGAGTTCTTTCCTTTGGAGCAGACAAGGGTATGGGACCTACCAAATTGAAATGTATAAAAATTGAGTAGCTTGGATAGAATGAATATGATGGTCCTATTCCACTTGCCTGAGAGGTTTATAATGGAAGTCATAGATTTCTGTAGGTGGTTTAGAGGAAATTGAAGAGTTTATTTTCCCACCTAGAGAGTGGTGGGTATCTAGAACTGACATAGATCAGCGATCACCGGATAGTAGTTCAGAGGGATGAGTCTTACTAATTTGCACTCCATTTTTCTTTTCCCCTGTATCACTTGTGCTCCCAAGCTAAATTCAGGAGTTCGCCATACAAAGAATTGCAAGAATGATGTCGATTCTTGTCATGATACATGAGGTCAAATATGTTTGCATTTTTACGTAGGAACTTAAACTTAACACGAACAAACGTTTAGAATTTACTGGCTTCAATTCTGAGGAATTGCCCCATAAGAAATGTCTGGTGTATTCTCAAGTGCCCTATCAATTCGTGGCTGGGAGCAAGGAACGGAAATAGTTTATTTGTTGTACAACATAATGTAGAGGGACTATTTATTCTGACACGAGATTGCATTTTCTTGTAATGCATTCGGTATCAGACATTTTATTATTCTGACAAGGTGCGGAGAGGTGCTAGTAAGCCCACAGCATTCTAAGCAAATTGCACATCATTGTCACAAAATAGGGAAGGCGACAAATTCACAGAATGGCACAGTCTACTTGAAGATTGCAAAGAGTGTTTAAGCAATGATTTGTGTATTGACTTTGTAGGCTTTGACTTCAAGACAGTCAGTTTTGTATTCGTATGAGTAATTTAATACATAACAAATTTATTCCTGCTATTACGCTTTACTGTCTGCGATTGCTTTTCTATTTCAATACAATTTGATTCTGTGTTTCAGTTTACTTCTACTTACTTTTTGATAATATTGCATTTTGAGCCCTCAAGATATCCACAACATGTGCAATCCTTTAATTATTTTGGAATTTAGTATATAATTATAGGTCACTTGCACACGGCAAAACTATCAAAGCAATGTGAGATAAGTAGCCAGATAAACTCTGCTGCTGGTATTCAATGAGGTTTAAATATATGGCAGAACACCAGGCAAACTCCTGTATTCTTTGAATAGAAATTAGCTTGCCTAGGTGATCAGGCAGACAAGTTTTTTGCTTTATTGGACAATCTGAAAGACAGTAACCCAACACAAGAAGTAGGAAGAGGAATAAGCCATTTACCCTGTCAAGCCAGTCCTAACATTGTAGAAGATCATGGCTGATCTATCCCTCAACTTACATGTCATGTCACCTTTCATAGCTCTCAACTCCTTAATATTTCAATAATCTATCTACTACCACTTTAAACATTTTCAAGGGTATAGTCTCCAAACTCACTGGATTAGAAAATTCCAAACATTGCCTGACTGACCTCAGGAAAAAAAAATCCTTCCCATCTCTGTTTTAAATGAGTATCCCCTGATTTAGTTGGGATTCCCCTATTAATGGAAACATCTTAACATCCACCCTGTCAGGCCCCCTCAAAATGCATATTTTAGTAAGATCACCCCTCATTCTTCTAAACCCTGATAAATAAAGACTCAACCTGTTTTAGCCATTCTGAAAAGTCAGCATTTTCATCCCAGGAGTCAGCTTCGTGAATCTCTTTTGAAGTGACTCCAATGCCAATTTATCCTTTCTTAGATATAAGAAACAAAACTGTGCACAGTATTCCAAATGCACCCTCTCCAGCACCCTGTACAGTTGTACAGGACGTAAGAAGACTTCCCTACCTTTGAACTCCCAACTCTCTAATAATAAAGACCAAAAATTCATTTGCCTTCTTAATTAGTTGCTGTACTTCCATGCTAATTTTCTGTGCTTCATGCATAAGAACACCCAGAGCCCTCTGCATTGCACTTTGTTGGAGTCTTTTTCCATTTAATTAATAGTCAGTCATTTGATTCTTCTGAGCAAAGTGTGTGATCTCACACTTCCCTACATTAAAATCCAAAGTGTTGCACACTTGGTTACCTACCTGTATCCTCTTGTAGATTCCCTATGTCTCATCACAACATACCTTCCCATCTATTTTGTATCATTAGCAAATCTGGATGCATTACACTCTGCTTCATCTCACTAATATCAATCATACATAATTGAGATGCTAGAACTGATCTTTGCAGCATCCAGTATTGCTTCATTCCAATCTGGGGGGAAAAAAAACCATTGATCTCAACTTTCTGTTTTCTATGTGTTAACCAATCCTCAAACCATGCCAATATATTACCTTAAATATTGTGAGCTCCCTTCTTGTGCAATATCCTTTTATCTGGTACTTTATTGAATGCTTCCTGAAAATCCAAATACAGCCCATCTGCTATTTCCCTTCTTTAAACTCTGCTTGTTATACCTTTAAAGAACTGTAGCAAATTTCTGAAGTATGATTTTCCCTTTCACAAAACTACGTTGCATTAATTACATTAAATGTTTCTAAATCTCCTGATACTACTTCCTTATAATAGATTTTAGTATTTTCCCAATGACAAATGCAGGAGTCTAAATAAGGGAAGTAGGAAAGACTGATTTCACCTCGCTTGTAAGGTCGGTAACCAGAGTCATAGATTTAAGGTAGAAAGATTAGAGAAAATATGAGGGGAAACCCCTTTTTTCTCACAGGATAGTAAGCATCTGAAATTGGCTCCCTGGAATGGGAAGCTGAGGAAGAAACTTTCAATTCACTTAGAAGGTACCTGGATCTGCACCTGAAGTGCTTGTTGTGTTTTTTGCTATATACACTTTAGTGATATTTTCATGTTTATTTGAAACAAAAATTCAGTTGGTCCTGTCAGACGCCTTGTTTAAGCTGCATTTTCCACAGTCAAACATTGCAGAATTTATACAAACTTTATACCCTTTCTACTAATTCCAGGTTCCTCATATATATTGTGGCACACTAGTGTGGCCATTACATCTTGAAGTGTGACCTAAACCCCAACTTTCTAGCCAAAAGTAGAGATACTGCTACTGTGCCACAAAACCCTTCTTCACTTTCTTGAGCTGAGTCAGATTATTTGTAAGCTTATTATCCATTCATTTCCCAAACATAAACTGCATCCACTCTTGCTTCAGCACATTTCTAATCCTCATCTTTGTAATGTCCAGATTTGGCTATTCCAGTGCTTTTCTGGATTTCCATCCATATTTCACACACTTTAGCTTTCAGCTTATCCAACAACTTGTTGCTGGCATCCTATCCCTGGAAAAAATATTACTCAGCCAACAATCCTGATGTAAATTGATTTCCAGTCTCTCAACACTTCCAGTTTAAAATTTGTAGTGATTACCTATGAATCTAGAATGACCCTTGTACAAGTGGAGACATGATGCCACTGAGTTTCAATGGGCAGCAGGAAGTGTCTATGGGTGCATGTGCCATTAACATCATGAGACCAGTACTGGAAGGCTGAGGGCAAGAAGGAAGCAGACCTTCTGTGTTCTGCAGCATGCGTGCTTGTATTCCACCTGGAGGCGGTCCAAAAATGATCCAAGTGATTTTAGAGTCTTTCATAACCTAGGTCATCCCTAACTTTGAAATCTCCTCTGGTCCTATGCCTGTATGAAATGGCATCTTTTGCAAGCCAACTGCCTACACCTTCAATCTTACTGGCTTCTTGCTCTGTAGTTTTCTGCCTAAACTTATTTGTATCTCCCAGCATCCCTTTCCTGTTTTAAGATTTTTCTTAATGCCGATCTCTTTGATCATATGATCACCCTTCTTCATATCTCCTCCTTGGGCTCTGTCTCCATTTTTGTCTGATTATGTATCTGCAAAGCCTCTTGGAATTGTTTCCTTGCTTAAAATTGATTACATTTTGCAGTTTTGCCATTTTGTAAAGGCTTAAATTAATAATTATATTTTCAATTCTCTCCATGGATGCTACTAAATCTGCTGAGTATTTCTAGAACATTGCATCTTTATTTCAGATTACCGACATCTACAGTACTTCTCTGCTTTATGCTTTTGCTGTCAGATTACGTTTCATCTCAAAATGGAAGCCAGCATATTGGGGGACATCAGTTCCCTGCTTAAATTGTAAATGAACAAGAATGCAGTCTATACACACACTGCTGCCCAAAAACTGAACGTGATTTGTCTATGAAGATAAGGGGGCGTAAGGATTGTTGACATAGACCGCAAGTAAAAGGAAGATGTCTGCATTTACGGATTGACTTCATCCATTTGAATTTGCTTCCCCTTAATGTAAAATGTTTTCTCCTCTATTGACATCTTACACTTTGAGAGCTCAGAGAAATGTAAACAGTGCCTAAATTTGCAGAATGTATCTTGCATCACCAGCCCTTTCATGTCTCCTGACAGCTTTTGATTGTGAACTAGGCTATCTAAATTGTCAGATTCTAAAATGCTTTTGAAGCCTTCACTGAAAGCTAAATAAGAACTGGTTAGACTTGACATTATAGTTCCATTTTGTTTGGACACAGGTTATGCCCTCTCTGTAAAACGATAGTTCAGTTAGTAATCTTGTATAATACTGCAAATATATCCTGAAAAATTACAAATCTGCCACCCTACTGAATCGTAGAATCCCTACAGTATGGAAACAGGCCCATCAGTCCAACAAGTCTGCACCGCCCCTCAGAGCATCCCACCCAGACCCATCCCTCATAACCCACCTAATCTACACATCCCTGAACACTATGGGCAGTTTAGCATGGCCAACCCACCTAACCTGCACATCTTTGGTCTGTGGGAGGAAACTGAAGCACCCAGAGGAAACCCACGCAGTCATAGAGAGAATGTGCAAACTCCACACACAGTCACCCAAGGGTGGAATCGAACCCAGGTTCCTGGCGCTGTGAGGCAGCAGTGCTAACCACTGAGCCATTGTGTTGTTTTCTAAGTCTTGGCGCCCAGTGGAACTTTTTGATTTGGTTCCTGTGCTGTATTAGACACCTGTACTGATCGTTATTCATCCAGGTTAAGGAACAGCTAATCTCTTGGGCTCTTATTACTGAATGATGTACAGCACTACCTGTTTGAATAAGTGAGCGTGTATTGGTGATAAATAATTTGTCATTGATTTATGAATTAGTTCATTGGGCAAAATAATAGAAGCCAGTTCACTGGACTGCAGTTGTACCCTTGTGAAGGAGGAGATTCTTGCTAGAGAGGCATGAACATTGGGGGCAGTAAGAGGTAATTGACAGAGATTATAAGAAGTTCCTCTCTGAACTTGTTCGAAGTAACGAATTGGAAGATATTTCAGTGCAATTAATCTTTCTAACTTTATGTTAGCAGAGCAGTTTGTGTCTGTGTCTGTGTGTGTTTACAGTTTTCAAGGTGGTTTTTGATATTTTATCAGGGAGCTTTTCTTGTAACTAGACCTTTATCTGTATGATCCAGTGTCCCATTTAGGGATAACATGAGTTGGCAGAACAGTGACATTCCAGTGATACCATAAGTTAACATTTTTTCAGTGTGTGTCCTGACATCTGAGACAAAATTGATTGATGTGGATGTCTGTCACATTATCAAAGGCAACGTTATGTCAGTTCAGTCATTTGGTAAAGTACAGAGGATTATACTTTTCCTTAACATAATTTCAGTCCCTTGCAATAAATTGATGGTAGTCTATGTCTTGCTGTTCATTTTTGTGGACGAATTGCCACTTCCTTTAAATCTGTATTGAATCAGCTCAAGACTTGATTTGTTATGCCAGTTTTTCCATTTACTTCACTATAATTCATTGTTCCATGATTACATTGCAGTATCCTTATGTCCTCTACGCAACTTACTTTGCTACCTATGTTTGGATTATCAACAAATTTGGTAATCATTCTTTTGTTCCCTTCAGCAAAATCATTTATCAAAATTAAAACTAGTTTCAGCCCCAGCAGTGATCCCTGTGGCACATCAGTTGTTCCATGTGACCATCCAGAAAATGGCCTGTATGACTACTTCCTATTTCCTGTTAATCGGCGTTTCTTTAAATCACCAATATGTTATCCCTGTTACCATGAATTTTTGTTTTCTGCAATAAACTTGATGTGATGTCTTATCAAGTGGCTTATGAATGTCTTGGTACAGAGCATCCATGGTTCCTGTTTATCCACAGCACCTAATGCTTCATCAAAGAACTACAATAAAGTAATTGAACATTATTTAGGAACAGGAGTAAGCCAATCAACCCGTTGAGCCTGCCCAGAAATTCTAAATTACAGTTGATCACCTCAATGCCATTTTCCATAAGACCATAAGACGTAGAAGTGGAAGTAAGGCCATTCGGCCCATTGAGTCCACTCCGCCATTTAAATCATGGCCGATGGGCATTTCAATTCCACTCCCCTGCACTCTCCCCGTAGCCCTTGATTCCTTGTGAGATCAAGAATTTATCGATCTCTGCCTTGAAGGCGTCTAACGTCCCGGCCTCCACTGCGCTCCATGGCAATGAATTCCACAAGCCAACCACTCTCTGGCTGAATAAATGTTTCCTCATTTCCGTTTTAAATTTACCCCCTCTAATTTTAAGGCTGTGCCCACTGGTCCTAGTCTCCCCGCCTAACGGAAACAACTTCCTAGCGTCCACCCCTTCTAAACCATACATTATCTTGTAAGTTTCTATTAGATCTCCCCTCAACCTTCTAAACTCTAATGAATACAATCCCAGCATCCTTAGCCGTCCATTGTAGGTTAAACCTACCATTCCAGGGATCATCCGTGTGAATCTCTGCTGGACACGCTCCAGCGCCAGTGTGTCCTTCCTGAGGTGTGGGGCCCAAAATTGGACACAGGATTCTAAATGGGGCCTAACTAGAGCTTTATAAAGCCTCAGAAGCACATCGCTGCTTTTATATTCCAACCCTCTCGAGATAAACGACAACATTACATTCGCTTTCTTAATTACAGACTCTACCTGCAAGTTAACTTTTAGAGAATCCTGGACCAACACTCCCAGATCCCTTTGTACTTCTGTTTTGCGAATTTTCTCACCATTTAGAAAATAGTCCATGTCTGTATTCTTTTTTCCAAAGTGCAAAACCTCGCATTTGCTCACATTGAATTTCATCAGCCATTTCCTGGACCACTCTCCTAAACTGTCCAAATCTTTCTGCAGCTTCCCCACCTCTTCAGTACTACCTGCCTTCACCAGAATGTCCCCAGTCCCTTCATCCAGATCATTAATGTATAAGGTGAACAGCTGCGACCCCAACACTGAACCCTGCGGGACACCACTCGTCACCGGTTGCCATTCTGAAAAAGAACCTTTTATCCCAACTCTCTGCCTTCTGTCAGACAGCCTATCCTCAATCCAAGCCAGTAGCTCACCTCAAACACCTTGGGCCCTCACCTTGCTCAGCAGCCTCCTGGGAGGCACCTTATCAAAGGCCTTTTGGAAGTCTACATAGTTAATGTCCACTGTGTTTTCCTGGTCTAACATACTTGTTACCTCTTCAAAGAATTTTAACAGGTTTGTCAGGCACAACCTCCCCTTACTAAATCCATACTGACTTGTTCTAGTCTGACCCCGCATTTCCAAGAATTTAGAAATCTCATCCTTAACAATGGATTCTAGAATTTTACCAACAACTGAGGTTAGGCTAATTGGCCTATAATTTTCCAACTTTTGCCTTGAACCTTCCTTAAACAAGGCTGGGTACAACAGCAATTTTCCAATCGTCTGGGACTTTCCCAGTCTCCAGTGACTTTTAAAAGATCACAACCAAAGCCTCCGCTATTTCCTCAGCCACTTCCCTCAGAACTCTAGGATGTAGCCCATCGGGGCCAGGAGATTTATCAATTTTTAGACCTTTTGGCTTTTCTAGCACTTTCTCTTTTGTAATGCCTACCATACTCAACTCTGCCCCCGACTCTCACTAATTGTTGGCATACTACTCATGTCTTCCAGTGTGAAGACTGATGCAAAGGACTTATTAAGCTCTTCCGCTATTTCCTTATCTCCCATCACTAGCCTTCCAGCATCAATTTGGAGCGGCCTAATGTCTAATTTTGCCTCTCGTTTGTTTCTTATGTATTGAAAGAAACTTTTACTATCATTTCTAATATTACTAGCTAGCCTACCTTCATATTTGATCCTCTCCTTCCTTATTTCTCTCTTTTGTTATCCTCTGTTTGTTTTTGATTTTCCAGTGCTCTTGGCCATGTTATAGGCTGTCTCTTTTTCTTTGATACATTTCCTGACTTCCTTTGTCAGCCATGGCTGTCTAATCCCATCTCGGATAATCTTTCTTTTCTTTGGGATGAACCTCTGTACTACGTCCTCAATTACACCCAGAAACTCCTGCCGTTGTTGCTCCATTATCTTCCCCGCTAGGCTCTGCTTCCGGTCAATTTTTGTCAATTCCTCTCTCATGCCCCTGTAATTACCTTTATTTAACTGTAACACCATTACATCCGATTTTGCCTTCTCTCTTTCAAACTGCAGACTGAACTCTATCATATTATGATCACTGCCTCCTACGTGTTCCCTTACTTTAAGATCTTTTATAAAATCAGGCTCATTACATAGCACTAAGTCCAGAATAACCTGCCCCGTTGTGGGCTCCATCACAAGCTGTTCCAAAAATCCATCCTGCAAACATTCCATGAATTCCCTTTCTTTGGATCCACTGGCAACATTATTCACCCAGTACACCTGCATATTGAAGTCCCTCATGATCACCATGACCTTTGTTTTCTGACATGCCCTATCTATTTCCCGGTGCATCTTGCGCCCCTGGTCCTGATCACTGTTAGGAGGCCCATACCTAACTCCCATTATGGTTTTTTTGCCGTTGTCGTTCCTCAACTCCACCCACACAGACTCCACATCCTCTGACCCTATGTCATTCAGTGCCGTACATTTAATTTCATTCTTAACTAACAAGGCAATCCCGCCCCCTCTGCCCACCTCCCTGTCTTTTCAATACGTTGTGAATCCTTGGATGTTTAACTGCCAGTCCTGAACTCCTTGCAACCAAGTCTCTGTGATGCCTACCATATCATAATCATTCAAGATGATTTGTGCTGTTAATTCATCTACTTTGTTGCGAATGCTACGAGCATTTAGGTAAAGTGCCTTAATGCTAACTTTCTTATCATTATTAGAGATATTGGAAATCCTAAGATGTCTTAAGATATCCTTCCTTTTTGCTGTATTCCTAGTCTGCCTTGAGCTTAAACCCACCTGTACACATGCTATCCTGTTGGTTATCTTTCCATTTAACTCCATACTCCCTGTCACTTTCGCTTTCGCTTTCCCCCAACTCATAAGTTTAAAGTCCTACTGACCACCCTGTTTATCCTTTTCGCTAGAACACTGGTTCCAGATCGGTTCAGGTGGAGACCATCCCAACGGTACAGATCCCCCCCCACCCCGGTTCCAAAACTGATGCCAATGCCCCATGAAATGGAATCCCTCTTTCCCACACCAATCCTTTAGCCACGTGTTTACTTCCCTAACTTTCTTTTCCCTATGCCAATTGGCACGTGGCTCAGGCAGTAATCCGAAGATTATGACCCTTGAGGACCTATACTTTTCCTGCATGATCTCCACATCATTAGCTTCCTGAAACCTGTCAGTTTCTGCGTCGAACTTGCTTGATGCTTGAGCGTCCATGGCCCTCTGATATAGAACATTTCAAAGACTTGCCACACTTGAAGAGAAGAAATTCCTCCTCACCTGAGTCTTAAATGATTTATCCCTTTTCCTTACATCATGTACCTAGCTTCTGGAGACCCCATTCGGGGAAACATTCCCTGTTTACCCTGTCATTCCCTCTAAGAATTTAATACGCTTAAATGAGATCACCTCTTATTCTTTATAACCTAGAGAATACAAATCCAGTTTCCTTAATTTTCCCTGGTGAATCAGTACTGCCATTCCAGGAATTAATCTAGTGAACCTCCATTGCATTCCCTCTAAGGCAAGTATGGCCTTCCTTAGAGGGCTTTTGTGACATCGTGATAATATCCCAACATCTGAGCCAGGAGGCCCAAGTTCAAGTCCTACCTGCTCCAGATGTGTGTCATGATATCTCTGGACAGGTTGATTAGAAACTATATCAGTGATAATGGGAACTGCAGATGCTGGAGAATCCAAGATAATAAAATGTGAGGCTGGATGAACACAGCAGGCCCAGCAGCATCTCAGGAGCACAAAAGCTGACGTTTCGGGCCAAGACCCTTTGATGAAGGGTCTCGGCCCGGAACGTCAGCTTTTGTGCTCCTGAGATGCTGCTGGGCCCGCTGTGTTCATCCAGCCTCACATTTTATTATCTTGATTAGAAACTACTTATCTTTCCTTGGATGAGATGACCAAAACTGTATGCAGTGTTTTAGGTGAGGTCTTATCAAGGCTTTGTAGAGCTTCAGAAGGGCATCTTTACCTGTGCACTCAGATCCTGTTGAAATGAATGTCAGCGTACTGTTTGTCTTTCTAATTGCTTGATAGCCCTGCATGCTAACTTTTCCTTTTCACAAAACTGTGTTGACTCTGTTTGATAACCATGAGTGTTTCTAAGTGCCCTTCTGTAGAACGTAGTCATAGAGTTGTACATCACAGAAACAGACCATTCAGTCCAACCCGTCCGTGCTGACCAGATATTCGCCATTAATCTAGTCCAGTTTGCAAGCATTCAGCTCGTATCCCTCTAAACCCTTGCTATTCATATACCAATCCAGATGGCTTTTAAATGTTGTAATTGTACCAGCCTATACCACTTCCACTGGCAGCTCATTCCCTACACGCACAACCCTCAATGTGAAAAAGTTGCCCCCTAAGTCTATCTTAAATCTTTCCTCACTTCTCTTAAACCTGTACCATCTAGTTTTGGACTCCCCTACTCTGGGGAAAAGATCTTGACTCTTCCGTATCCATGCCCCTCATGAGTTTATAAGCCTCTTTAAGGTCACATCTCAGCCTGTGATACTCCAGGGTATATAGCCCCAGCCTATTCAGCATCTCCCTGTAGCCCAAACCTGTAACATCCTTGTAATTCTTTTCTGAACTCTTTCAAGTTTCCTAACATCTATCCTAAAGCAGGGATACAGGGGTCCTGTCAACTTTGATGGGAGAGTAAATGGAAATTCCTAGGTCCAGTCCCTTCACATGGAAGAGATAAAATCTCACAGCTGAACAATGAGATAATCTGATGCTGATGGGATAAAAAGAGCAGTAGCAGAATGGATCCACCATTGCTCAGAGACATCATTCTGGTGAATCTACACTGCACTGAAATGGATATAGACTCCCAAGCAAGGGGAGGCAATGGCTTTGTGGCATTATCACTGGACTGTTAATCCAGAGACCCAGATAATGTTCTGGGGACATGGTTCGAATCCTGCCTTGACAGATGGTGGAATTTGAATTCAATAAATATCTGGAATTCAGAATCTAATGATGCTTAGATGCACTACATGACATATATACCGGTATACTATAATGTTCCTATCATTGTGCTTTTCTACCCAATTAATGAGGTGAAAACATTTAAAGCCAATTATGGTAAGTGTTATAATAGATGGTACAATGTTGGTAACATCATTGATTATTTATTTACAGCCCTTCCATTGATGTTACAATGACATTATCACTCATCTGTTGATGACTGCAAACCCATTGTCGATTGTCTGGAAAAGCCCATCTGGTTCACTAATGCCCTTTAGGGAAGGAAACTGCCATTCGCACCTGGTCTGGCCTACATATGACTCCAGCCCCACAACAATGTGGTTGATTCTTAACTGCCCTCTAGGTAATTAAGAATGGGCAATAAATGCTACCTCACCAGCAATGTCCTCATCTCATTAATGAAAAAAAGTCCCCACTATTTCTTGCATTTTCCTATTTATAAAGCCAGTGTCAGTGCTGTGCTGTCATGAAATGGCTGCAGTGAACAAATCCAAAGTGGCTGGCTGGCTGATTGATTCCTGCTGAATCTTCCATCCTAGTTTTGCAGATTAAAACACATCTCATACTTTGTACATTTTCATCTCTCAGACTCCTGCAGATGAAATACAGTGAGATGTGAACTGATGACTTCTGGATGTTAGACTGAGGAGGGACAATATAAACTAAATGGTACAATGTGAAACCAGGTGCAGGAAGAAGGAAGGCTTCAGTTATGGGTCTGGAATTCAGTCAGCACAGGAGAGGGGCAATTGTGTCAAAAGCTGTTTTCGTTCATACGTTCCTGCATTGTGGTCGGAAATGGGAACAGTTGTTTGAAGGTGAACAACATACAAATACCAGAACCTGTTTATAGTTAGCGGCTGAAACAAAGTTTCTTTTCAACAAAGTCTGCTCTCCTTTCTAGCCTTTAAACATCTAAAAGATTTGAATACACAGAAAGTGACACATCAGTTCAGTCACTGAATTGAGGTGTACAACTTTGTTCAGAATCTATCACGGTTTTTGAATCCTGTGTGGCAAGGCCAATCCCAAAATCAAATGTTGAATAAGTACCACACTGACCATCTGTGAGTTCAAATGGCGTTGTCTAAAAGTGTATTAATGCGTCTGCAAATAAGCAGAGCTTTTGATGGAACTTCTTGTGTCTGTTGGTTTTTTTTGCCTTTACACAGGACTGAAGATGAATAGGATGGTGTCAGATAGGCAGCATTCTAACCAGCATGTTACTGAAATCATGAAGACATTTTAATATCTTCGGTGAATGATGAAACAGAAGGAGATGATATTCAAAGTAGGCAAGTGAGAAGCCACTAAAGTAGAGTAGTTTATGACTTTAGCAAGTAAAGGATTGTAAAGGTTAGCAATGTTTTCAGCAAAAGGCAGTGGATGAGGTCATTTGTCATTTTTCAGTGCAGACTTAGAATAATCTGATGCCTTTTCCTCACTATCCTATTCCAATTCCTGGTAATATCTGGGAGCTCATCATTTGTCCTCCTAACTGTTGGCTTAACTTCCCCTGATTTGTCCAGTAATTTACAGATACCTTAGAACCTGTTCCTAATTTACTTACTGATCTCTGTCTACTAAGACAGTTTTAAAATCTAAAACTGTCTTAATCTGATGCCATTTTGAAACCCAAGTATTCTTCTGTCGCTTCCTGACTTGGGTTGCAATGTGAGTGTCTGCCTGTTTTATCTCCCATCTTTCAATTACTTGTAAACCTCCACAAGCAGCAGTTGGTCATTTTTGAGTTGGTGCATTGTAGGTACTTTGTTCCGTCTCCTGTCTGGTTACTGTGTTTATAAATTACCCACTTCCCTCAATTAGATTCCAGTCTGTAACTCAGTGCTGCATATCTGTTATTCTTTACATAACCAGCACCACCCAAAAAAAAACCTCAATACGATTCCAATCTGTAACTCACTTCCGTACATCAGTTGTTCTAAAGATAAACCACCTTGAACCGCTTGCTACATTTCCAAACTGTAACTCAATTAGATGCCAGTCTGTAACTCATTCCCAGGTATCTATTATTCTATATATAAACACCTGACACCCCTCAATTCGATTCCAGTTCACTCACCAATATCAGATATTCTGTATGACTATATTCCAATCAGTAACTCACTCCCCAGTACCTCCAATTCAGTATCTAAATTAGCCCAAACCCTTTGACTAGTCTAACTCACTCCTGGATATCTGATATTCTATATCAAACACGTTTAATAGCTTCTAGCATCTTCTCTATGACGGATGTTAAGCTACTTGGCTTGCAATTTTCTGCTTTCTATTTCGCTTTTTTGGATGAAGGGATTGAATTTGCTATTTTCCAATCTAATGGAGCCTTCCTAATCTTGGAATTTTTGGAAAACTAAAACCAATATATCAACAATCTCACCGGTGTCATGACTCACTGAAGCTAATGAGCAGAAAAACAAACCCCACTATTCCCAAATCATCATAAAGGTGAAAATTAGACTAAACCATGGAAGTTCCCGAATCTACCTAATTCTGATTTAATTATAATAAACTCTAAATATTTAACACAGTTTTTTTGATTAATGAGAAAATAACGATTTATTGTAGTTAAACTGTTTTAACAAATGGCACAAACTAGACCAGATGAGGGATAAGATTTATGACCATCTGGAAGAGCATGGCTTGATCAAATACAGTCAACACGGCTTTGTGAGGGGTAGGTCATGCCTTACAAACCTTATCGAGTTTTTTGAGGATGTGACTAGTAAGGTTGATGAGGGTCGAGCTGTGGATGTGGTGTATATGGACTTCAGTAAGGCATTTGATAAGGTTCCCCATGGAAGGCTCATTCAGAAGGTCAGGAGGAATGGGATACAGGGGAACTTAGCTGCTTGGATACAGAATTGGCTGGCCAACAGTAGACAGCGTGTGGTAGTAGAAGGAAAATATTCTGCCTGGAAGTCAGTGGTGAGTGGGGTTCCACAGGGCTCTGTCCTTGGGCCTCTACTGTTTGTAATTTTTATTAATGACTTGGACGAGGGAATTGAAGGATGGGTCAGCAAGTTTGCAGACGACACAAAGGTCGGAGGTGTCGTTGACAGTGTAGAGGGCTGTTGTAGGCTGCAGCGGGACATTGACAGGATGCAGAGATGGGCTGAGAGGTGGCAGATGGAGTTCAACCTGGATAAATGCGAGGTGATGCATTTTGGAAGGTCGAATTTGAAAGCTGAGTACAGGATTAAGGATAGGATTCTTGGCAGCGTGGAGGAACAGAGGGATCTTGGTGTGCAGATACATAGATCCCTTAAAATGGCCACCCAAGTGGACAGGGTTGTTAAGAAAGCATATGGTGTGTTGGCTTTCATTAACAGGGGGATTGAGTTTAAGAGTCGTGAGATCTTGTTGCAGCTCTATAAAACTTTGGTTAGACCGCACTTGGAATACTGCGTCCAGTTCTGGGCGCCCTATTATAGGAAAGATGTGGATGCTTTGGAGAGGGTTCAGAGGAGGTTTACCAGGATGCTGCCTGGACTGGAGGGCTTATCTTATGAAGAGAGGTTGACTGAGCTCGGTCTCTTTTCATTGGAGAAAAGGAGGAGGAGAGGGGACCTAATTGAGGTATACAAGATAATGAGAGGCATAGATAGAGTCGATAGCCAGAGACTATTTCCCAGGGCAGAAATGGCTAGCACGAGGGGTCATAGTTTTAAGCTGGTTGGTGGAAAGTATAGAGGGGATGTCAGAGGCAGGTTCTTTACGCAGAGAGTTGTGAGAGCATGGAATGCGTTGCCAGCAGCAGTTGTGGAAGCAAGGTCATTGGGGTCATTTAAGAGACTGCTGGACATGCATATGGTCACAGAAATTTGAGGGTGCATCCATGAGGATCAATGGTCGGCACAACATTGTGGGCTGAAGGGCCTGTTCTGTGCTGTACTGTTCTATGTTCTATGTTCTATGAATTTTTAATCTCTAATAGCCTGATGCAGAGACCATCACAAATTTTATGTTTTTCTCATTTTTGGTTAGAACTGAGAGTTAAGTACGAAATTGAACCTTGAATGGTAGCTTTCTTTCGAAGAGAACAGCAATGTTTTCTATTGGGAACTTGCGAAGAAAAATAATGCAACTTAATTTCTGATCTAAGGACACTGTAGACGATTGGCGCTGAGTTGTTGCTATGCTCAAGGCTGACAGCTGGTGGGATGTTGAATTGGTTAGTCAAGAGAACCGGTTCTGACTAGGTTTTGAAAAGAGGCAGAGTGATTTTTGGAGACTTCTGAGAAGTTACTGCTTGGTTTTGCGTGCTGTCTTTAGTTTCTCTCCAGTTATTAATTTGTTGAAGATTCTGAGAAAAGAATCTCAGACTATAGGAATTAAATAAATACTTACTTGTTCTTGTTTCTTATTTCTTACTACTTTTTCTCATTTCTTGCTAATCTACGTTCTGCTGAAGTTACATTATTAATAATTGTTAGTTTTTTTTGGTATAGAATTGGTGTTCAAGGTCTGTAGAGTCCGATAAGAATCAGTTGGGCAGTTTGGAGGATCATTGAATGTTTTGATTTCAGTGTGTTGTGAATTCCGTGATAGTGAAGCTGATTTGATTTGTATTGCTATCACTGTGTCATAACAATAACTTTAACAAGAATACTAAAAGGACTGGAATTCTAAGTTGTGTAACATAAACTTTACCCCTTTCAAAACTCTCTGACGAACACCGTGCGCACGCACACAGATGCAAAATAGGTGTAGTGGGGAGGCAGTGGTACAGTGGTAGTATTGCCGGACTGGCTATCCAGACCCAGGACAATGTTGTGGGGGCTTGAGTTCTAATCCCCTAATGACAGATGGTGAAATTTGAATTCAGTAAAATCTGGAATAAAGAGCTGAATTGTTTTAAAGAACTGTTTTACACAGAGTGCAGAATGAACTTCCAGAGGAAGTGCTGGATGCGGGTACAGTTACAACATTTAAAAGACAATTTGATAGGTACATGAATCAGAAATGTTTGGAGGGATATGAGCTAAGCACAAGCAGGTGGGACTAGTTTAGTTTAACATTATGGTTGGCTTGGAATGAAGGGTCTGTAGAAAATTTAGGTCAATTCTTTAAATGTAATATGACTATAAGTGTAGACGTTTTTGAAGAATATTAATCTTGCTCGATGCTTAAAGCCAGGTTTGCAAATGAAAGAACTGTCTATTCAGATGGAGATTGAAATAGTTGAATCCAAAACTAAGGACCTGAATTTAAATACATGGGTATAAGGTTGCAGGTTGGTAATGATGGTTTGGGAATCTTAGTAAAAGGTTTGGAAGTGGATAGGCAATGGCTAATATTTACAGAACATTTTACATGAATTACATAAATTCTTTTTCTTCTCTGGCACAAAAAATAAAACCGGAAAGGTGCCTCAACCATGATTTATAAAGTTAATTAGAGATTGTATTAGATCCAAAGAGTAAATATATAAAATTGAAGAAAGGCAACATTTTTGAGGACTGTATGCTATTTTATTTTTGTCCTCTTTTGCTAAATTCTAATGTTCAAGAGGGGGAAAGTAAAGAATGTGTAAAGTTTCAGGAAACACAAAAACTGACTATAAAAGCTTCTATAAATATATGAAGAGAAAAAGAATAGTGAAGACAAATATAGATCCTTTATAGTTAGAAATGGGAAATGTATAATGGGGAGAAAAGGAATGGCAGAAAAATTGAACACGCATGTTGTTTCAGTCTTCACAAACAAGGATGCAAGTAATTTCCCAAAAATGTTAGGAAACCAAAGGTCTAGTAGAAGGGAGTAAATGAAAAAGTCATTGCTAGTTAAAAGAATAGTCCTAGAGAAAGTAGTGCAATTGAAGGCTGATAAATTCCTGGGTATTCACAAGATAATTTGCATCCCAGCGTACTTAGTGGCCAAGGAAATATGGGATGCATTGTTGGTTATTTTCAAAATTCTGTAGACCCTGGAGCAATTCCCACAGATTGTAGGGAGGCAAAAATAATTCCACTATTTAAAAAAAAGGAGGAAAAGGCAGAATTACAGTCCAGTTATCCTAACATAGGTAATGAGGAAAATGCTAGAATCTATTATAAAAGACAAAACACTTGGAAAGCATTAGTAGGATAAGATAAAGTCAGCATGGGTTTCTGAAAGGGAAATTGTACTTAACTACTGGAGTTTTTGAGGATGTAGTTAGTAGAACAGATAAGGGAGAAGCAGTTGATGTGTTTGGATTTCAACGTGATTTTTAATAAGGCCCTACAAAAGACGCTAGTGGGCAATATTATTATACATGAGATTGGGGATAGTATACTGACATAGATTGAGAATTAGTGATAATGGGAACTGCAGATGCTGGACAATCCAAGATAACAAAGTGTAAAGCTGGATGAACACAGGAGGCCAAGCAGCATCTCAGGAGCACAAAAGCTGACGTTTCGGGCCTAGACCCTTCATCAGAGAGCCTCTGAAGGGTCTAGGCCCGAAACGTCAGCTTTTGTGCTCCTGAGATGCTGCTTGGCCTGCTGTGTTTGTCCAGCTTCACACTTTGTTATCATAGATTGAGAATTAGTTGAGAGACCAGAAACACAGAGTAGGAATAAATGTTTTTTTCCAGGCGGCAAGCAGGGATTAGTGGTATACTACAAGGAACAGTACTTGAGCCCCAGCTATTCATGATATATGTAAATAACTTGGATGAGGAGACAAAATGCTGGCAACGCAGAACCAAGTGAGTTTGTGAGGATGGTGAAGGAGGCTTCAAGATAATTTAGACAAATTGAATGAGCGGGAAAATACATTTCACATGCAGTGCGGTGTCGGTAAATGTGAAGTTATACACTTTTTGGTGTGAACAACAGAAAGCCAGAGTATTATTTAAATGGTGATTATATTGGGAAATGTGGTACAAAAGTGCCTGGGTATCTTTGTACACCAGTCAATAAAAGTGCTCAGAGAGGTGGAGCAAGAAGTCAGGTAGGAAAGTGGTATATAGACCTTATTACAAGAGGACTTGAGTTCAGATATAAGGATGTTACTGCAGTTATACAGGGCCTTGGTGAGATCTCACCTGGATTATTGTGTGCAATTTTGGTCTCCCTACCCAAGAAAGAATGTACTTGACAAAGAGAATGTGCAGCAGAGTTTCACTAGGCTGATACCAGATATAGCAGGACTGTCATATAAGGAGATGTTTATTTGATTGGACCTGTATTCACTGGAGTTCAGAAGGATGAAAGGATTGAAACGTATAAAATTCTAACAGGGCTGTTGAGGCTAGATGCAGAAAGAAGATGATTCCTTACTTGGGTACTCTAAAACCGGGGTCAAAAGTCTCGGGATAGAGGGAAGGCCGTTTAAGATTGAGCTGAGGGAACATTTCTTCTCTGAGGGTGGTCACTGTGGAGAACAGGTCACTGAATATGTTCAATAAAAATATTGAACATTGTTTTTAGATGTTAAAGGTATCGAGGTATATGGAGAGAATGTGGGAAAATGGTGCTGAGGTAGAGGATCAGCTATGATCATATTGACTGATGGAGCAGGGCTGAATGGCCTATTCCTGCTCGTAGTTTCTAAAATATCGGTAAATAATGTATAGATTTATCAATACAGTGGGTTAAATATTGTTCACATTAATGACGTTCCTGTATTTATCCCTAGGGCCAGTGACAAACGCCTTCCTGATGGTTGCCTCAGCCAACATGTTTAACCCTGACAGCAGGCCCAGTCTAAGTCTCCCAAAGTTTAGCAGATATTTACACAGTTCAGAAATTACAGAAAATGAAGAGGGAACTGCTATCATGCTATCTCTTCAGCACAACAAGAAGGTGAGATTTTACTCCATAACACATTATGAAATTTCATTAGTTGCTACAACAGATCCTTGTTAACGTCTTCAGACAATGACATGGTTGACCACCACACCAGCAGAGTAGAACTGGTTCCACTCTTATCAACTCAGTCATAACCAGGGAATTGCCTGCAATAGCTTCTCTTCCCACTCCCACACCATGGTCTCTGTTTATTTCCCCCAACAAGCTATCCTTTGTCTTCTCTACGTGCTTTCTGTCAAAAGAACACCTGTACATTTCTATTAAAGAAAATGGGCTAATGTATCCACTTCATTATTTTTACCTACATCCTTTTGAGTTAAATGCTTTGAAAATTGTTTCCATAATTGAATTTCCAAACCGTGTCTCTGTTTAAAAGACTACTTTTCTTCCTGTCTAATTCTATGTATCAAAGATCTAGTCGCAACACTACCAGGAAGCAAATTAGTCAGACACAATTTCCTTTTCATGAAGCCACGGTGACTCTTCTTGATTAGATTGTGATTTTCCAAATGTGTTGCAGTTACCTCCTTAATAATTGTTTCCAACAATGCATGTTAGGCTAATTGGCCTAGAGTTACCTGCTTTTTGTTTCCCTCCCTTTTTAAATAGGATTACCACTTTGGCAGTTTTCCATTTCTCTGACACTTCTCCAGAACCCAAGGATATTTGGAAAATTACAACCAACGCATCCATTAGTGCTATACCTACTTGTTTTATGATCCTAGATTATAAACCACTAAGACCAGGGGACTCGTCTGTCTTAAGACCCATTAGTTTCTTTAATATTATTTCTCATGTATGGTCATGCTACTTAATTCCTCTCCAGATTCTTTAGTATTAACAGGATGTTCAAAGTATCTTCCACCAGTAAGACATAAGCAAAATATCTCTTTAACTTGGTTGCCATTTCCTTGTTCCCCATAATGTATCTCCCAGAACCTATCAAGTCATTTCCAAAATTAAAATTAGTTCCTCATGAAGGAATTTGTTTCACTGCTACAGCAACTTCTCCACTTACCCAGTGACTCTTCAATCCAATTAATTGTAATGAGACTAGTTTGTAACCTATGTGTCCCTCTAACCTCTGTGTATCTCTCCAATAAATATTTTCTGCTCCAATAACCTAATATTATTAGCCAGCATCAGTGACTGACTTGCTCCAGTGTTTCTCAGTATCTTGATTGTTTTACCTCCTTCATGGGAAGAATAAGCGATAAAACACTCAAAACATTCAGTGGTCTGATTCTCCTCGTGATTCTAAAAGAATCTTCATGACTGTCCTGAGCAATCACTCCCTTCTCAGTACATTCTGAGAAAACATTCTCTTTGAAGCACTATTTTTAATAGGTTAGTTTTAATACTTTAATTTCCTTTTCTGCTGCCTCCTTTTCTGAAGATTTGTTAGACTTGCCTACCACTGCAGTCTCCTATTTAATTTCCTGAAATTGACTTTGGTATGTTGAGTCTTATTACTATGGAAGCATGTTAACTCCTTGGTTACAACTGTTCTTTGTTATGACACCCTTCTGCCTGTTCTCTCAAACTAATCCCTGTTCCATCTGCAGAAATCCATTCCTTCCGTTTCTGTGTGGATTCTCATATGACTTTGTTTACCCACCTGCAATTACATAAGATACCATAGGCATCTGCCACAACTGTTGTTTCTCTGATCTTTACTACTTGTTGTTTATCAGAACTAGTTTTTAAGTTTGCCAGGATGCTATTTCTGAATTTATCCATGATCATAATTCTCCGTACATTCTCAATTTTGTTTTCTAGCTTTAAGTGATCTAAATCTAAAAGCATTTATTTCTCCTGAGCTGGATTGGCAGTTCAACATTCCTTGTCATAGGGTATTCAGATGAGATAGAGAGGGGACAGAAGAGTGATAGCGGTCATGATATTGGTCAAGGAATCAATTACAGCAGTAAGCAGGGACTGTATCTTAGGAAGGATTATCAAATGAGGCTATATGGGTAAAAGTAAGTAAAGAAAAAGGGCAAATACTGTAGGCCTCCACAAAGTCAGTAGTAGAGGATGAAATATGTAATCACATTTCAGGGAGATCCAAGAACAATGAGGCAGTAATACTAGGATATTTTAACTACTCACATATTAACTGAAATTAAAAACAAAGTTCTGGAGGAACTCAGCAGGCCCAGCAGCATCAGTGGAGGAAAAAACGGTTTTCGTCTTGCGAAGCGTCACTGGACTCAAACCATTAACTCTGCTTTTCTCTCCACGGATGCTGTATACTCAGCTCTTTGTTTTATTTTCACACATTAACTGGGATAATTTTAATGGGTAAGGTAGAAACGGGGCAAAATCCTTAAACTGTATCCAGGAACACTTTTCTTACTTAGTACACAGAAAGCAAACAAGGGAGGTGCCTTATTTTCAGAAGTGAACTACGGCAGCAGAAGGCATATGAGTAGCTTGAAGATAGCGGCCATAACTCAGTTAAATTTAGGATAGGTATGAAAAAGGATAAGGATGGGGATAGGGCTAAAATTTCTAATCTGGGGAAAGTCTAACTTTACTAAGAATAAGATGCAATTTGGTCCAAGTGGACTGGGAACAGTTTTTGTTATTAAAACTGTGTCAGAGCAGTCAGGCATTCAAGGGTGGAGAAACAAGAAGGCAGGGCAGATTTGTTCCTGTGAAGACAAAGGGTGAGTCTGTGACTAGAGAACCTTGGATGTCAAAGAACGTAAAATTTAAGATTAAGAAAAAGATAGAGTATTATGGCAGGCAACAATGGCTCAACACAGCAAAGTTTCTAAGGCGTGTAAAAAGGCTCAACAGAGCAAAGCCCTGAGGAGTATTAAAAGTGTAAGGGAGAAATTAAAATGGATATTAGGAAATCTGAGAGAGTGAATGATAAAGCATTGGCAGGTAGAATAAAGCAAAACCTGTGAGTTTTTTAAATACTTGAAGAGGAATAGAATAACTAAGGGAATTGTAGAGGTAATCAGAGTGGGGACCCAGAAGGCACAGGCATAATCCTCAATGAATAAATGGCATTGGTCTTCACAATGGAAAAGGATGACGCAGATGTGGACAGCAGGATAACTAAGAAGACATAAACTGGGAATAGAGGCAAAGAGGTGGTTCACTAGGTTGATACTGGGCATGGAGGGATTTTCTTGTGAGATGAAGTTGAGGAGTTTGAGCTTGTACTCATTGGAGTTTAGAAGATTGAAAGAAGACCTTATTGAAACTTGAGTTTCCTAGGAAGCTTTTCAATATAGACGTAGTAAGGTTGTTTTTCCTTGTCGGGGAGTCTCAGACCAGAGGGCATAATCTCAGAGTAAGGTTTCACTTATTTAAGATGGGGATGAAGAGGAACTTCTCTTAAAAGGTACTGGGTAATGAATCTTTGGATCTCTTTACAGAAGAACACTGTAGGGGTGGGTTGTTGAGTGGATTCAAGACTGAGGTAGATTTTAAGTCAATAAGGGAATCAAGAGATGTGGAATGAGTGGAGTTGAGGGTATGATCAACCATGACCTCATTGAATGGCAGATCAAACTTCATGAGCTGAATGACATCATTTCTACTCCTTTGTCTGATCATCTTATGATAACCTCTCATAACGTAAAATGTTTGAAATGCAAAGAAAGGAGGATAAGTACTTTGAATAACCGTCATGGTATTTTAGCTAACAAAGGTTTTCAGAACTTTTGCTAAACCATATGAGAGAACTAGAACTCAATAATGTTAACACTTATGATGCTTCAAGCTGTTGTTGCATTGGTAGTCCACTTTTCCATGGTAAACCTACCTTTTCTTGCTCTCCATAACATTGCAATTGCTTTCAACATGCACGATTCCCTTCTGCCATTTGTGCCATAATCCACCTTAATAAATCTGGTATTAAATTTCTAGTGCATATTCAGCAATACTTCCTCTAACCCCCAAGTTCATTCTTCTGGAATTCCTCAAGGAGGTATCATTGTTTGCCTTCCTTTCTGTCCAGCTTGCTAACATTATCAATAGGCATGGGGTGAGCTGTCACTTGTACCAAGTCTGAGAATGGTTATAGCATCAAGGGAGTATGCTGGTGAGGGGCATCTATAAGTTACTACCATCTCCCT
Source organism: Stegostoma tigrinum (assembly GCF_030684315.1). Classification (NCBI taxonomy): domain Eukaryota; kingdom Metazoa; phylum Chordata; class Chondrichthyes; order Orectolobiformes; family Stegostomatidae; genus Stegostoma; species Stegostoma tigrinum. The sequence goes on from NC_081383.1 coordinate 28,529,982, forward strand.
GCATCGTCTTTGTGGTATCAAACATTTCAATAGCAACCAATTTGTGGGGGGCCCAGGACAATCTTTAAATGAGCGCTTAGAGTTTCCAAAACACACTCTTAACCACTGTGACTGGTTCTTTCTCACACCAGCAACATTGCTCCTTTGCTAAGGCTGTTTGATTAAACTGAACAGTGTGCATCTTTGAAGTTCTTTTTCAAATTGGAACCAAATTTCAAGTTCAAATTCCTACCCATCATCAAAGCCATTTTTTCCCAGCTTAGTAATGTTAACTTCAGTGGTTGATCAAACTTCATTGCCTTGTCCTCAAAAGCCCATCCTGTGTTGTTGCTACCTACGGATTTGATTTCTCAGGTACCCTCTTTGCCAACATCCAATTCTTTCAAAACTCCACAGCCAATATTTTGTCCCATTCACTCTTCACCCTTGCTGTAAATGATACATTGGCTCAGTTTCCCCCAATATTTGGATTTAAATTCTCCTTTTACAATTACTGGCACTGAGTATTCTAGTAAATCATATTCCAGAAACAAGTGAATAAAAATGCAGGATTTAGAAGAAAGTATTAAAATATGTAATATTTTAAATTGCTGACCTTTCTCCTTAAAAGTTTTTTTGCAGGGTTTGTTTGTTTAACAATTCTCTTGTCCATGTCTCTATTCGACACAGGTTTTCAGATGTCATTCAGTCTATTCGCCAGAGCCTCAATATTGATGATGTTGCAGTACTTCTCTGAAAAACAACTATTCTGTTCTGTTTTGCCAGAATAACAATGTTGTAAAATGCGCTGTATTTTGCCCTCGTAGATTAACTGGCTGTTTGATGGTGACACTGCAGTGACTCTCATTTTTTAAGATTTAACATCAGAATAATTTTGGGATTTTCTGTTTACTTGTTCAAACGAGGTTAGCTTCCAGAAGATAGTTCTGCTTAATCAAGTTAACTAAATTATGACTAAAAGCCTTTGCTCGTTTCCTGTTTCTGAGACATTTATTGCGGCTCCCATGAAAAAATGGATCTGAAACAAAATAAATATTATTTTTGATTTAAGGTAAAAACCTGCTTTTAAACTTACCTACAAGTTGCACTTACCATGTGCATAAGTGCAGCCTACTGCACCCAGTGGAGAGTTGTCCTCCTTTTCAAGATCTTTGCAAGCCTTGTGTAAAGGGACACTAGGTTCACTTGTGCAAGAAATCTAGTTACAGAAATGAGACCAGAGGCTACAATAGTACACAACTAAACAAAAGTATGTGCAGCTCCGAGCAGGGCAAGTGCAATATCTGGGTGTTCTTCAGCATGAAGCACAAAAAAAAGTTAGAATGCAGGTGCAACTAGTACAGAAAACTTCGTTTTAACCAGCACCTTGTGTACCAGCACCCTTGATAAGCTGGCAAAAATTATGTACCTCAAATACAGGAAATTTACGGTACTATTGCAATCTTTCAGATGTTTGAATTGTCAGTTGAGGGTACGAGTGAGAAGGCTGTCTGCCAGTAAGTTCCATTTATGGCAAAGTTGCATTATTATTTGAATGACTTATGTTGTAAATAGAGTATAACAGTGATGTGCATCCCCTGCATTACATTTCTATTGCTTAGTGTGTGTTTTGTCATTTGATTATGTGGACCTCTTGATCAACCAGAATGTTATATCTACTGGCACAACCCTTGTCCCATAATAAAAAGTTTATTGTAATTAAGAAAGCACATGGAATTTTGGCCTTTATTGCAAGGAGGTTAGATGTTAAAAACCAGGAAATCTTGTTACAACTGTGCAGGGTTTTGGTGAGGCTACACCAAGAATATTGTGTGCAGTTTTAGTCTGTGTAATTGAAAAAGAATATACTGGCATTGGTTCAGAAGAGATTTATAGAGCTGATTCCTTGGATTGACTTATTAAGCACAGTTAAGTAGGTTAGGCCTTTATCGTTAGAGTTCAGAAGAGTAAGGGTGATCTTATTAAGAAATAGTAGATTCTGAGGAGACTTGACAAGGTAGATGTTGAGAGAATCTTGTACTAGGGGCAGGTTACAAAATTAGAGGACACCCATTTAAAACAGAGGTGCAGAGGAATTTCTTTTCCCAGGAGTGTTGACTATCTGGAATCCTGCACCCACATGGTTGTGGAAGCTACATCACTGAAAGTATTCAAAGAACAGGAAGATAGATTTTTGATATATGAAGGAGTTTGTGGTTGTGCTGAACTGGCATGAAAGAGGAGCTGAGGCCTGAGGTGGATCATTTACAATCTTGTTGAATGGCAGGGCAAGTTTAAAGGGCTTGTTGGCTTACTTCAACTCCTTTTTCTTATGTTTTTACGTCCTGGTTCGATAAAGGGTGCGATGTTAACGGGAATCACAAACCAGTCAGTTTCATTTCAGTGATGGGCAAACTTATTGAACTCATTTGGAGTTAATGGTCACTTTGACAAATGCAAGTTAGTTATGGAGAACTAACATAGATTTCTAAAGAGAAAATCATGTTTAACTAACTTGGTGCAGGTTTTGTAGAAGTAACAGAAAGGATTTGTGAGTGTAATACTGTTGGTGTAATTTGTGTGGATTCCCAAAACCCATTTCATACAGTGCCACACAGCAGACTTGTGAGCAAAGAGTGAGCTATAGAATGAAAAGAACAGCAGTAATGTGGATACAAAGTTTGCCAAGTGATAGCAAACAGAGATAATGGTCAATGAATAATTTTTGGGCTGGGGAAACGTCAGTTGTGGAGTTCTCCAGGGGTCAGTATTGGAACCCTTGCTTTTTATGATTTATATTACCTGGATCTTGGTGTAAATAGGACAATTTCAAAACTTTCAGATGTTAGCAAACTTGAAGTATTGTAAGCTTTGAGGAGGATAGTGCAGAACTTGAAAGTTGGCAGATGAATTTTGGCAGATGATGTTGGCCATCTTTCCACAGTAGTGGGCCGTGTAAATTGAGTCCATGGATGGAAGGTTGACTTCTGTGATGGTCTGGGCTGTACATACCACCTGCTGTAGTTTCTTACAATCCGGGGCAGAGCAGTTACCATACCTGGCCATTATGCACCTGAACAGTATGCTTTTGATGATGCATCTAGAGATGTTGGTGAGGGGCCTTTTGGACATGCCAAAGTTCCTGAGACATTGTGCCCTCTTGACTGTCACATTTGCTTGGGAAATCCAGGACAGATTGTCAGTTTTTGTTGCTCTCAGGAACTTGATGTTCTTCACCCTCTCAACCTCAGTTCCATTGATGTAGATGGGAGTGTGTTCTCTTTTCTTTCCAAAGTTGATGATCAGTTCTTTCGTTTTGCTGGCATTGAGAGACAGATTGTTTTCATTGCACCATGTCACCAAGCCCTCCATCTCCCTTATGTATTTTGACTCATGGTTGTTAGATATCCATCCTGCTAAGGTGGTGTCATTGCACACTTTTAGATGGCATTCATTTGGAATTTGGCAACACATTATAGGTGTGCAGGGAATACAGTAGGGGGCTGAGGATGCATCCTTGGGGGACTCCAGTGTTGACTGTTATTATGGAGGAGGTGCAGTTACCTATTCTCACTGATTGCAATCTGTGGGTCAGAAAGCTGAGGATCCAGTTGCAGAGGACTGAGCCAAGACCAAGGTCATGCAGTTTTGGGATCAGTCTGGAGTAGATATTGGTGTTGAAGGCAGAGCTGTGGTCTCGTGTCAGGTAGGTGTCTTTGTTGTCCAGTTGTTCCATAGATGAGTGCAGGGCTAGGGATATGGTATCCTCTGTGGACCTATTATGTCGGTAAGCAAACTGTAGGGGGATCGAGGCAGGTTGGGAGTCTGGAGTTGATGTGGGCCATGACCAGTCTCTCAAAGCACTTCTTCATTATTCAAGTCAGAGCTATTTGGTGGTAGTCATTAAGCCACACTGCATATGTTTTTTTTTGGGTACGGGGATGATGGTGGTCCTCTTGATGCAGGTGGGGACTTCATGTGGTAGGAGGTTGTATTGGCAGGCGTCTTTGGTTGTATAGCAGTCGCCCAGGATGTTCGGTCCTCTGGTGGGGCAAGAGATGTGTTCGTGGTATCTTGACATCACCTGCTTAAAGTTGGCTTGGTTGAAGTTGCCACCCTCATTGAATAGGGCCTCAGGGAACTTTGTCTCTAGAGTCTTTATGGCAGCGTTAACCTCATTTAGGGCACTCTTCATATCCACATGGGGTGGTGTGTAGATTGCTGTCAGGATGGCAGAGGTGAACTCTTGTGATAGGTATTACTGTAAGGTATTTTAGGTTTTTGAGCCACTGTGCCCCGGATAAAGAACGAGAAGGTATTGATTTTAAAATGCCATTTTTAAGATCACCATCCACGAAGTATTCAACAGCATGCTCTGTAGAAGAGTAGAGAATTGCAGCATCAGTATCTTGCCACGTTTGGCTGTGTGTGGATGTAAGAAGTGACTGTCATTTTCACAAAGCAATGAGTGTGTGATCTGGAACAATCATGAGGACAACAGTAAAAGAAAAGCATTCCTGGATCAGGCAGTAAATCTCTGCAGAGTTTAAAAGATTAAAATTATTCACTGGCATATCTTGCAACATTGATCCAGAGAGCAATTCATTGTGCTTCTATTGCAGAATTGATCTGGACAGCATTTCATTGTGTTTATCCTGCAATGTCTTGCCATGTAATTGTGGTTGTATGAAAATCCAATATCAGCAGAGCTCTGCTCCACAGGTCATAAACTATCATCCATTATTAAAGTAACATAAAAACATTGTACATTGTGATCAGTAGGGTAAGTAAATAATTTGCCTTGCTGCTTCTCCATTATCTGTACATATTTGGTGGAAGCACATCATGAGGTAGTTATGGTAATCATTCCAGCAACCTAATAGAAGTCCAGACAAAGTCCAATGATGAAACACTATGTGCATTTGCCCAGCACACTTAACTTCCACAATTTTGAATTTGAACTTTTTTTAAAGAGTGCAGGAGGATTTGAGTTGCTGTAAGCTTTGAGCACGTTTTTCATTACTTGCTAAGCTTGTGATGAATATTGTAAGTCCACCCCAACTCCTAACACCTGCCTGAACCAGTACCATTCCTCATGTCATGGATGTAATTCTGTGAAAAACCTTCTTTTAATTTTTTCTGCAATCCCAAGTCATTGATAATAGGCACTTGGCCCCAAATCCAAATGAGGCGTTGAGAGCCCAAGGAAATGAGCAATGCAATGCTATCTCTGGATAGCATCACTATAAAACCTGGAATATTCTTAGCCAACTGTCGAGCAATTTTCTATCAGGGCTTATGATCAGATACAGTGTTTTAAGAACTTCTTTTATTTTGGGTATTTCCTTGAGTAGAAATAATACTTCTTATTTCACCATCACTGTTGAAATCCATGGCACAAGAATAATTATATTTTCAAGCAAAAATAGTCTGTGTTTTGGATATTTTACAGATGTGGTGTTTCTGTCAAACAAATGTTGCTGAGTGAGCGTTGTCAACTTGAGCTGTAAAATCCAACCTGTGGTAAAATTAAGAGTCTTTCCCAAGCATTGGCTGTCTCTAGGGAAAATGTTTTAAGCTACAATGTTTGAGTTTGCACATCATTAGTAATTGCAACAAGTGAGCGACATTTGAAGATGGGTGGTTTGAGGGGTATCAAATAAGAAGTGTACTGCATGGTGTCAGTGTATTGGGTTAAATGTGAACTCCGCCATGCCTACTGTTGGCAATTACAGTGATATAAATGCTACAATAAGTCCTGATTTTCATTCAGCAACTCCTGTTAAAATAAGTGGAGTTGAAGACAGCAGTTGACCGAATCTCTGATTGTTCCTGTGGTTAAATCACACTATTATACAGGTTCGTTGAGTGATTTTTTTTCTGCAGAAATGGGGGCCCCAATCATGACTTGCTGCCAGCAGCTCTTGTCAGCCTCACAAAGCGAGGTGTGATCTGCTGTGGCAAGTTGGTATTCAAGGGGGCTCCTACAGAAAGGAAAGTTTTAAAATAAGTTCGGAGGGACCAAGAAGATAGAACCCTTGGATCAGAGGGGCTTGATGAGGCCGCAGTGACTGCTTCCCCAGCCTGTGATCGCCTCTAATGTGCCAAAACTCTTGAGTTACTATTCTGTTTGCCTCTTTGGCCAGAGGAATTCAGAGAATTAAACTTATACTGCCCTCATCAAAGTGAAGAATGGTACTGCACATCGATTGCTGCATACAGATCCTTGGAGCAGCTGCACAGAGGGAACACTGTCCCTAGGACTGCAGCTGCTCTGCAAGGCAGCTCACTAATGCATTTTGCACGTTTGAAGACATGCAGTAGGGACTGGCAATATGCGCTGTTTCAGCCAAAGATGCCCACATATTATGAAAAAAATTAAAATTACAGCAGTGTGATACCTTTCCATTTGCTCACAAGTCAAAATGCAAATTGGTCTTGTCTGAATTTGACATCCTGTTGCTTGTAGGTAGTTAACTGTTGACTAAAACAAGAAAAATACCTATTATGTCAGTGGATTTTCCTCAATAGGATCAAGGACAATTTTAATGGGTCCTTGAATCAATCAAATGTTGCTCAGAGTCCAGATTAGACTGCATCATGGCCTGTTGTATGAGAAGCCAGAAGAGGCAGTGGACACCTTGATTATCATAGTTCCCCTGAAAATTATAGGAATTATAAGTCTTGGCATCATTGGAGTCTAATAGAGATGATCAAATTATAATAATCAGATAATCTAAGATACATACTAGGTATCGATTGGATATTGGGAACCAGCGTTTAATTTTAAAATGATAATTTCAAAGAAAATGTGGAGCAGCTTGGACAAATTATTTGAAAATTTATTCAACACCTCAGTGAAGATAAACTACATACCATTAAAGATACACTTAGACTTAGCGTGTAAGCTCGACATTTGTTACCGTACATGGTTTAATAAATTACTGAGAGGAGAAATAGGAAGAACAACCTCAACAAACCCTGTTTTAAAAGCTTTTCAGGTTTACTGGCAATGAAAGTAATATAAAGAAGCCAAGAGAGTGGCCACTGTGAACTGTTTAATGGCACAGCAGCAGAGCAAAATCATTAGGAGAACAAATTGGGATATCGGAAAAGATCACAATGAAACTGAAACTAAGGATGAGTTAAAATAAGTGATTAATCATCCAAATGTTTTCTACAAAAGATATCTGTAACCTACGTAGAATGAACAACTTCAGTATAAATTATATGGAGTGCTCAAATTAAATAAACTTATCGAATTTTGCAGCAAAGAAGGAGACCATTTAGCCCATTATGTTTACATTAGTTATGTGCTAGACAAATCTACAACTAATCCCCATATCCTTCCACTCCCTAAAGGCCTATATTTGCCTTTCCTTCAAACGTTTATCCATTTTTAATTTAAATGGTACAGTGCTCTCTGCCTTGGTCATTCTTTCTTATAAAACATTCCATTCTTGAATAATCTTGAGTAAAAGTATTTCTGCTAATATAGTTCTCTGTGAGAATTTCAAATTGATTCCATTGTCAATATCTTTCTGATCGTAGGAAGTGGTCTATTCCATGTGCACTCCCAAAACTTTTCATAATATTGGGCTTTATTAAATCTTTCCTTGGCCTTCTCTACTTGACCAGAAGTGTCAGTATAATTAGTTTCCTACTCTTGGCATCATTCAGCTGCATTTACATAAAAAGCTTCATTATTTTATCTATAATTGAACACTAAAAACTGCGTACTGTGCTCTCAATGTTCTTATACAGTAAGTACAAAATTCCTTTATTGTACTCTAAGCCTAGATTTGTAAATTTTAAAATGTTGGCCTTTGCTTAAAATTACTTAACTTCCTGTTATTTGCCCCTTCCGGCAGTTGTAATGTTATGATTTCAAGGAAGACTATTAATTTTTAAAAATGAATTTAAACTCCCAGTTTTCAGATGAAAATTATGTCAAAAGAAATTAGATTTTACACCGAAATTTTCAATATATAATTAATGAAGCAGTTACATTATTTTCTAAAACTTTATTACTTAAGCCTGAATTCTCAGCAAGATGCTCCCTGTCCAATTTTCTTTCCACCTGAGAATTCTCTCATCTGTTACAGTATCTTAGTTCCTTCTTGGAACAAAAAAATAAGAAATGCCACTACTGTCAGGAACTCATTTTGATTCTCCTCAGCGTTCTCTGAATTGTGAAATTTGTCAGAGATCTTACAGATTTCATCTCAGCAACCCGCAGTTCATGATTGTGGACACTTCAGTGAAGCATAGGCCTTGCTGTACTCGTGCTGAACGACTCCAACTCAAAATCAGCTCTGATTTCTGATCACTCTTTGCTTCAGATGTACAGTTTGAGCCTATTTTCTCTCTGCCTCTCTGGACTGTAGGTATCTGTCTCAATAGTTTCTATGACAGAAGGCACAACCAATCCAACACAAAAGAACTGTCTGCTAACCATCTATCCCTATGGCAGTGAGGCATACCTGGGATTTCAACTAAATATTGCCAACTATAAACTTGTTCATTGATCTTGGGGTAAATTATATCTTTAATACAGACAACTGCGGTCCTGCCAGGCTCGTTGTCTTCATTGCAATGCTCAAATGAAGCACAGATTAATGTTTTCACAATTCCATCACTGACTTTATTTAAGAAAGACAAGGTACCTTTAAAATACAATCACTTTGTCTGTTTACTAACCTGCAAAACCAGTTGCTTCCATCATGTTATATATCCAAATGAAAAGTAATATTTCAACCACATATGAATTATGAAATGAGTCATACCAGAAGAAATTAATTGAGTTTGTACTCCGATTCTTTTTCTTATAAAAATATAACATTTCACACTTCTACCTAACTGTCCAATTGGCTTACATGTTTGTGTCCTCCTGAAAATCTTTTGCTGCTTACCAAACCTCTTACTACTTTATAGTCAGGAAATTTGTTGATATACTTCCTCCACCAAAATCCAAATGAATGAAGTTCGAGAGGGCTTAATAGATGTTGGGAGCCTATTTTTCTTGGCTGAAATCTTTATAGATTCATGTCCTTTTTTGTTAAGCCTTTTGGTTTATTTTGCCTTGTAGCCTTCTGATTATCTTTTCACCTATCCATTGCTTCTTTCCTATCATCATTGAGTCATAGAGGTCTGCTGTGTGTAAACAGGTTCTTTGACCCAACTTGCCCATGCTGCCCAGTTCTTCACAATTAAACTAGCCCCATTTGCCTATGTTTGGTCCATATCTCTCCATGCCTATCCCATCCATGTACCTGTCTAAGTGTTTCTTAAATGACAAAATTGTACTTGCTTCCACCACCACTTCTGGCTGTCTGTTCCATACACACCCTCTGTGTGAAAGAAGTTCCCGCTCTGGACCTTTTTGTATCTGTCTCCTCTCATTTAAACCCACACCGTCTGATTTTAAACTCCCCTACCATGGGAAAAAGCTGTTAGCTATCTACCTCATCAATGCCTCTGATGATTTTTTGCATCCCTATAAGGTTGCCCCTCAGTCTCCTATACTCCAGGAAAATAGTCCCAACCTATTCAAGAGGTATACAAGATAATGAGAGGCATAGATAGAGTTGATAGCCAGAGACTATTTCCCAGGGCAGAAATGGCTAGCACGAGGGGTCATAGTTTTAAGCTGGTTGGTGGAAAGTATAGAGGGGATGTCAGAGGCAGGTTCTTTACGCAGAGAGTTGTGAGAGCATGGAATGTGTTGCCAGCAGCAGTTGTGGAAGCAAGGTCATTGGGGTCATTTAAGAGACTGCTGGACATGTATATGGTCACAGAAATTTGAGGGTGCATACATGAGGATCAATGGTCGGCACAACATTGTGGGCTGAAGGGCCTGTTCTGTGCTGTACTGTTCTATGTTCTATTCAACCTCTCCTTATAACTCAAACCCTTCAGTCCAGAAAGCATTCTAGTAAATTTTTTCTGCACTGTTTCTAGTTTAATATCCTTTCTGTCGTGGAGCGACCAGAACTGCACACAGTACTCAAATGTGTCCTCACCAGCATCTTGTATGGCTGCAACAAGACATCCTAACTCCTGAGCTCAATGCTCTGCTGCTGAAAGCAAACCTTTAGCCCCCTGTTTATCTGTGACTCCACTTTCAGGGAAGCTATGAGCCTGTATCACTAGATCTTTTTGTTCTATAATGCTCCCCAGAGTCCTCCAATTGACTGTCTAAGTGACCCACCAAAATGCAACACCATTCACTGATTTAAATTAAACTTCATTTGCAATTCCTCAGCCTACTGGTCCAGTTGATCAGAAATTCGCCACATTCCCAGATAACCTTCTTCATTATCCACTATACCACCAATTTTGGTGTCATCTGAAAACTTACAAACAATATTGCCTCAGCTTTTATCATATCTTTCCATTATGAGGCTCGGTGCAATTTTAGTTTACTTACATGAATCTTCAGTGATAATAGGTATTTATTGTACAGTCTTGGATTTAAATTTCACCTGCTTTGAGAGGTGTGTCATAAAATCTCTGAACAGATTGATTAGAAAAAAAGTCGAGAGAAATCAGAAGAGCGATTAATGAGATGCCAACAGGTGTATTTACAGAGTCATTGAGGAAGTCACTCTAGATTAGAAAAAGACTAATGATGAAGCACAAATCCATGAGTCATGCATTTATTGTAAGGTAATGTACTTACTAACTATATAATAATGACCTAACAAAAATTTAACATGATTTCAAAAAGAATAGTCCTTGACCTTTGTGGGGAAATTGTACTTCATGTGAAATATTTATTTCCTACAAAGATCTGCAAAAAAAGAGCTTTAATCAAGTTCAAAATGCAGTAGTGGGATTTATTGTATACTTTGGAAATAGATAATGAGTTTGTTGAACAGAGGAACATAACTGGTTTTAGAGGATTGTGTTGAAGGAAGGACGCTAAAGGAGGCAGCTAAACAGTAGGGATAACTTTATTTTTAATTTACATGTTTGACTTGGATTCAGAAATTCATTGTAGCTTAGGAATTACAATGTAAATTGGACATTAATTTCAATATGTGCAACGGTAAAGTACTCCATGTAAGAGTGTCATGCAAAGTGACTGAGTTTAAATTCAAATAGTTATAGCTGCTTTAAATTCAATGTAACCAATTACTGCAGAGTAACACCTGTTAAAGCAGAACGTTGGCATATACATATACAGGCACAACAGTGGAATGAAAGTCAGAATTTGTTGTTAAACTGTACAGTCCTGTAATCGGACTACATTCTAGACACTATATTCAGTTTTGACCAAGACACGGAGGAACTGGAGTGCAGAAGACAGTTAAGAGAAAAGCCTTTGCTAGAATTGCGAGAAGATTGCGTAAAGTATCAAAAAGATCCCGGTTTAGTTCCTGAACTCTCCTAACTTACCTCACCCAGCTTAAGATTGATTGTTATCCAGTGACCCCTGCTGGAAACTGTACTGCAGTCAGGCTAACATTCGACATGACCATTGCTTAATCGACTCGGCTGCCTACGACGTCTATTTTAGTTTGCCTGTTCTTAAAATATGGCAGAAGGTGCCTGTAGAACTCATTTTCCAGCCTGAATCTGTACCTTAAGAGGAGAGGGGAGAAAATTGGGGAAAAAAGTAAAGAATTGCTAGCTGAAAGAGTTGACATTGACTGTGAATATTGCAGCCCTCATAAGGTTGCTTCAGCATTAAGACAATAAATGCTGGAGTCTACCATCATTCAATGCACTTTTCATAAAATTGCATTCCTGAGAGATTTAGTTTAATTAATGTTTATACATTCCCATTGTTATTGGATTGTTTCCCAGTCCCCATTTAACTTCTTTGCATTATAAGTATAATAAGTTGTTTGAAAGTCTGGTCAGAAACTTTTGTTACAGTTATGAGAAACTATAATATTTTGGAACTTTAAATTTAGCTTTAAATGTAGGGTAAATGAAGGGGGATTGGAGGTCAAAAATAGCTAATTTGCTTCCCTACCTAGACAAATGGTAAATGTGTTTCACATGACTGTGCCAAAGAGGACACAGGAAGTCATTTTTTATGATCTAGTTATATGTTTCCCTACACAGACAGCAAACAGGTCGGTGTGGCCAGCAGAGAGACAAGGTTGCTTGACTTTGAGCTGTCACAGCTGGATGCGAGAGAAATGTTATCAGTAGTGGAAGTGACACATCTTGCAGCCCTGCACATATTCTGGGAGATTTGTTCTGGATGGGCAGAGAGAAAAATAAATGATTGGATTAGGCTTTACTGCTTATGGTGGATTTACGAAGCTCCCCAAAAACACATCGAGGCGGTCACTTGTAACTGTTACTCAGCTAAGTGGAGATACAGGAATCTATTGGGAGCTGGGACTAACCATGGCTTGTTTGCTAAAGAAAATTGTAAAAATACAATGGATTATAAGTTTGAAAGGGGAATATTAGTTTCTGTAGTATGAAATTATAAGTTTTCTACCAAAGAAAATAGTGTTAGTCCATAGTGTTATTTCAATGTTAACGCAGTAAAGGTTATTAAACATGAAATATTGTCAGGTCATTCTTTCAGAAAATAAATAGAATTTCAAAGATTCATGGTCTCGATCAAGGTTGCCAACCTCTTTTTTTCTTCTTGTTACATAAATATTACTAGGGTATTGCTGAAAAAAAGACGTGTTTTGTCAAAGCTTGCACTCATCAAAACATTTGCAAAAATACCATGTTTAAGGGCAAAACGTGCTTACGAATTTGTTCCTCTGAATGCAAGAAGACAGCTTTGCCAAAATGTGTCTTTTTTTAAGCAGTGTTCAAGTTCTGTCCTACCAACACCTTTTATGAGGGTAATTACTTCTCTAAGCTTTCTTGTCTTGTTCTTCTTAAATTTTACAATACCACAGTGTCTTTCTGCCACCAATATTAAAATCAAAACTCATTATATCATCTACGATTGTAATTTATTAATCCTGCCCTGTAAAGTTCTAGAAATTCTGCAGTGTATAGTTTCCTCAGACTCTTGCAGAGATATTGTTCCTCTGAGTTGCTCGTGTACAGATACTTCCAAGGATCTAGATCTAGAACCAGATACTTCGATATTATTGTAGTGATTACAATAAGATTTAGTTTAAATGAAGATTTGGAGAAACACCTAGAGGAGACTGTCTTTCACACCATTGGTTTCTAGATGCAACTTTACTTTAAATGTTAAAGATTGTTTGCAGTTTAGAAATAACATCACCATCACACAAACCTTGTTAAACAGGTCTTCTCCAGAATGTAGAAACAAATTACTGCAGTTGCTGGAACTAGTACTGGAAGCCACAAATGCTGGAGATTGCTGCAGGTCAGACAGCATCAGTGGAGAGGGAGCCAGCTAACGTTGCAAGTTAAGATAACTCTTCTTCAGATCTGATAAAGAATCCTTTAGACTTAATGTTAGCTTGCTTTCTCTCCATGGATGATGTCTGACCCGCTGTGATCTACAGATGTCCACGTTCTTCAAGGACCGCAACTCCCCCCCCCCCCCCCCCCCCCCACAGTGGTTGAGAACGCCGTTGACCGCGTTTCCCGCAACACATCCCTCACACCCCACCCCCGCCACAACTCTCTCCGTGACTCCCCTGTCTGGTCCACACTCCCCTCCAACCCCACCACACCCGGCACCTTACCCTGCAACTGCAGGAAGTGCCTCTCTGTACTGACCTATCCCCTCCCTACCTCCCCACCTATACTCTCCTCTCCACCTATCTTCTTTTCTCTCCATCTTCGGTCCGCCTCCCCCTCTCTCCCTATTTATTCCAGAACCGTTTCCCCATCCCCATCTCTGATGAAGGGTCTAGGCCTGAAACGTCAGCTTTTGTGCTCCTGAGATGCTGCTTGGCCTGCTGTGTTCATCCAGCTCCACACTTTGTTATCCTAAAAATGAGAGTGTGCCTGATTGTAATTTGTAGCCTGTTCAGAGATCTGGATATTTTCTGCTGTGTATGCAATGATCTACCTCATTCAATAGCTCCCTGGAATGATTCTTCTTACATTTAGAGTATGAATTATGTATATTTCCATGCTAAATTTTGTTGCTCTGTTTTTCAACAGGAGACTCAGGAAAGTTATCTCAAAAAGGCTGAGGAGTTATATACTGTTATGTGTGCTGCTGCAGATAAGGTTTGTTTGATTTTCATAGATTCTGTGTCATGTGCAGTTTAAACTCTATCAGATTTTTCCTCTGTTGATTGTTAAGTTTGTCTGTGAAATGAGTTTCCACAGTTTTAATCCACTTGCTGGCGGGCAAAGGCCTACAAAATAAAATGGACTTTAATTCAGCATTGATAGACATTTTCTTCATCGTGGAAATGATCTTCTACTTAAAAATTGCATGTTGCAGTGGTCCTTCTGTTTGCTGGAGTAGAAAGCAAGGTTCCTTCTTCATCTGAACAGTGTTTCACCTGGTCTGGAATGCGCTAGGTCCATAATGCAGAGGGGCTACACTTGAACTGGAAATGCTGTTCATGCGTCTTTGCAATAGTACAGTATTCCATTTCCAAGCATTAACATCTGGCACTGTGATAAATCCGAAACTACTTGTTGAACATAAATATCTGTTTTGTGAATTCTGGAAGAGCAGATCAGTTTGTCATTAGTTGAACAATGTCAGGATGACGTAGCGAAGGAACCTTTCAACATATAGGCATGTCACGTATGCAAAACTTAGCACTGCCATTTTGGCAACTGTTCAGTATCTCTCTCAGTACTCTGTAGGGAAAGAAAGAATGGTGCTTTAGTAATTCAGTCTCCTTCCCAGTTTTAACCACCAACAAATTACTTGTCTCATCTCTCTTTTTTATTTCTTTCTACATCAAGGAAAGCATTGCACCGTTGAACTTTATTTCCTTGTTTCCTCTGACTTCAAAAATAATATGCCCCACACAGTAGTCTTCCATCCCATTCAGAGCTGAAATCAAGATTTATCTCACTGTCTCCGAGCATGTTAACTGTGGAATTTCTCTCTTTCCTCCGTCTTTCTCCCCTGGAAATGTTCATATTCTTCAGCTGAATATCTGAATATAAATTGCTTAGCAGAGTCCAAACAATCAAGTTATTCTCAGCAGTAATTGTAACCTAGTCAGGCCAGCACTTTTTTGCTTAAATTAGTTTCTTCGGGGACTGGTGAATTTTTTTTGTTGTGCAAAAAAGGCAATCTACTGGAAATAATTAGCAGTCTATCAACCTCTTTAATGAGAAATGCTAGGTTGATTTGGATGTGAAGATTTCACAGTATACACAACAGTTCAGCCTGGTTTGACACTCCCCATTTACTGTTGAGCCTGGTGAGTATTTATAGTTTTGAAAAATATTCAATTTCCAGCTTGGTCATTTTATCGAACTTATTCATCCTTTCAGACAAGTTCTTTAAAAATGTTTAACATTAATATAGAAAACAGTGAAGTTTGTAATCGCTTGTTCAGATCCATTTTTACTTTTTTATGCAGCATATGCTGGGAGATGGCGAGAACACAAAAATGAGAGTGGCTGAGCTGGAAGACGAAGTGAAGACATTGAAGAAAATCAATAGAGATTTGTATGATTTTTCAGTGCAAATTCTGACCAAACAGACATAAGTGAAGAAAAGAGAAATACTGCAAATTATGAAGCACCTAGTGTCAGATTTCTGTTGGTATTGTTATAATACCTTTCATTAGCCTTTATATAATGAACTGGCGTATTGAAACATTTCTAATTGTGGTCCCACTTATGCATCTGTTTAACTGATTTGTCAGAGGTGTTTATGTTCTTGTTTCTTCTTGTTTACACATAGTCACATCAAGTTAAGTCAGATGTTTCTTTAACTGCTTTTAAACTGTACTTGTTGGCCTGTTAACAATCTTGATTCCAAATACACGGGTCCGATTTTCCAGATTCATAAAACGTTTGGATTAGGAGACCCAGTTGATAACCTGGATCTTCCTGGTGACTTTTATTTTGGAGAGGATATTGCGTTCACCTTTGTTTGGATTGTCATTTTCAGAATCTGTTTGTAAATGTAATAGCACTGTACATATGAATTCCACATGCGGCCTCTTGAACCCTGTTTGTACTTCGAAGTTTTCTCCATAGGTTTGTGCTGTTTGAAGCTTATGAACTTGAAGACTCGGGAAGGTTTGTTTGCCCATCACCTAGCAGGGTTTAAGATCTGTTATCTATAAAGGAAACATGGGTTTAAATCTTATATGTGGCCAGAGGCTCAATGATACACACGTTCTCTCTTATAGTCAGAAAGTTTGGACATTCAGGTGTTAACGTAATAATTCCAAATTCTCTGCAGTTTTTGAAGTATTTGGTATCTCCTATTCCATTTGTCCTGTTCGCCCGCTCAATCCTCTGTCATCTGAGTTAAAAATGTTGTTGTATATGGGTCATCCTGGAATTCTTATTGGTCTTATCCTAACTCTTGTGGTTTCCCCTCTTCCTGTGGGAAAATCACTGGCATAAACCCACGTCCCATTTTGGGCATTCCAGTTTGTGATCATCAACCAAGACAACAATTGGAGTTGCAAAGTCTGTGCAGTTACTGGAGTAACTGATTTGATTCTGTGGTACAAGTGACACATTCTTGGCTTTTGTTATTATAATTTTAATTGTTATTTATGTCAATCTGACTGTGGTTTGATTGACAGGAGCATTTAGAATCCCATCCCCTGGCATGGTGTATTTGCATTCTACCCTGTGCCTCATATTTGAGTAGTCTATTCTATCTTGTGTTTGTGGGAACTTTGTACATATTTGGAACGTTTGACATTTTTAAAATAAATGTTTTGCAGTAACTCTGATTTTTTTAATATGCAATTATTTTAAGTTAAATTCAGCATAAAATTGTCCAGAGCACAATGTCTGTTGTATTAGGTTTTACTATTGGAATTTTTATCATTTTTCCTATTGCTGTAGAAATATTAACTGAATCTTACAGCAAAATTTAAAGTTCAGTATTATAACAGGAAGAGGATTTATTTAAAAAGTTTTCTCTATCTACAGAGGTAACTAAGTCAAGGACAAGTCTGATTAGGCAAATATATTTTCAAATAGCATTGAACAAAATCCTTCACATCAGACCAGTATGGAAGGTCACGATTTACAAAATAGTTGACAGATAAACACAGCAGATTCAAAAATGTTAGGCAACTGTCAGCAGTGCAGTACTAAGTGAAAATACTGTGCTCGAGGAAAAGTAATCAGCAGTATTTATGAATGAGGTAGCAAAACCTAATGCTTATGGATATGTAGAGAGCAGAAAGGGAGACTGATTACCCTTACAGAGATTAGAGATTTTGGCCAATTATTCAGCTGTGGTAGGATGCATGTATTTAAATCTAGATATATTTAATCTAATGCTTGAAAATGGATGAATACAAAAGAAAACATAAATGCTATGTGGAAGTGACAGATTTTGAGCAGAAAATGATTCTAAGTATCAAGTTGATGTTAAATGTTTATTATGTAAATAATGCTGTGGTATGTTTTTGAGGTTATTAATTCTCCACAGTTGAGTAGACTACTAATAACTGTCTAGGGTTACAAGTGAAGATTACCTCTTTATTTCGAGCACCTATAAAACAGAACCTCATCAAAAAGACAGCAACTTCAGCAGAAATCACAGGATATGGGAAACATTTGACGCTGTAAATAAAGATTATGGGATAACATTTAAAGTACAAACTAATCGATTTGCTGGGGGAACCAGGAAGCTAAATTGACTAGTGTGGCTCAGAATAATACCAACTGCACAGCTTCAATTCCTTGTCTGGTTAAGATGGACTTGGTATCTGCATCTCTGCGCTGCCTGAGAGTGGAAGGCAATGACAAACTGCCAAGAACAACAGCCCGGGATGATGCATTAGTGGAAATGAGCCAAAGGACCTGTTTGAGGCACAGAAATTGTGGAATAGAGTTGAATTGCTTTACTGTACGTATCCAATAGTAGGATGGACACTGCTGCACAATAAACCAGCATTGATGCAATCAGCGAGGACAATATCACAGCAACAAAATAAATGGAAATTGTAAAAATGTGTGGAAAATATTCAAGTCTGGTTGCATCAATTAGTGTTTCAGACTGATTACCTTTTTTAAGAACAGGACAAGCACCTCTCTTACGAACTTCCCTGGTCACAATTTTGGTTACTAAGCAACACAAGTGCAACTTGTGGAAATGCCTGTAATATAGAACCAACCTAGAGTTGTAAAAAAGGAAATGGATAAATATTGCTCTCATTTTAAGCAACTTCCTGTTTAAGGCAGACTGGCAGGAATGCCATCCTGTTTCTAATTTGTACCTACCTAATCTGGAAATGCTTAATGCCAATACTGGGCATTAACTGGTGGACCCGTTCCAGTTGTCAATCTTCATGAGTACAAAAAACCATTCAATGTCTTTTTAACTCAGTTTCTCGAATTCTGCTGCAGAATAGATTATTTATATTTGAGTTTTTACAGTACAGATCATGAAATTGACTATAAGCCAATCAAAGTAGAACTGGACTCTTATGTCCTGCTGATTGGATTTTTATTTTTAATATTTTTTCAAAAACTAATTCTTTTAGATAAACCACTGCTGTGAGACTTTACTTGACACGTTTTGTTTTTTACTGAATATTTGACTTATATTGGGTAAGGTTTAACGCTAACTCTAAACTTTATGGAACATTAACAGTACATTGCAATAACCCTTGGGCCATTACTGGGTGTCTCATTTTTATGAAATACATTATGATTTACGCTGCTTTCCTAAAGCATAAAGTATTGTTGTTGTTGTTGAACATCTCTCATAACAAATGATCCAGCCATATTCAATTTCGCACCGTAGCAATTCTTTCCCAATTCCTGTGAAGTAGTTCATTCTGTTATCAGGGTCATCCAGAGAGAGAGAAAAGGATAAATGACATCCAAAGTATCTTTTGTATTTTGTGTAAAGCAGCTCTCAGACTAGTTTTGATTAGAATTGAGGCAGAGAAAAGGTAAAGAATTTTAAAGCATAAGGTTGATGGTGTGCAGTTGAATACACAAAGGTGAATTCAAACGTCACATTGGCTATGACCTTTCATAATGTGGTGACTGATTAATGGAAATTTCTCAGAATACATTTCTTTTTCTGGCTGTGCTTTGTATTCACAGTACATTGCTGTTTGCATATGAAAAGAGATGGCATTAAGTGGTTTTAAAACTGGCAGTTCGACTTAGTTTTTGATCAAAGCCAGGGATTGTGCAGATGCTGTGAAGGTTCTGCACCAGATAATGGAGGATTACACATAAAGCCAGTTTTCTGATCCAAGATGGTAGCAGAGTAGGGTTCCTGTGCTGGAGCTCATCTGCTCTGACCACTTTTTTTGTTCTCCCATCATCTTTCTTTCTTTCTTGCTTACTTACCTTGTCCCGAGCTTGGACAGCATTGGCAGTGGTGAGAGCTCAGCACACGGATCTCAAGCGGGCCCAGGGAGCGAATCTCAAGCCAGCATACCCTGGGCCTTAAGTGGGCCCAGCGTGCAGGAGAGTGAACCCCTACTTATTTTTCTGGAGTAAGCGCAGGATCTGGAATTGATGGCTGCTTCATTGGCAGAGATGACATTGGTGAGGCCCAGTGGCAAGAGATGGCATTTGAGGATCAACTTTTGTTGGTTGGTCCAGTGCTGGCAGCAGCGTGGCAAAATCGATAAGGTGGAGCTAGCGGCAAGAGATGCGAGTCTGATGTTGGGATGGTCTGGTGCAGGAGGCGGTGAGGCTGTGGTGGAGGAGTATTGGCCCAGTAGCAAAGATGGCACCTGAGGATCAGTGACTTCAACGTTAGTTGTGTCTGGTGTAGACAGTGGTGGAGGATAGTGGCGCAGGCACTGTCGAGAGTAATGAGCTGATTCAGGACTGATGGACTCTCTTCAAGCTCCATCTTTTTTTCCTTTTCTGAAGTTATTCAAAATGGTGCCATTTCATGGCGACAAAGAAAGCTTTTCACAGAATTTTATTGTATTCCTACAGCAAAATCATAATAAAAATTTTTGGAATTCTCTAATGGGCTTGTTAAATATTTCTAGCATTTTCTGTTTTATTACTAAACTGCTTTTCACACAAACACATTTCTTGTAATGATGGTATTTGGTTCAAATTGAAATTCCTTTCCAAGTTTGACTGTCAAATACAATCCAGGGTTACCTGTTGTGCTGGCTCACCACTCTTAATTTAACAGGCAGCTATCCTGGCAGAGAGGTAATGCGGTAATTCTAGATCCTTTGCAAGGTAAGGGTGAAGCTAACAGTTAATCAAAGAATGCCGTCTTTGTCAAATTGAATCTGCAAACTTGCAGTCAAAATGATTGCGGGAGAAACAAATACATGTTCAATTTATCAAGAAACGCCTCAAAATCTCATTCTCTATCTTGTCCAAGAAAGGTTTTTGTTCTGTTCAACAAACTTTAACTGCATATGTAATGGATAAATGTATTAAAGTTGAATTGTACATAGACAGCTCAGCCACCATAGCAGCTGAGAGAAAACATTCCCTAAATAATTTGTAGTGACTTTGTGAATAGGCCATGAATATCCTGGTCTATGCTGAGTTATCTGATCTCAGGCCGGCAAATGCTAAGATCCAACTTGGGAATTTCACAGCCTTATAATAACTTCAGTTTTCACTGGAAACAATTTTGAAAACTAAGCCATCATGACACAACTTTATCTTATAGTTGTATATTTACAAAAGTGTTCTGTAAGTCATTCTATTGCTCCAGTTTACATCATATGGTTTCAACTGGCTCCAGTAATTTTAAATCTTTACATGCGGTAAACATTCATTTAGATTTTACATAGAATGTGATTTAAGACCGTTATTGATTCTGTATACAGTTCTTTGTTCTACCTGTGGTGGACTTGTTTAATGTTCATTCGCATCCTGAATGAACCCAAGTCCAACCTACATGGTGATCATGTTTTTGAATATTTGTCCATGTATTTGGATGTTTGGCAACAATCCAAATAATTAATCTACACACCATATACATATAAATAAGACAGCTGTTCCCGTAGAGAATGTCTCTATTAAATGAGTATGGTGTTGTAGAAGAAGAAATAAGTGAAGAAATCTTTTATTTTCCACTCATTTCACTTAATGACGAATAGCTACACAGGAAAGTCAAGACACTTCCAACCATAGAACTGTATCCTGGAAAGCTACATTCCCTTCAAATGGACGGTATGATGTGAAACCAGTTAAAATGATCACCAGACCACCTTATACATGTTGTGTATACACTGAAAGAAAGGCTTAAATCAATTTGATTGGTATGCAGAAAACATTGCCCCTCAGTTGTATTGTGTGTGTGTCTATATACAATTACAACAGCTAGCAACTAAAATACATAAGAACATTTCACAGATAATTAGCTATAATGTGCTGCAGACTCGGGGGCTGTTTGGGGTGGTATTGTACGTATCTTTAAGCTAGGTGTCCCACTTGTTCCGGGGTGTATAACATGGATTAGAAAATATCTGTAACAGAATTGGGGGCTTTTGTGGTGCAAGAGTAGTACACCTATCTCTGAGCTAGGAGGCTTGGGTTCAAGACCCACATGCTCTAGAGGTAATAACATCTCTGAACAGATTGATCAGAAAAATAGCTGTAATAGCACCAGTAGGAACAGGCCTGATGCAATTTGAATTAGGGTCCTGCAAGAATTAATCAGAGTTCTCATCACCTCAAGCTTTAAATGTGATCACTCCAATGTCACAGAATTCATAGAAACGTAGAAAAATGGCAGTGTCTGCCTGTGGATAGACCAACAGCATTTTAAATTCAAATTGTTTCTGATATGGAAAACTGACTACATTAGTGCTAAAAGAAAGAGTGCATGAATCCCACAAAAAAGCAAATATCTACTGGCCCAATAGTGAATGCACAGCTACAGCTCATAATGGAAGAGGAAACTGATGGAAAGAAATTAAGCAAGTTGTCTTTCAGCAGTTCTTAAACAAGTTCTGAGCCAGCTATAATCTGTCTGTGGGTTAGGATTAAATTTATTTAACAGCTGGGAACTGACTGAAGTAAGCAGCAAAATAAACCAGATGTAATTTTTCAAACATTTAGCACCCATCTCCAGCCATAGTCAGGTCATTGGATTCACACTATGGATTGTAATCCTCATACAGCAAATAAAACAGAGCTGTAGATAATTTTGTAACAAGACTGCTGGAGGCAGAAAGGCAACTAAATTGTGGCTTGGCACAGCCTCAAATACAGAGAGCACAATTTGATGACAAGTTTACAACATCATAGGCTGCAGACATTGCCAGGCCATGCGTGCACACAAGGAAACAGGTGAAGATGGTGACTACCCAGACAGCCAGCCTTCAGCTGAGCCAAGGGAAATGCAGCAGATTTCACACAGTGAAACAGAAACAAAAGCAGGCACACCCAGCAGTGAGAAACATGTGCAACTGCTACAGATAACTACATGAATTCACAGACAAAAGGAAATACCTTACACATGGAAGTCATTGTGAAATGATGTGCATGAAGCTGGTAGACAAGCTACCAGAGCCAGAGCAACAAGGTAAATGGATGAAGAATGTGAACAAAACATTACTACCAGAGTCACAGAATTGTTACAGCTCAGGAGGAGGTCATTTGGTTCATCATGTCTGTATTGGCCCTCTGAGAATTTTAACTTAATGCCAATCTGCTGCCTTTTTCTTATAACCCTACACATTTTATTTAAATATCACCCAACGCTGCTTGAATGCCTCATTGAACCTGGCTCCACCACACTTCCAGACAAGCTTTTAAGAGTATGGAGGAGGCAGCTTAAAGGGGATTTGAGGAAATTAAATGTTTTCACCCAGAGAATAATGGATATCTGGAACTCATTTTGCGAAAGAGTAGTGGAGGCAGAAACCCTCAAGACATCAAAGAACTATTTAGATGAGCTTCAGAAATGCCATAGTGTACAAGGCTACAGGCCAAATACCAGAAATTGACATTACAGTAGAAGAATTTTTGATGCATGGGCATGATGGGCCAAAGTGTCTTGTTCTTTGCTGTAAAATCTCTGACTATGACTTGAGTGATCCAAGCTGCTGGGATTACTGTGGCTTTAAAGAACTTTATCCTGAACACTTTGGATTCAAGAATGACCAAAAAGATAATGTGTCGAGCGTGCTGCCAAAGGGACCAAGGTCATACACCTGAAGTCTTCAAAAGAATCAAATGCCGTTAAAGTATTTTTTTAGTTCCAGGTTTTATAAAAAAATGTAATTCAATTTTTTCCATTTGAACCTCTTATCCCACAACATTAGCATGGAGACCTGGAGTCCTACTTTATTGTCATTACCACTACACCATCACTTCTGTTTCCAATGGGATTTAATCCCAACTAGAGTCAGTGTCTTTGTAAGAACATTTTTAATATTGTTATGAAAATATTTAAATTTTGCAGCTGTTTAAAAATGAGCAACATGGTAATAATCTACTTTATAATACTTGTAGATGCTGCCAACACTACAATCTGCTCATACATCAAACTCATATTTTGTACTAAAATAATGTGAATTATAGCAACTTTTATTGTAAAAAGATCCCTGCAATGATGACATAGAACCAATGGATGTTACACCCTGGAGGGAGGCCATTCTGTCCTCTTTGTCTGCGCCAGCTCTTTGGTGAAGCTATCTAATTCACCTTACTTCCAGATTTTCTCTGCCTCTCGGTGCCCTTTGTCTGTCACCTTATATCTGACTTTTTGGATGCTGATCTACTACTGAAATCAGAGTCTTTTTATGTACTCTGTCAAAAATTTTATGATTTTGAACACCTGTATCAAGTACCCTCTTGACCTTATCTTTTAAATAGAACAATTCCAGCTTCTCCAACTAAATTCCCTTAGCCCTCCCAAGTTCCATTCTGATAAACCTCTTCCTGGCCTTGCAATTTGTCTTCAAAGGCCCTACACAAAATTTGGCAGAATAATTAATCTGACGCTTAACCTTAAAAGAAAGTCATAGAGTCTTAGAGCTACACAGCATAGAAATAAACGCTTCAGTCCAACTCGTCCATGCCGACCAGCCATCCTAATTTAATCTAGTAATTCTGGAAGATTTAGCATAACTTCCTTGCTTTTATATTCTGTAATAAATACTATACATCCCACATGTTTTTTATGCTTTCTCAACTGATCCTGGCACCTTCAAGCATTTCTCTTTGTACACCTCAAGGTCCCAATTTTCTTGCATATCCTTGAAAATGAGGCCATTCAGCTTGCATTGCTAATCACCATATTTCCTACCAAAGTGTATCACTTCACATTCTCTGCTTTAAATTTCATTTGCCACATTTCATCACACTGAGAAAACATTTTTATTAACAACAAGTTGCTGTGTTCAGGAGTGCTGTACCTGAAAAAGATGAAGGCAGCAAATTCAACAATAACATTCAAGGAGAACTTGTTGAACCTGAAGATTATATAAAAAAAAACAGGGCTATAGAAGAAAAGGTAGAAAGAATGATTAACTGAAATAGTTTCACCAAAGTGCTAGTACATACTGCACTCTCCTGAAGTCTGCATTATCTGTAACATTATTTTATTACATTTCTAAATTTGAATTCAGATGCGGCTTTTGAAATTATATCTTGTCTACCCACGCGCAATTCATTAGTATTTATTAAAAACAGCAATGACTCTACTATTGACAATTGATAGCAGAATTGTATACTTTGCTATAGATGACAACGTGTGGAGTTAGATGAACACAGCAGGCCAGGCAGCATTAGAGGAGCAGGAAAGCTGACGCTTCAGGTCGGGACTCTTTCAGAAATGGGGAGGGGAAGGGGAGCTCAGAAATAAATAGAGGAGGGGTGGGGCTGGGAAACGTAGGTGGCATGGTGATAGGTAAGTGCATGTGGGCAGTGGTATGGACTGATCAGTGAGGTGGGAGTGGCAGATAGGTAAGAGAGAAGATGGACAGGTTGTGTCAGGCCAAGGAGGTGGGGATGAGAGGGAAGGTTGGTCATGGGCTCATGCCAATATTCACTGTCACCATGCCTGCTGTTAATAGTCCATCAACTAGTTCTTATAACCCTTCCTGTACAGCCACAAATGCTTTACCATTTGTCATGTTATCTTTTTCATGACCTCCTCTCTCCATTTTAGACACCAGATTCAGTGCCCCGAAAAGCATCTTTGATTATAGCTGTTTCACAGAGATTGAACAGTGCTGTGATAAACAACAAACACCCTTTGTTTCTGACTTGCTAGTAAGCACTCCCACTGTTATTGTTTGTTCCTGGGTGTGGCCATACAGCTTTCCTATCTGTTGTCAATCTCTTCTGCCTACTCCAATATTTTTCTGCACCATCAGGAGCATAATCCAGTCAACACGATTGAACACATATTTTAAAATCTACAAAACAATTATATAATTACTGTCCAAATTCAAAATTTTCCCAATCAGTAATTGGATCATACCAATTGCTTTTTCCATCCCTCTTACTCCCTGAAACCCAAACTGGTCATCCTTGATTTTGTGTCTTCCCATCCACTCTCTTTGTTATTACTTTCTACTCAGCTTGTGATGCACGAGGAAACAGACTATCAGTACAAAAGCTAAACTTCTGCAGGCCTTTGTGTCGTCTTCCTCATTACTTCCATTATTGTCTGCATAAAGTCCTCTGGCTATTCTCCTGATAAATAAATGTAGTTGCACAATTCAGTAAAAATTGACATTTGGTGCTTTTAATCAGCTCTGCAGTTAGTGTATCTATTCCAGCTGCTGTTCCAGCACTTTTCTTTTTATCCCATTTATTACTGCTCTAACCTCAGTGGCTAATATTTCTGAGCAATGAAATCAATGTCACCGTTCATCTGTTCTGGCTCAATTGGTGCAGATTTTTCATTTTTATAAACTGTTCATTCCTTCTTTAACTTATTTATTTGGGTTTGTTAATAGCATCTTTTTTACTCTTTCTTGCTGTTGTTTTCAGTCCTTTATGCTGCGTGTGACTCATCTCTTTTGTTTTTGCCTGCATGAAGTATTGGCCTCCTGACCAAGTCAGTTCTTCAACCTTATCACACAACTGTTTTATCCATTGTTCTCATGTCTTTTTGGCTACTCATAACTTAATATTCAAGTATCTATAATTCAGCTTGTTGTCTTCAATATTGATTTTCTCTTTTCTTCCAACTTTTGCAACATTGCAGTTGTAGCCAACTCCATGTCCAAAGACAATTGCATAATTATGGCCAATTTATACCAGTAGCACAAATACAAAACGGACTGCCTTCATTGCCTGGCAGAATGAGCCAAAGTGCAAGTCAAGAAGGCAGCCTTCCAACAGTTCAAGGATGGCATTCATCAATGCTGGGAAGAACATTTTCAATAACTCCTGAACTTGGAATTCACAGTGGCAGCTAATATTCTCTGTTCTACATTCAAATATGCTGGTAAAATCCATGGTGAACTATCATCAGTGGGAGGACTGCAGCATACAATCAAACGTAGAAAAACAGCAAATTCTGCTTCTCTAAAGATCTTCCAGCTGATGTCTTCAAAGCTGGCTTTCTGCTCAGATTAAGACTCTGTACACTCAAGTCCAGCATTTGGGAGAAAAAGGAACTTCCAATACCCTCCCCAATGCACCAGCCTCCACCAACTTCTGGAATATGACAATTGTAATATCTTCAAGAAGGATGATAAGTCAGGTTGCAGGAGCTACCATAACCATCTGGTCTCTAGCAGGGAAAATCCTGACATATGTTGTCCTGGATTGAAAATTTCCTGAGGCTTCAGACCTTTCTGAGGAAAAATGGCAGAACCAAAGCAAGCCATATTTCATTCAGTTCATCAACCTGAGCTAAGCAATTGACTCAAAAAATTATGAGGCTCTGAGAATTGTTTTCAAAAGACTTGGATGTCCCAAACACATCACCGCAATCCTATAAGTGGTTCACAATGATATGATTGAAACTCTGAGTTGAATGGCAAATCTGAAATAGCTGTCTTCAAAATCCAGGTGTGGGTGAAGGAAGGCTGGGTGATGGCCCCCATACTGTATATAACCTCTCCGACAGCACTATTCATCTCAGCCAAGATTAACTGCCCTCTGGCATGAGCACTAAGTACCATTTTAGTGGAATTTTTAACTTCAGTTGTATCCATGCCAAAACTGAATTGACTATCATAGATACCACTTTGCAGCAGATTTGCAAGCTACTCATGACCTCTTCAATCCTATGTACAAGAAACCCAGCCTGTCCTTGAATGTTGCTAAAATAAATTCATATATCAACTGGCCAAATATTCCACCTCCCACAAATGTTGAAGGAGATACTCTGGAACATGCTGAGAACTTGCCATAACTTGGAAACTAACTATGTCAAAAAGCCACCAGCTCAGACTCCTCCTAGCTGTGGTGATGAGGATTTGACAAAAGACCTCTGCTAATGAACAAAAATTTTACCGGTAGGGTAGTTGTCATCACCACATTCCCATACTACAGTGAAACCTAGACAGTGGCTCAGCCGCACAGAGGAGCTCTAGGGAAGTTGCATCTGCAGGCCTTCTTTCAAATCCTCTGATTCAATGTGGAACTGGCAAACAAATGCTAGTGCCCTTCTCAAAGCCAGCTTCACAAGCAATATCTCCACGAAATCAACTTCAGTGGACTGGACAGTGAGTTTGATGACTGCAAAGTGTCTACCTTTTACAGATCCTGTCTTCTCAACTCTCAAATGGCCGGCACTTCGTGGAAGTTTGAAAAAACAGGCTGACAGACACTGTAAAACTTTTCTCTGTAGGTTTTTTTAAATTCATTTTTGGAATGCAGGCATTGCTAGCTGGCAAGCATTTATTGCCCATCCCTAGAGAAGGAAGTGATGAGCTGCCTTCTTGAACCTTAGTCGTTTGCTTGCTGCGGGTTGACCCACAGCGCCATTAGGGAGGGAACTCCAGAATTTTGACCCAGTAAATCCTGTGGATGAGAATCATGGTCTGTTATGCATTTATTATATCTAGTATCCTAAATTTTACTAGCATTTCTTGTTGTTCTCTCTGAACATTGTAATTATCAGCGGTAGCTGCACTGGAAATGTTACTGTAATGGTCACAGAGCTTAGCACAGTATAGTTTTACATCTCATAAACATCAGCCAAGGGCAGGCCACAATCTCACGTTATAATGGTTTTACAATCAGTCAAACAAGGATCACACTTTTCAAGCATTGTTCAAGCCCTAAAGACCATCCTGGACCAACAGAGGCTCTCACAATCCTTATTGATACAACCTTGGGCATTGATCTGTGTTGAATAATCTCTCGACATGAATTGCTGCTCTTTGCATATTAAACCAAGTTTGACAGTTCATTTGAAAGTCAAAGTAAGGATATAGGTATTCTGATATCTGGATGGAGTACTAGCTGCAAAGAGTAAGCAGCTGGGAGTTGTGGTAAGTATGAGAGTTTTGGGAAGTCAGGGAGAGGGGCCCTTGCTGTGTCTTGTTGCCCCTGCCCTAATTCCACAGGCCTATTGGAGATAGAAGCAGGCCAGATACATTCAGAAAATGAGTGAGACCAATGCAAGCAGCTGATTAGTGATTAAGCTCTGGTGGATATTTCCAAACTGTTATTTTGTAAGTCTTTGTTTAAGTAAGGGTATGGACTTATTTGGTTCATTCACGTATTTTTATGAAAGTCTTCCAAAGTTTTTAATCTTTAAAGGGTTCAGTCAAAAAAAAGCTGGTTGTTAATGGGGTGAGGGTAGCAGGTAGTGCAGTGGTATGTTCCTCCTATCAGATTTGGAAGATTAAAGAGCAGTCAAGTGTCCCTAGTGATTGCATCTACAGGAAGTGTGTCTGGCTGCAGCTTCTCTCAGACTACATGGATCATTTGGAATGGCAGCTGGGTGCACTGAGGAGCAAATATTGTGATAGATAGTAGCTTCAGGGAGGTGGTCACACCGCAGATGCAGTCAGGTTGATGGGTGACCACCAGGAGAGGTAGGCAGGTAGCGCAGGAGTGTCCTGTGGCCATCCCCTCTCAAACAAGTATGCCAGTAGGAACTGCGGATGCTGGAGAATCTGAGATAACAAGGTGTAGAGCTGGATGAATACAGTAGGGATTCTGTTTTGGTTGTTATTGCTAACCCCATCCCACCCCTTGACCTGTCCGTCCTCCCTGCACTGACCTGTCTCCTCCCTAACTCCCCACCTGCACTCACCTTTACTGGCCCCATCCCCCGCTCCTTTGACCTATTTGTTTCCTCTCACCCTATCTTCTCCTCTATCCATCTTCTATCTTCCTCCCCCCCTCCCTATTTATTTCAGAACCCCCTTCCCCTCCCCCGTTTCTGAAGAAGGGTCCCGACCCGAAATGTCAGCCTTCCTGCTCCTCTGATGCTGCTTGGCCTGCTGTGTTCATCCACCTCTACACCTTGTAGTACTCTACACCTTGTTATACCAGTTTGGACACTGTTTTGGGGGAGGGCCTCTCAGGATAAATTAGCAGCAGCAGCCAGATCTGTGGCATCATGACTGGCTCTGTTGTAAACCAGGTAAAGTCCAAGCAAATGTGCTATTGACTCTGTAGGCGTTTCGGTGGCTGTGAGGAAGACTCCAGGATGGTGTGTTGCCTCCTTGGTGCCAGGGTCAAGGACAGCACAGAGCAGTTGCAACAAATTCTCAGAGGGAGTGCGAGCAGCTAGAAGTCATTGTACACATTGGTACCAGTGTCACAGGTAGAAGAGATGAGTCCTGCACAGTGAATATAGGGAGTTGGCAGGACTTTAAAAAGCAGGACTTAAGGATAGTAATCTCTGTATTACTCCCAGTGCCATATGCTAGTGAAACTAAGAATAGGAAGACGAAGCACGATGAATGCATGGCTGAGGATCTGGTGCAGGGGGCACGGATTCAGATTTTTGGATCATAGGAATCTCTCCTAGGGGCTGAGGTTACCTGGACAAGAGGGATGGGTTGGATCTGAACTGCAAGGAGACCAATATCCTGGCAGGGAGATTTACTAGATCTACTCAGGAAGATTGAAACTAGTCTGGTAGAGGGTTGGAACCCTACGCAGTAGTGCCACAAGAGAGAACATTGAGGCTGGTACAGAAGTTAAAGAGAGGAAGTTAAATAGAATGGGCAGGCAAGAGCATGACAGGGAATGAGGAAAGTCTGAAGAGTTAAACCATTTATTTCAAAGCAAGAGGTTTGACAGGTAAGGCAGATGAACTCTGGGTAAGAATAGGTATATGGGATTGAGATCGTTTAGCTATTACAGAAACATGGCTGAGGGAGGACAAGGCTGGCAATTCAGTGTTCTGGGGAAATAGATGCTAAAGGAAGGACAGAAGGGGAGGCAAAGAGGAAGGGAAGTGGTGTTTTTAATTAGGAAAAATATCTTGGCAGTACACAGAGAGGATATTCCTGAAGGATGCTCCCGTGAAGCTATCTGGGTGGAACTGAGAAATAAGAAGGGGTGATCACTTTATAGGAGATGTGGTTGTTACGTTTGTGGATGACACCAAAATTGGTGCTGTAACAGACAGTGAAGGAGGCTTTCTAGGAATACAGTGGGATCTTGATCAATAGGGTTAAGGAGAATCCAAAGGGATTTTGTAAATACATTAGGGACCAAAAGGTAACTAGGGAGAGAATAAGGACCCTTAAAGATCAGCAAGGCCGCCTATGAAACCGCAGGAGATGGAGAAGATGCTAAATGAGCATTTTGCATCAGTGTTTACTGTGGAGAAGGATATGGAAGAAATGGAATGTGGGGAAATAAATAGCAACATCTGGAAAAATGTCCATATTACAGTGGAGGAGGTACTGAACATCTTGAAAGGAAACTGAGGGGTAATTTTTCCACACAGAGGGTGGTGCATGTATGGAACAAGCTCCTAGAGGAAATGTGGAGGGGTGGTGGTTTGAATTACAATATTTAAAAGATATTTGGTGAGGTACATGGGTAGGAAAGGTTTAGAGGATATGGGCCAAACGCAGACAGATTGGATTAGTTCAGTTTAGGAAACTTGGTCAGCATGGGCGAGTTGGATCGAAGGGCCTGTTTCCATGCTGCATGACTCTATGAGTCTAATACAATTGCTAGAAGCTCTTTCTCAGTCTCTGCATTTCTCATCTCTACAGCTGCCAATGCTTATGATGAATACAAGACTGGTTGTCTATTCCGCATCAATGCTGCTGGTTGCACTGCTTTTCAATTCCATATCCCTTCTGTTGTAAGAGCCACAGAATCAGAGCGTAGTCATTACTGAGCTCATCTTACTCAGTTCAACATGAGGACTCTTAGCCATTTAAAACATACCATATAATTCCATATATTTACATGAATTTTTATTACTGAGTTCACAAGCACTGCTTCTGAGTTCTTATGCTTTATGAACTCAGAATAAAAATTCAGTAAATTATATGGAATTACATGGTATGATCTCTTGCTTTACATTCCTTTACAAACTAGTGCTCTAATTGAGCCAATGCTGCTGCTGATATCTACATTCCTTGAATCTTAACACTTAAAAAGATAAGCAATGCAGACATAAAAAACATGGAAGCAAGACTATTAGTTTCCTTCTTTCCTAAATGGCTTTGTTAGCATTACTAAATAATCAACTAAAGCTTTTAAATCACTTTATTACTATAAAGTGACTAAATAACATGTTCCAGACTCTCATAACATGGATGAGAAATCTTCATTTTCCAACAGCTCCATGACTAAGTATGCCTATTCAGCAGAACTAAAAGCTGTTTCAAGTCATGCATCAAACAAACTAAGTACATTAAGATCCATAGGTAAGATGAACTCACATTTGCACACTGTTCCAAATCCTAATTGAAGTGCATTGTCATGTACAGTACTTTTGTCTCTTAATTGTAACGTTTAAGGACTAGCACACTGGTAATTTTTTTTGAGCCATTGCAGCCTCGATTCCAGCAGAATCTTTTTGAATCAAATTGCTGACTGATTTGGTTGAAGGTATTTACTCAAATATTGAACAAACGAATGCTGGAAATCTTGAAACCAAAATGCAAAAATGCTTATAATGATGAAATATCATGGACATGTCCTTTATTTTTCTACACAGAACTGCTGAGAATTTCCAGAGTTTGTTTTGTTTTTGTTTTATTTCTGATGTTGCCATTTAATTTACCCAAAACTGCTACAGTTTAGGATCCACCCCTGGTGATGGTGATCCCTTCATGTATCTGCTGCTTCTAGGTAATCAAGGCTAGATGGTCTTATAAGTGAGGGAGAGTGCTGTTGAAGAGAATGTGTGGCATGTTGCAGGTTGGGACTATTGTTCCCAAAATCTCATATGGCCACTCTGGACGCTGAGAATGGTGACGTTTGGTGACATGTTTGTGTCAACATGTAGCTTCATCTTCAGTCAGTGGCAATGGTTCATTCTGCTACTTGATAATCTTGTTTAAATCTTTAAAACCAAAGCAGTTACAATAAGTCTATTCCTCTCAGGTAACTGATTCATTGGGTCCAGCATCATTACAGGAGCAATGATCAAACTATGCAGCATTTCCTTTACCACATCTCCTAAAACCACTCATAAATCATATGAAACATATTGGATTGGATCAAGCCTTATTTGCTATTCTCCTTACACTTGTCCTAACCCATCTTTAAACATCAATATTAAGCTGATAGTAAACACTCCTTGGTTAATCATATTCACCTTTTTCCAGTATTTATCCTTAAGTATAAGGAAGTTTTATGTTTAATTAAGCTTTCTTATAAAGCAAAAGGGAACATTTGTGCTGTCAATGAATTTATACTCCTGTTTACAATTCTAGTCATCAGATTGGAACAGAATTCATGCCTGTCCTCCAATGGACAGATTTATTTCACCCTATGCTATAACAATATATTAAATCATTCCATGTTTGCTAGGTTAAAATCTCTTGTTAAATTTTGGTACAGGTGAGGCTCGATCATTTTACATCGTGCATCTGTGACTATTTGAAATCTTATGTATCTTTAATAGGGAAGGGAGTCAGACGTTATGAGAGCAGACAGAAAAGTGAAGTTGAGACCACAGCTAGGTCAGCTATGGTCTTAATGAATGGCAGAACTAGCTTGAAGGGCTGAATGCCCAACTTCTGCTCCTAATTCATACAGCCAATGCTTGGCCTCAGTTTAAATGTAACATACTCCAATAATCTAAATCAAATTACTGAGTCTAGCATTTCAAGGGAGCAGCTCACCAACATCTTCTCAAGGACAACTAGGGATGGGCAAAAATGCTGGCCAGTGATGCCCACAATCCACGAATGAATTTTTTTTTCAAAGAAGATGAAACACTATAGAACATAGAATCTGAGATAATAGGAACTGCAGATGCTGGAGAATTCCAAGATAATAAAATGTGAGGCTGGATGAACACAGCAGGCCAAGCAGCATCTCAGGAGCACAAAAGCTGACGTTTCGGGTGACAATATAAAATATCCAAAAGAAGAATAGGTATTGAAATAGGCAATATTGTAAAGTAACTAAAACAGATCATATCGAGACCTAAGCTGCTATCACAAGTCCATTTCTTTTTTACATTTGCTGCCAGTGTAAACTTTCGAGACAGGAATTTTAATCAACACCAGAAATCTGACAAAATCGCATTTCTAGAAAACCAGGCCAATTAGTATCTGACAGAAAAATCTTCCAATGTTTCAGGCAGGATCTTTTCATACAACAGTCCTGAAAAAGGTCAGCTTTGATGATCAGCATGGAAACAAACTTTTACAGTGCGGGAGGCAGCCTTTCAAGAAGTTACAAAGTAGATTGACTTCACGGATGATAGTCTCTGGATTGTGTTCTGTGCATCACAGACTGGACCCATTACGGATTTGAGCATTAGAAAAAACAATGTGTGGCTGTAGGAATATGTAGAAGGATTGACAGTGCTTGCGCTATTGAACCAAGTTTTGGAGCAAGTGAAAGTTAAACAGAAGGAACAACCTTCACTGAACTAAAGCTGCAGCAAAATTCTCAAGAGAGAGTGAACAGGAGAACCTCATACAGCAGGGTCTGGGGTGACCAGGTTTAGAACTAAAGATGTATGATTAATAAAGCTTTTAGAATTAAAAGGTATATCTTAAATAAATTGTCAAATGGGGTAAGAGAAAACTGGTAATCAATCAGTTATACAGGATATATATTCACATAATGTTTGCACATTCTCCCATGTCTACCTGGATTCCTCCCGCAGCCCGAAGATATGCAAGTTAGGTGGAATGGCCCTGCTAAGTGGCCTATAGTGTCTGGGGATGTGCAGTCTGGATGGATTAGCCATGGAAATGTAGTCTTACAGGGATAGGTTAGAGGGAGTGGGTCTGGGTGGGATGCACTTTGGAGGGTCGGTGTGGACTCAATGGGCCAAATGGCCTGCTTCCACACTGTTGGGATTCTATGATTCTAACAGAATTGATGTTATTCATGTTGTTATTACTTTTACATTTATTGCCCTGTTGTCTGTATACATGCAGACATTTTTATTCAATGGCAATTTAGCTGTAAAATAGTCATTCTTTCCTCTTTTGCTGCAGCCCTTTCCAAAATCTGGACAAAGCTCTTTCTTGTACAGCATGTGTTTATGTTTCACATGCGTGAGCTTTTTGGAGTTCTTTGATATTTACCCAAAGCTTGCCTTTGCTTTAAATATCAGTCTCATTCTGTCCCTTCAGTCACTGATGCCTGTGAGTTGTTCAGTTAATCTTTCAGCCACATGACAAATTTTGACACTGTTTGAAAAGTCCCTCAACAGACCCTTGCTGGAATCTATATTTCCAAGCATGAATCAGTCTCTGAGCATCTCCTCTGGTGTTATAACATGGAGCTTGTGCATTTCAGCTTGTTTTTGCGGTGCTGGAAGGTACTGGTGTTCTGTTTCACTTGGTTCCAGCATTCTTCTGTTGAAATCATCTCTCCCAAGGCCTAATCTGTCCACATGAAGTGGGCCTTACATGCTTCTCCCCCATCACAGAAAGAATTGGCTGCACTGTACTCATTACGTGCTCTGTTGTACGGGGGATGTGTTTTCAGGCCCATTTGAATCTCGTCCACATCAACACAATATTCACGTCAAAGATTTCAATAGCCTGAGGTGGTGGTCGAACACCTCCTTTCAGCTACACATTGCAGCTTCTGTGTGACTTTAGAAGCTTTTGCTCTCGCGTTGCAAGCTCCAGGTCTCTTACTACTTTATTGGATCATGCTCCCCAGGGGTGAGAGCCAGAAAATAAAAATAAAACCTGGAAAAGCACGGGACAGATCCCATAATGCTGATTCAGATAATACTTTGTTGCGTTTAGTATGCACATTGCATTACACTGCCAGTCTTATGATAAGTGACTGACACATTGGACAACACTATTCTAGTGGACCAGTAGAGAGTGAGTCAAGTTCATCAGAGGGCAGACAATTCTGGATAAAGATAGAGGCTGGTGTCTTCACTGTTTGAGAATTGATCATTAAGATTGGATTCTCACACAAAGCAACTCTCAACAGCTTTCTAATTCAAATTTTTAATAACACGTATCAATAGTTTATGAGACTTTTGACAAGTGATCATCCAAAATTATCACACAATAACATAAAATGCAGCAGGTAAACAATTGGCTTGCACAAATGACTGGACAAATGTACTTCACATTATTTCAAGGAGAATAATGTTGCTATCCCTTGTCAATGTGCATTACCAAGGTTCAGTGAGACAGTTTTTGACATCCCTGAACAGAATATTGATCTCAGTGTCAAATAATCTGCCTTCCTTTTACTCTCTAGCCCAAGGGATATTAGTGAATCGCTATTTATATGAAATTGCTTTATATGCATGAGTAATTCCAAACTTCTTCAGCTCTCTAGGTATTTAAGGAATAAAAGAATGACGAGAGTAAGATTAGGCCCAAAAAAGGATAGCAGTGGGAAGTTGTGTGTGGAGTCAGATGAGATAGGGGAAGCACTAAATGAATATTTTTCAACAGTATTCACTCTAGAAAATGACAGTGTTGCCGAGGAGAATACTGAGACACAGGCTACTAGACTAGGTGGGATTGAGGTTCACAAGGAAGAGGTATTAGAAATCCTTCAGAGGGTGAAGATAGATAAGTCCCCTGGGCCGGATGGGATTTATCCTCGTATCCTCTGGGAAGCCAGGGAGGAGATTGCCGAGCCTTTGGCATTGATCTTTAACTCATCATCGTCCACAGGAATAGTGCCAGATGACTGGAGGATAGCAAATGTGGTTCCCCTGTTCAAGAAGGGGAGTAGAGACAACCCTGGTAATTGTAGACCAGTGAGCCTTAGCTCAGTTGTTGGTAAAGTTTTGGAAAAGGTTATAAGGGATAGGATTTATAATCATCTAGAAAAGAATAATTTGATTAGGGATAGTCAGCACGGTTTTATGAAGGGAAGGTCATGCCTCACAAACCTTATTGAGTTCTTTGAGAAGGTGACCAAACAGGTAGATGAGAGTAAACCGGTTGATGTGGTGTATATGGATTTCAGCAAGGCGTTCAATAAGGTTCCCCACAGTAGGCCATTGTACAAAATGTGGAGGAATGGAATTGTGGGAGATATAGCAGTTTGGATCGGAAATTGGTTTGCTGAAAGAAGACAGAGGGTGGTAGTTGATGGGAAATGTTCATCCTGGAGACCAGTTACTAGTGGTGTACTGCAAGGGTCGGTGTTGGGTCCACTGCTGTTTGTCATTTTTATAAATGTGCTGAATGAGGGCGTAGAAGGATGGGTTAGAAAATTTGCAGACGACACTAAGGTTGGTGGAGTTGTGGATAGTGACGAAGGATGCTGTAGGTTGCAGAGAGACATAGATAAGCTGCAGAGCTGGGCTGAGAGGTGGCAAATGGAGTTTAATGCAGACAAGTGTGAGGTGATGCACTTTGGTAGGAGTAACCAGAAGGCAAAGTACTGGGCTAATGGTAAGATTCTTGGTAGTGTAGATGAGCAGAGAGATCTCGGTGTCCATGTACACAGATCCTTGAAAGTTGCCACCCAGGTTGACAGGGCTGTTAAGAAGGCATAAAATTTTTTTAGCTTTTATTAATAGAGAGATCGAGTTCCGGAACCAAGAGGTTATGGTGAAGCTATACAAAACTCTGGTGCGGCCGCACTTTGGAGTATTGTGTACAGTTCTGGTCACTGCATTATAAGAAGGATGTGGAAGCTCTGGAAAGGGTGCAGAGGAGATTTACTAGGATGTTGCCTGGTAGGGAGGGAAGGTCTTACGAGGAAAGGCTGAGGGACTTGAGGCTGTTTTCGTTAGAGAGACTAAGGTTGAGAGGTGACTTAATTGAAACATATAAAATAATCAGAAGGTTAGATAGGGTGGATAGGGAGAGCCTTTTTCCTAGGATGGTGACGGCGAGCACGAGGGGACATAGCTTTAAATTGAGGGGTGAAAGATATAGGACAGATGTCAGAGGTGGTTTCTTTACTCACTAGTAAGGGAATGGAACACTTTGCCTGCAATGGTAGTAGATTCACCAACTTTAGGTACATTTAAGTTGTCATTGGATAAGCATATGGA
This sequence comes from Stegostoma tigrinum, assembly GCF_030684315.1. Lineage (NCBI taxonomy): Eukaryota > Metazoa > Chordata > Chondrichthyes > Orectolobiformes > Stegostomatidae > Stegostoma > Stegostoma tigrinum. The sequence goes on from NC_081383.1 coordinate 28,567,525, forward strand.
CGTACAGTGAATAGTGTAGGTTAGATGGGCTTGAGATCGGTATGGCAGGTCGGCACAACATCGAGGGCTGAAGAGCCTGTACTGTGCTGTAATGTTCTATGTTCGATGTTCTCATAATTTATTGAGTGCCTTGTTTACTCCAGTCTTGGTGGAGCAGATGAAAAATGCATCTTAGTGTTTGTTTCTCTCCTGTGTCTCTCTAACGTTGCTGATGTTTAATCAGCAACTGTTGCACAGCCACACCTCTCTGGTTCCTAAACCAAGAGACAGTTCTTCATACATCAATCTCAGTAGTAAGGGTGTGTTCTTCCATGGGAGTATCACCGAGTTGTTTCCTGACCCATCTCCAACACTTTGTTTTTCAGCATGGTTCACTGCACTGTGGGTAAGAGTAGGAACCACAGCTGATGTCTGTTCACTCTGATCTCAGAGGGAAGGCACATTGGAGTGGCTCCTTCACCAAGAGCCCGAGGTGGAATCTGGGACTTTATTGGTCTGTTTAGTTCTGTCTTAGACTTGATGTGCCTTTAACAAATGAGCACTCAGGAGCTCTCAGAAAAGAAATTGCTTGCAACTGCATGATCTATTTTAACCCTCTTCCTGCAAAACCTTTCATGTGATTAAAGTGAAGAGAATTAATTGCTCAAATATGTCTCTCCTCTGGAGGGGTTTACTTGACACCTGTTAGTGCTGCTGTTGTGATTTCTGTTGTTTCTCTTTGTAAGAGTTCAGGTGATGCAGGAGCACTACATTCATCTTTAGAAAGTTGCAGTACCTGAGTTAATACGTTTTTCCAAGTGTCATTTTGGTTCAATAGAAAATACTCATTTCTTGAGTTAGGAATGTTTTAAGCCTTACTGTTTAACTCTTCCTTCAGTTATCTCCCTTAATATCGCTTTATTGCAAATTGCTTCTCTCCGAAGCAGCTTGAGACACTTGTTGAAATTCAACTGTTCTATAAAGAGATTTTCCGAAGAAGGGTCCTGATCGAAACGTCAGTTTTCCTGCTACTCTCATGCTGCCTGGCCTGCTGTGTTCCTCCAGCTCTACACCATGTTATCTGCAAAGAGATCACTATTTAACCCACAGAAGTAAAAAAAGATGATATACTAGGAGAAGCAATGATAAACTAGTGAGGGACAAAAAAGATTATTATTGACAGCAATCGGCGGTTGGTAGAGAGGGAAAGATAGCCTACTAGAATCAGGTTTCATTGCATCCAATCCTAGAATATGGATATGATGCTAAAAGAAGCCTCTACACATAGAACAGCAATATTCGAGTCTTGGCCAGATTTTGACTCAGTAGACCATTGACAGTTTGTTAAGCCTTATATTTTCAGGCAGTGTTGAACATTCATGTAATTTAAAGCTCTGTATTAGTTAGAGCTAAATAGCAGATAGCTGCAGGTTTTGCTGAGTACCATGGCTGACTAATGTTTTTACAGAGAGTTATTTTTGTAAAGGGTACCAGAGTGCTGATTCACTTTGGGAGAACTATAATTCAAAGTGACTTATAGCAAAACTACAACAACTCAATCCAACATTTTGCATATTGGGAATTCGAACTTCATGGTATGCATAATATCCCTGGACAGTTATACAACGTGGGATCTATCAACGAAAGCCCATTAAATAATTCAATAGTCTTATGCAAGTCAATTTTGGTATCATCTTCACCCATTTCTCTTCAGGAACAGAGTAATAGAGAGATGAACAAAAATGATGAAAAAAGATTTAACATTATATAAAGCCTAGCACTAATTTCCTCAGAGCTGCTCCTATTTCCATGACCATAAGTTTACCAGATACTGTGTTGGAAACTTTGTTTATGTGCTTAGATTAGTTTATTACTCATCTAGGATGCGGTTATTGTAGCGGCAACATTTTTGAGGAAGTTCCTGGATTTCTCTAAAGGCTAATAAAACAAATTTGCAATCTTTAGCTTTTTTTTAAAATTAAAAATTAGTTTACTTTGATTATGTTTAGTGCCCAGTGGATTTAATATACCTTCTCAGGGAAACAATGCAACATCAACCAGTATTGGAATTGTTAAGAAAAATAATGAAATCCATTTTCTTCTTTTAATGGGTAATGCATCATGCATTAGAAGTGTTATGTTGAAATTCTTCTGGGACGATCTGTGTCTGAAGAATAAGATTCAAGAGCCTGAAAGTTGTTGTTTGTCATGCAAAGAATATTCAGTAATTATTGTTTATAAAGTCATTGAGTTTACAATTATCTAATGACTCCTAGTAAGCCCATGAACTAACAATGCCAGCTGTTCCAATCTTTGACGTACTGAGAATTTAGAAAACAGCCAATCTTAAATTGGATTTTCAAGAACCAGGGTTATGTGGAGTCATTTAACTGTAAATTAACTTTAAAGGAGTGTCCTTGAATCTGAACACTATGTAAAGCTGTAGGTTTTTAAACCATTTTCTCCCTTTCCCTCTTGAGAGTGCTGATTCTTGGCATATGTTTATACACAGGCATCAGCCGCCTCTAGAAACATGCCGAAGTCGCTATTCTTCATGGATTATGCTAGATGGGAAACTTATTCAACTGTGAAGGTCATCACATCCAAAAGTTAGCTAGTTACCACATTTATACATATACATGTGGATGCATATATATCCATATAAACACACACACACACACAAACGCAAATTTCCAAATCCATTGATTTCATGCGTAAACTGTTATTTATGGTTTTCCATCTCATCATTTGTTGGTGGTTTGTCATCTCAGCTCCAGGACATCTCTGTAGGAGTTGCACAGGGTACTGTCCTGCAGCCATGCATCTTCAACTGCTTTATCAATGGCCTTCTCTCCACCATTAAGGTCCGAAGTGGGGATGTACACTGATGATTGCACAATGTTCAGCACCATTCATGACTCCTTAGATACTGAAGCAGCCCATGTTCAAATGCAACAAGATCTGGACTTGGACTTGGATCCAGGCTTGGACTGACATGTGGCAAGTAACATTTGTCAGGCAATGACCACCTCCAAACAGAGACAACCTAACCATCACCCACTGACATTCAGTCATGCTACCTTTACTGAATCCCCAATATCAACATCCTGGCGTTACCATCGAACCTTGCCACAAAAGCAGGTCAGAGGCTAGGAATACTGCAGCAAGTAACTCACCTCCTAACTCCCCAAAGCCTGACCACCATTGTAGGACTGAAACCGCCAAACAGGGACAAAGACTCAGGAGGCCGACAGAATTCAGGCCAATGGCAAAATTTTATTGAAACAATAACCGGTTAATGTAGGGAGAGGACTGAAGGATCTTCCCCAAATCTGGCCTTGACATGAGAACACAATCGTCCCCTTAATCTACAGCTCAGATTGGAAGAGAGATCAATGACACACTCTGATTTTTACATTTTATATATTTTGTGTTACAATGATTAAACACAACATGGTTACTGTGCCCTTCCCCTTCCCATTTATATGACTAATCCTGTAAAACACGTGATCAATGATGGGCATTCCTGTTGACACCCCAGGTTCCTTTAGTCTTTCATGATGTTTAACAATCATTGTAATTTCTAGGATTTGGGATTTTTCTTTGTTGCATTCCTAAATTACTGGCTGTTTTTTGGTCATGTCCCTGATTTGCTTATCTCCACAGACTGCTTGAATTCTATTGTTCATTGTACTTTCTATCTCTATCAAATTTAATTACTACTTTTTATGTAAAATACAATTGATTCTGCATAAGATTCATAATATTAATTTTTATTATAAATTTTTATAATTACTTCTAATGTTAGCACTCTTTAACCAGTGAGACAAGATATGCCACACATCTCATTAGTGTTTTCCCTTAGTGCTTTCTTTTATAAAGTTCTAAAATTATGTTGAAATTTACCACTGTAGTTATGTAAAGAATCTTTAACTAGAACCCATTGCTTAATATTGTAAATAATTTCAAGGAAACAGCTAAATTTCTGCAAGGCAACTTTAGCTGCTGTTTTCATGGCTGCATGATGCTTAATTAATGTTGTTTGCCTAATGGGAAAGCATCCTTTCATTAATGAGACTGGAATTAATTACTTGTAGTTTAATGATCCTTCAAAGTTTATTCTTACACATTTGTGTTTGTTACAAATCTTCAAATTGTTTGTCCTTGAATATTTCCTTCTAACATTTTTAGATAATGCTGCCTTTTGCCTCAGAATAAGTTCATCTCAAAGGCATTATTGTTTCACCTAAATGCTAAAGGTGGATTTTTAAATCAGCTGATCAACCACTTCATGTCCAAATACTGAAGCAGACCTTTTAAATTTGTTGGTCAACCGTTTTGTATCTTTCAAATATAGGGGCAGCTCTAACAACCATCAACAAGGCACAAGTTACAAATGTGATGGAATACTTCTCACTTGCCTGCATGGTGCAGCTCCAACAACATTCCAGACGCTTAACACCATCCAAAACAAAGCAGCCCATTTGATTGGCACCACATCCACAGACATCCACTCTCTCCACCACTGACATTCAGTAGCAGCAGTGAGTACCTTTGACAAGATGCACTATTGAAATTCACCAAAGATCCTTATACACCACCTTCGAAACTCAGGACCACTCTTGTCCAGAAGGACAAGGCAGCAGATACAGGGGAAATTTCTCTTCAGTTCCTCACCATCTGATTTGGAAATATATCATCATTGCTTTGGTGGTCACTGGATCAAAATCCTGGAAATCCCTCTGAGAATATTATTGGTCTACCTACAACATGTGGACTGCAGCTGTTCAAGAAGGCAGCTCACCCCTAACAATTTGGGATGAGTGATAAATGCTAGCCAGCCAGTGATAAAAAACATCACTGTAGCAGGAAATATGACCACGAGTCAACTTTTAACTGAATGTGTGTAAGACTCTTCTAACAGTTCATTGAGTTTCATTGTTAGTCGTTAGAACTTGAATATCAAGAACATGTTCAATGGTTTAATCCTGTTATTATCATAAAAATATGGTTGGACTTGGAAAGCCTGCTCACAATGGAGGTTTACACTTACTTTACTTTCTATTCCTACTCCAAGTCCAACTTTTCATTTCATCGAAATATCTAAAATTTTACTTCTTGTTTTTAAATCTCCCCTTGCCTCTCTCCTTTCCAGCTCTGTAATCTCCTCCAGCCCCACACCCTTTTGAGACCTCAGCGCTGATCTCATTCTGGTTAATTGAACATTCCTAATTACAAATAGTCAGTTAGCAGCTGTGTTTTCGATCACATCAGCTCCAAGCTTTGGAATATCCTCCCTGCAGCACTGTGTCCCTCTACTCACTTTTCTCCTTTAGGAATCTCCTTAACTCTGCTTCTTTGACCAAGCATTTGATCATCTGTCCCAATATCTCCTTAGTTGTTTCAGAATCAAATTGTACTTCAAAATTATCACATGTAGAGCCATGAGACATTTTATTTTGTAAAAGGCACTATATAAATATAAACTGTCATTGATCTTTGCCAATAATCACTTTGGATGTTTTGCTATATTGAAAATCACTATGTAAATGGTCGACAAGACAATGGGTCATAGTACATTTAATCTCATGAGGGAATATGGGGAGAGAATGTGGAGCATTCACTTTATAAACAACAAATACAGTTAAATTAAAATGCCATCTTGTTTCATAATTGATGTTAATCAAGTTAAACATTTAATACAAATTATAGAAACAAGACAACTTTAGCATCACAGTGATTGCATCAATAAGGTATATCACTAGAATTTTAATCTTCTCTTTGATTATATAATGTGAACTGCATTGAGAAAATGCTTATGACATATTCATCATACAGATGGCCTGTTGAGTGTTTTCTAGAATTTTCTATTTTTGAATTATTAGGAATCAGTGAAACCTGCAAATAATTCTTAGAAATGTCTACTTGCCATCAAGATCGAGGGTTTTCTATTGGATAGCCATGGGGCATTTTAAAACAATCAAATTTACACCACAAAGACATGCCCAGCATGCAACATCCCCAGTCCTGGTTAAAAAAACTCAGATAAAACATGAATTCATTTTTTCTCATTCATGACCGAATAAGCAATACATTTCGAGAGATTCATTAAATAAATTTTATCAAATACTAAATATATTCCACTGATTTATAAAATATATTTTGAGGATTTTAGACACTTAAACCACTACTATAAATATTCACTCCTTCCACCATTGGTGCAACATGTCAACAGTTTGTATTTTCTGACAGATTCACCATAGCAACTCATTAAAGTCGCTGTGACTGCACTTGTCAAACCCATAACTCCTGGAACAACAAGGCTAGAGTGCCACCTTTCAACTTCCCCTCCAACATCCTGACTTGGAAATACTGGAAAATAAATTCATGGTCCAAAGAGTAATGTCAGAAAAATAGAGATTTCAATTCACAGGGCATTGGCACCAACTTGGAAAAATTCTGACGAGCTGTTACATGCAGTGGGTTTCACAAACAATCTGATTTGATTCTTCTGGCACTCCCATCATCTTGTCTGTTGTACCAAGCTCTATTAAGTTTCAGCCATGGATATAAGATGACAAAGGCTATGAAATTAAAATTCCAGTGCACAAAACATGTCAAAAAGAAAAGAACAATGTCAAAAGAGGAAAGCTCTTCAAAGCAAAAGGATGATATGAAGACAATAACATGAAATGATCCTGGTTCAGATAATCATGTTGTAAATCACAATGGGTATAGATTATGAATCGCAAGCATTAGAAAATGCTGGTGGTTCCTTTTATAGGCTCAGTGCTGCAGGGATCACCGACCCCAGCTTCACAATATTTATTAATGATTTTGTTGAGAGAACTAAATACAATATCTCCAAATTTGCAGATGACACAAAGCTGGTTGTGAGGGTGAACTGGGAGGAGGATACAGAGATGTTTTAATATGATTTGGTGAAGTTGAGAGAGTGAGCAAATGCATTGCAATTACAGTATTATGTGGATTAATGTGAGGTTATCTACATTGGTAGCAAGGAAGGTAGATTATTACCCAAACAGCTATAAACTGAGAGAGGAGAATTTGCAACAAGCCCAGCATGTCCTTGTACACCAGTTACTGAAGGTAAGCATGCAGACAACAAAGGAGGCAAATGGTATGTTTCTCGTGGTATGTCTTCTCACAGAGAGAAGATTTCAGGACAGGAGAAGGATGCCTTGCTGAAATTATACGGGGTCTCAGTGATACCACACCTGCAATATTGCAATAAAAAAACAAAGAAATGTGGATGCTGGAAATCATAAATTGCTGGAAAAACTCAGCAGGCCTGAAAACATCTGAGGAGAGAAAGTAGAGTTAATATTTTGTGTTCAGTGACCCTTCTTCAGACCATCTACAGAACCATTCTAAAGATGGGTCACTGGACCCAAAACTTTAACTCTGCTTTCTCTTTAAGAATGCTGCCAGACCTGTTGAGTTTTTCCTGCAATTTCTGATTTTGTTTCTGCAATATTGTGTGCAGCTATGGTCTCCTTATCCAAGAAAGGATGTCCTTGCTGCAGAAGGAGTGTGACGAAGCTTTACCACATTGATCCCTGGGATGGTGAGATATAGGGGAAGGTCAAATCAGTTTGTATTATATTCACTGGAGTTCAGAAGAATGAGGGAAGATCACAAGAATTCTAACAGGATGAGATAGAGTAGATGCAGGAAGGATGTTTCCAATGGTGCAGGAGCCCAGAGTCTGGGATCAAAGTCTAAGGATATGCAACAAATTTTTAAAGACTGAAATGAAGAAAAATTTCTTCAACCAGAGAATGGTGAGCCTGTGGAATTGCTACCACAGAAAACAGTTATAGAAAACATTATATGATTTCAAGAAGGAGTTCAATATGGCTAAAGGGGTCAAAGGACATGAGAGAAAAGCAGGAACAGGCTATCAAGTTGACTGATGAGCCATGATTATAATGAATAGTGGAACAGGCTTGAAGGGGCTGAACGGCCTACTGCTGCTCCTATTTTCTATGTCTCTGAGAAGTGAACACATTACAGCTGAATTCAATAAACAGCAATGTATACCACTTCCTGATAACAGCTCGCCTCACCAAGCCAGTGCAAACCCCTGGAATTTTTTCCCCTGAGTTCCAATCTGGTAGCATCAGGCAGATATTGTTGGTGAGATTTTCTACTCCTACATTTTCAGTTGCACCAAATCCTAATGCTTACAGGCATGTTCTGAGCCTCTCATGCCTTCCTCCAACATAGAGCCAGTGACCTTCTGATTTTCTCAGCTCCCCCATAATAATCCAAATCTGATTCTTGACTCCAACTCTTCGCTGCTTGCCAATTCCTATAACTTTTCCTGAGTTCTAACAGCACAGAGCTACTGAACTACTCTTTAATTCACGTTTAGTCCCCTACACAGAATCTGTGTAATTCAGTTGCCTTCCCAGCAGCGTAGCTAACTTCAGCCCTCCTATACATGCAACATGATGTCTACCTCCCTCATACCTTCACTCATTGCCTGTAACTTTCAAACTCCTTGTCAGCGACTCCCAAGTTATCCTGAGTGGCTGATTGTCAGCCTTGTAACATGTCCTTCCCAACTGCTGGGCAGAATTGTATCCATTTTAAGAATATTTTTTGCTTTTATATTGTATAAGAACCCAGATTTCTCTGGACATAATTAGCATAGACCACATTCACTGTTGTTGTTCAAAGTCTAATATTCAACAAATGGGGTGTAATGAATCAGTATTCACACCTTGACCCCAATCTCCGGGATATTAATTGCTTTCAAGGCAGAGATTGACAAATTCTTGATCTCACAAGGAATTAAGGACTACAGGGAAAGTGCTGGTAAGTGGAGTTGAAATGCCCATCAGCCATGATTAAATGGCAGAGTGGACTTGACAGGCCAAATGGCCTTATTTCCACTCCTATGTCTTATGGTCTTAACTGCGGATGCTGTAAATCAGGAACAAAACAAAGTTGCTGGAAAATCTCAGCAGGTCTGGCAGCATCTGTGGAGACAAATCAGACCTAACGTTACATGTCAGTGACCCTTCCTCAGAACTAATGCTAGAAGTTTTAGTTGGCAGCCATAGGCTCGCAACAGTAAGGTGTAATTTTCAGAGAGTATGACCTATCACCCTAAAACCAGGGGGCTGCTCAATGTTGAATGGGGAACTGGAATTAGACAAGGAGGGTCTTTTAGAATTCTCTCATTTTCTCTTCTCCTGGTATAATGATTTGCTTCTCCAGGGGCACCTGGTTACTGAAGGGATGCGAGTAGGGGACAAGGGGTGAATACTGATTCATTATGCCCCAATTTGTTGAATGTCAGTTCATCGTGAAACCAGCCTTCCTTTCATTGACTCCCTCTACACTTCCCACTGCCTCAGGAAAGCAACGAACTTAATCAAAGACCCCCCCCCGACCCCAGTTATACTCTCTTTCACCCTCTTCCTTAGGGCAGAAGATACAACAGTTTGAAAACACATACAACCGATTTCAGAACAACTTCTTACCTGCTGTTATCAGACTTGCAAATGGGCCTTTCATATATTAGAGTTGATCTTTCTCTACATCTTCTCTTGAGCTGTAACACTATATTCTGCATTTTATTCTATTACCCCGATGTGTTTATATAAGGTATGATTTGTCTGGTTAGCATGCAACACAGTACTTTTCATGTATCTCAGTAGGTGACAATAATAAATCAAATCATATCAAACCACTGAACCTGTTGTTCAAATTCAAGAGCTAAGGCTCCTCCATTTCTTCCTGTTGGATCCTCATATTAACCTGACTTTCAGTCACATCTCCTTTCCTTGACCATCAACGAACTCAAAGATCCCACCTGACTTCAGGGATGCGACTATCTCCTGGAACAATGTATCCAAGCAAATCTCCCTCTCTTGATGCCTCATAATTTCTGTGCCTCTGACTCTGGCTCAGTGACTCTAAGTTGACGTTCAAGTTGCAAGCATTTACTGCAGATATCATTGTCTGGGACTGCAATACATTCTACAAATCCCATATGTTGTAGTCATGATACATCAACATCCCTGACATGCCTGTTGATGTACTTTTATTGTCTCTTAACTCCAACCAAACAGATTCTAACCCTTCGTGGACATGCTCTATCTGGCACAGTAGTGTCATTAAAACCACCCTTCTCATTCCTTTTCTTCCTTATCTTTCCCTAACACCTTGTATCCAGGAATATTTACTACACCACCCTACCATTTTTTTAGGCCAGTTTTCTGATATCACTGACCTATTGTGGCTACTTAACTTTGCAGAAGTCTTTTGTTTTGCCATTCTTTTTGTGTTTGCATACATGCATTTTTTCTGAACAAATTGTAATTAATGCTCTAATTGCACATTGAATGCTACGACAAAATCACTGGATGTAATCTCAAGTAGGACGCAAACTGTAAGGTGTCAAATATGGTTGATATGTGACAAGATCAAAGCCTTCAAAGAACTGGTTGTTTTTATTAGTGCCAACTCCTTGTTCTGCTTCATAAGCCAGCGATGTTAAGTGGCAGTGTACTTTCATTTTATTAACTGCTCAGACTTTTCCCACATTGATACAAACTCCACAAATCTTACCATGCCACAGCTGAGACATTCTAAATTCTTGCCATTTACCATTTTCTAACATTTTATCACCTTTCTGCCTTATCTCATTCGCCAGGAGAAAAGTACAATGCTAAGTAATACTTAAATAATCCTGGTAGTCTGTTATATGTAAAAGGCAAAAGGATTTAACATTAATTTACAAATATATTCCTTTGCCAACTTCTGCTGAGTTATACATTCCACAGACATTGACCACACTGTCCTTCACTGAAGTGCTCATCTTTCATGTGGGAGCTAAGACAGTGATGGTTCTCCCAAGGAAGGATCTCCGATCACTCCATTTCCAATTTCATTCAATTGTCACGTGCACATTTTTTTTGGCATGTATCACTGGTCATGTAAAGACCACTTTTACTTTTGGAGTGTGGATGAAAAATTGGAAAATATATAACTTTAAAACAAGGAGACTGTGGCAGTAGATACCTGCAGTTTTTACAACGGGTTTGTACTGGAACACAATGTGAGATGCAGCTACAGTATTGTCTTATTTGAGCAGTGTGGTGCCATGTGTGTATTCTAGGAAATTCTGTTCAGAGGCATACATTTGATTGGTTTTTAAATTGACAAAAAACTTTCCTGGTAGCTGCTGTCACTCAATATTTCCCTGTAAACAATTCTCACTACAGATTTCCTTGGTGAAAGGCAAAAGAGGAGGGGGAGAAAACATCTTTAAAGAAACTGACAGGGCAAGTCCTCAGTTAGTGAATTCAGGACCGAGAATTGGTATATCCACAATCTTGCATCATTGGTAAAGGATCTGAAGGATTCAAGGAAAACCAAATAAGACAGCTCATCTGTGATTCAGAGATAGTAAGAACTGCCAAAGATGGAGTCAGACACAACACAATATGGAGCTGGAGGAACACAACAGGCCAGGCAGCATCAGAGGAGCAGGAATGTTGACGCTTTGGGTCCGGACCCTTCTTCAGAAATGCCCCATTTCTTGCACCATTTCTGATGAAGGGTCCCAACCCGAAATGCTAAATCTTCAGCTCTTTTGATGCTGCGTGGTCTGCTGTGTTCCTCTAGCTCTGTACAGTGCTGTCTCATCTATGATTCATCTGTGTCTGTGATCTGAGATCTGTGCTTCTTTAACATTTTTCCTTTCTTCACCCCTAACACTTGTATCATGTCTTGTCACTTCTTGTGTCTGTCTGTGTTCAGGAATTTTTAAAAAGAGATACAGTTTAATTGATAGAACTATTAAATTAACTAATCATTTTTCTTTTCCATTGTTTAAAAACAGTTTGATGATAATTTTTAGTTGTTTTCTTGTTAATAAAAATCCTGTTTGTGCATATTCTTTTAACCTGATTTAAAGAGTTAGGTAAAATCAATGGTCGAGTCAAATTTTAACATCTATGGCAACATCACGAATAATGAGTCTTGACTTCTGGTCCATTACTGCAGTCAGTCATGATAGTTATCTGCTTTGGGAACCATGTTTGATAGCCTCATCACCCAAATCCCAGGCCATTGATAGTCAAGTCATTTCTAACATTACGTCAGGAGATGAAGCTTTTTTTCCCCCAATTTTCTTGAACATGACTGGAAAACTTCTAAAAACACAAAGTGTTTGAAAATGCCACACCACAATTTTATGGTATTCCTGTTTTAGGTCAGAAGGGCCATTGAACATTTTAAAGTTGTTATTTGGATTCAACTGGTATTTATAAACAGCATGTTTTCTAATTAGCAAAGTTTGAGATTTGTTAGGGAGGGCTTATGCAGAAGGAGCACTTTACAACATTGACCTTTGTTTAAAATAAGGTTGATGGTGTGCCCTCATTCCTTATTACTTCAGCTAAATGCACTGGCACATAACTGCACCTAATGTGAATTACAGAACCTTCTCATCAAACAGTTCCAGTGAATTGCAATCGATCTACACATTTTATTCTTTGGACCTTTTGTGCAGAAAGATTAGGTTCAAGACTCCTGAAGAAAATGCTTGTGTCTGATCAATAATGCATTTATACATGGAATGGGATTTATTTCTTGAGGGTGAAATGCAGCAAAATGAGGTGCACTTTAAAATCAAAACTCCAAGATGCCCAAGCTTAAGGTAGCTTTTGTGTTCTCACATCTTCACACATTTTGTATGGACGAAAGCATCAAGTGGAGGAAGGAATCTTGGGTTGATTAACTATCTGACAGTCTGTAACATGAACATTCCTACTTGTTAAAGTCTGACAAGTACATGCTAATTGATAATTGATGATGGCATGCTGGTGATATCTGTGAATCTACTAAATCCAGGGGCATGCATTCAACTCCCAACTGTGTCAACTGGTACAGATGCAATGTAATTAATGAATCTAGAATGTAAAGTCTAGCCATTGTACTATGACATTATCATCAATTGTCATAATGGTTCCTTTAGAGAAGGAAATCTGTCATCCTGACCTGGTCTATGTGTGACTCCAGACCCATGGTAATGTGATTGATGCTGAAATGACTAAGCAAATCACTCAGATTCAGGATGAGCAACTGCACATAGGGCTTTCCAGTGATGTCCACACTCGAACAGAGGAAGAGAGTGATCTTGTATCCACTGATTACTGTCCCATTGTATTATAGTAAGTCATAAGACACAAACATTATACAAAGCTTGCAAAATGCAACATTTTTACCTGTCAAAGTTGAAGATATTATATTTTACAGACTGGATAATATGGAATTCAGAGTGTCTGTCCTGAGTTCAAAGACAAGATTGACAGAGAACAGTCTTATCTTTATTCCACTGCTGTGAAAAAAATTTAATAAAATTAGACTTTGGTTTCTTGTGGTATTCCACTCCCATCATTTGGTGGTTATACTTTTAGCCATGCAGGTGTTAAAACTGTGGAAACTTATCTTAAACCTCACCAACTGTTTATTACCTGGACCCTCCTGAATAGCTACTCTTTTGATCAAATGTTTAATTATATGTCTTTTTGCAAGCCCCTTCTTTGACACAGTATCAATTTTTATCTGGTTGTGAGCTGAAAGTTCCTTGCCCCTAAAACTAGGAAAGAACTTAACAGGGAGTTGGGAGGGTAAAAAGTGGACATGAAATGTCCTTTGCAAACAAGATTAAGGAGAATCCCAAGACATTTACAATATATATAAATGGAGCAAGAGGGTAGCAAAGGAGAAGGTAGATCCACTTGAGGACAAAGGAGGAAATTTATACGTGGAGGCAGAGGAAGTGGCTTAGGTCCTTCATAAATAGTTTGCATTTGTATTCAGAAAGGAGAAAGTCATGATTGATGGTGAGTTTTGAAAGGGGTGTTTTGAAAAGCATTAAGGTAGACAAGTCCACAGAACTTGATGGGATTTCTCCCACAAAACTTAGGAAGAAAAGCAAAAAAATTGCTGAGGCATTGTACAAAATCTTTATACACTCTTTAGTCACATAAAAGGTTCCAGAAAACTGGAGAAGAACCAATGTTGGTCCTTTATTTAAGAAGGTCAGCAGGATAATCTGAGAAGTTACAAGTGGATGAGACTAATTTCATTTGCAGAGAAATTCCTGGAGAAGATTCTTAGTGATAGGATTTACTCATATTCTGAAAAATATGGACTTATTCACAACAGGCAAAATGGCTTTGTGCAGGGGGGACATGTCTCACAAACTCGATTGAACTTTTTGAGAAAGTGACAATGATGATTGATGAGGGCAGGACGGTAGATGTTGTATATATGAACTTTAGCAAGGCCTCTGACAAGGTCCCTCATGGCAGGCTGATATAAAAAGTGAAGTCACAAGAGACTCATGGTCAGCTGGTAAGATGGATACAGAACTGGCTTAGTCATAGAAGGCAGAGAGTAGCAGTGGACTGATGCATTCCTGACTGGAGATCTGCGACCAGTGGTGTTTCACAGAGATGCTGGGATCTCTGATGTTTGTAATATATATAAATATTTTAGAAGAGAATTTAGATGGCCTGATTAGTAAGTTTGCAGATGACACAAAAACTGGGGGAGCTAAAGTTAGAAGGATTACCAGAGGATAGAGCAGGATATAGATAGGCTGGAGACTTGGTTAGAGAAATGGCAGATGGAATTTAATCCAGACAAATGTGAGGTGATGCATTTTGGAAGGCATAATGCAGGAGGGAAGTATACAAATAATGTCAGAACCCTAAGAAGCATTAACATACAGATGGATCTAGGTTTACAGGTCCACAGTGCCCTGAAAGTGGCTGCACAAGTGGATAATGTGGCCAAGAAGGTGTATGGAATGCTTGCCTGCATTGGTCAGGGCGTAGAGTATAAAAATTGGCAAGCTGTCTAACAGTTGCAGCTATATAGAATTTCAGTTAGAACACACTTGGAATATTGCGTTCAGTTCTAGTTGCCAGGCTACCAGAAGGATGTGGAAGCTTTGAAGAGGGTGCAGGATGTTGCCGGGGATTGGTTTGGAGATTATCTGACAGGAGTTTACAAAATAATGAGAGACATGGACAGAATGGATAGCCGAGTTCTTTTCCCAGGGTAGAAATTCAATTATTAGGGTACATGAGTTTGAGGTAAAAGGGGAGAAACTTAAAGAAAATGTGAAAGGCAAGTACTTTGCACAGTGGGTGATAACTACCTGGAATAAGATAATGGGAACTGCAGATGCTGGAGAATCCAAGATAACCAAGTGTGGGGCTGGATGAACACAGCAGGCCCAGCAGCATCTCAGGAGCACAAAAGCTGACGGTTCGGGCCTAGACCCTTCATCAGAAAAAGGTGATTTTCTGATGAAGGGTCTAGGCCCGAACCGTCAGCTTTTATGCTCCTAAGATGCTGCAGTACCTGGAATGCGCTGTCAGAGGAGTTGGTAGAAGTTGATACAATAGAAACTTTGAGGGGCAGCTTAACAGATGCATGAACAGGCAGAGAATGGAGGTGTGCGGACTACATAGAGGCAAGGGGTTTTTAGTTTAGAAAGGCATCATGTGTCAGTGCAGGCTTGGTGGACTGAAGGGCCAGTTCCTGTGCTGTACTGATCTTTGTTTCTTGTTCTTTGACATAGATGAGTCAGGAAAACCTGACACAATTGGAAAGTTAGATTCCTGACTTCAGAAAAAACAACTCTGATTTTCTATATCAAATTTTGCATGGCAAATGAGAACCTCACAACTAAGAGACGAGAGACCTGCCTGCGCGCATTAATGTCTCATGTGTATCTGCAAATATTTATTATCCCATGTGCCAGACAGAAACAATACAGCAACAATTTCTGACTGAACCGCTTTGCTCAGGGGGGCCAGGCACCAATCTCCTGCATTGGAGCAGAGGATACCTTTGGGCTCTCAGCTTGATTTCTGAGCACTCATTCCCTTCGTGACTACTTGGACGCTCACAGCATCTCTGCCTTGCCTTTTTGCACATTGATGTCTCATTCAAAACTTAAAGGCTAACAGTTGCTCTGTCTTGCATTGCTGTTTAGCACAGACACAAAGCCAGGCTGCTTGTCATTGTTAGGAACAGTGATCAGTCAAGGGGTGGATGTGACACCACATTACATCAATCTCACATCTGCAACATGTGTTAGCAGCTTGTGCAGCAAACACACTGCATGTACCTTGTCCAAATGGCCAATTTTCAAAAGTCTAGGGGAAGTAGTCCTCAGCCAAACCAAGGGAGACTCATGTCAGTCAAGGGCGGTGATGTCAATCCAAGGTTTTCAACATAGTCATTCAGCAGCTTGGGGCAGTTGATGCTACATAATCTATGTCACTGTGGGTCAGAGAGTGGGCCATGGTTAGTCCTTCATGTCCAAGTGTAACCAGTCTGGGAATTCCTGTTCAGTCAGTTGAGGAGTAGTTCAGAGATCAGTCAGGTGTCCAATCACTCACTAGTTGGGGTTGTGTGTTCAAGTCAGTCAGGGATTTGGTGACAGTTAGTCTTCTCACCAAACGTCAACAGTGACCGAACCATTGATGTGGAACAAAAACTGGGGAAGTCAGCTGCGTGGATTGGAGGCAGAATGCTGAGATGCAGCTGGACAATAATTGCGATGGGTGGCAATTCACATTTGAAGGGTGGAAGACATAGGTTCTATTGGGAGAGCATCATTGATAGTCACTACTACCCTGGTTTTGACAGGGGAACAGTATAGCGATGGCTGGCATGGCTAAACTTTAAGTCAGGGCTCAGGGTAATCTGGGAGAATGAAAAGTGAAATGAAAGAGTTAGAACATAGAACATAGAACATAGAACATAGAACATAGAACATAGAACATAGAACAGTACAGCACAGAACAGGCCCTTCAGCCCACGATGTTGTGCCGACCATTGATCCTCATGTATGCACCCTCAAATTTCTGTGACCATATACATGTCCAGCAGTCTCTTAAATGACCCCAATGACCTTGCTTCCACTTCTGCTGCTGGCAACGCATTCCATGCTCTCACAACTCTCTGTGTAAAGAACCCGCCTCTGACATCCCCTCTAAACTTTCCTCCAACCAGCTTAAAACTATGACCCCTCGTGTTAGCCTTTTCTGCCCTGGGAAATAGTCTCTGGCTATCAACTCTATCTATGCCTCTCATTATCTTGAGAACTTGTGGAAGCTCTGTGCTGATGGGTCAAAAAGGAGTACAAGAAAGAACACAGAGGTTTACGGAGGGGAGCTCTTGATTAACAGATGAGACTGCAACTCATTCTGCCAAGTAACCTGTGGTACCTTCAATCTTCATGGGAAATACAAATGTGTGATCGAACTGGAAAATGGCTGTGACCATACCCAACATGGGCAGAATAAGTAAATTTTTTTTCTGACTGAACACGTGAGCTTCATTTGTCAGTGATGTGAGACATTTGAAGGAGCAATTGCATTAATCAGACATTTTCACAGGACAGGTTGAAGATATCTGCAACCCGTAGAACCCTATATGTGATTTGTATGCAGTGTCTAACAGCGTGGGACATAAATCCTGGCCATAGGTAATCTTTTGATGGCCTACAAAGACTTGTTATTTGACACTCCACTCACATCATTTGTATGATCTTTTGTTCTCTCTGCCCTTGATATCTCTGCCTGTAAATTCCGTGCCTGTATGCATCTCTCTCACTTCACCTGAAGGGGTTACGCTCTGAAAGCTCGTGATTTCAAATAAATCTGTTGGATTTTGTCCTAGTGTCATGCAACTTCTGACTTTGTCCACCCCAATCCAAGACCGGCACCTCCCTTATCATGAAAAGCAATCTTGACCATATTATTGGTCATTAGAAATTGATCATAGTCATCCCTGTGAGGCAGGAATAATCACAGGTGATCTTAAAGTGAACCATTATTTACAAAGACAATCCAACAACTAATAGGCTGCTCTCGGCACAGAGCTAATTTTCGCTCATCTTGAATTGGAAGTATTCACCAACACGATTTTATATGAAGTGCTGCCTTTCCTGGGTGGTGTGACAGGTGGGAATGGGAAGGCAAATTTCCAGCAATCCATTGCAATCTCCTGCTTCACTCACGTGGAATGACATGTGTTGCATACATTGGATTAAGGTCTTTAAGTCAAAGGTGCATGTTGGTGTGACTGTGGCCACGATGCTATGAAGATGCAGAGAAATGTAGGAGGGGCAGATGAGCCAGCAAGCCCAGGACCAGCAGTAACCTCCAGTGGCTGCCAAGTAGCCTCTGCTTGAAGCAGTCACAACTGACAGTCCCTTAGGATGCAGGAGGCCCAGAATCTATTGTCCTCAGTGTTATTTTCTCAAGGTGAATGAGGTTTGTTGCCATCCCAGGCTGCGGATGTCCCAGGACATAGTTACCGAACCATGCCATCTGTTGGAGTGAGACCTGCGATGTGAAGGAGTGACTGTCTATTCTATCCCAGTGACTCTGAAGATGAAAGCTGCTCCAAAACTTTTATGCAAGTGGCTGCTTCTAAGGATCCACTAGGGACCTGTGTGGGATCTCTCAATCCTCAACCCACAAATGTATCCAGGCTGTTATCAATGCAACTTGTGCCCCCCCTATCACTTCATCTTGTTTCCCTGTGATGAGGACAGTTCTGTAGCCCAGGTGGCAGGCTTTGCTGACATAGCTGGTTTACCCCAGATGCAAGGCACTGTAGACTATATACACGTTGCATTGAGGAGCACCACATCATTATGCAATAAACTTCGTCCATAGTGCAGGTTTCCATTCCAGCAATGTGCAAGTCATTGGTAATCATCGATACCACATCTTAGAAGTTTGTGCCTGGTACGATGTAAGCTGCGATAGTGGCTACATCCTTTTGAACTCTTATGTTCCTGATTCATTTCAGGAGCCAGATATTCTGCACTGATAGTTTTTGGGAGACAAGGGCTCTTTTCTGTAAACATGACTGATGGGTTTGTTAAGCAATTCTCTGACTGAGGCCAACCATCGATACAATGCAGCCCATTCTTTCACCAGAGGCATCATGGATCAAGTTATAGATCTCCTGAAGATATGGTTTTGATGTTTTGATCAGTCTGTGGGGATCTTGACAGAGTGTACCACAGAATTCTATTGTTCTGCACCCTGCATAACTGGAGGAGATAACAAGGGGAAGATATGATGGACACCAAAGAGTTGGGACAGCAGCAGAAGTTTTCCAAGATGGGAGAAGAGGATATTTGAGAAGGATGAACATTACCTTCTGCATGATAGAGAGCTGCAGTGACAGACTCAATAAACCAGACAGGACGTAATTGACGACTGGCCACAATAAGATCAGAACTGGGTGCAGTGATCGTTGATTGACTGTAAATTTGTGGTTGAGCAAAAGGCTGAAGCAAATGCAACTTTTTATGTTTGCTTTTGCTGGTGTTCAGTAAAGGGTTTCGACCATTTGAAGGTTCTTCAGCAATGTATACTCCCATGCTGAACAATGACTTAATGTTATAATATACTGGCCAGCAGGGAAACAGGAGCATCCTAACAAAGTCTTCTAAGATGGTGTGGTGCTCAGGATGTGTAGGCTGGGGAGCTTCTTTCTTATAGCTGTAACTACCAATGACAGTTAATCAGGTAGGTGGCAATGTAACTTAGTGATATGTTTATGAATGTCAGGTCTTATTTGCAATGAGGTGTTACTCGTTCCACTTATGTGACCTCAGTAGTTTTTCCTTTTAATTCCCTCTCACTGTGTGAACTGTGAACTACAGCTCCTGTCTGGCAACAGTTGTCCAGGGGCACAGCTGAACATTAAAGATGGCACAGGAATCCTGGAAAGTCCTGGCAGCAATGCATACTTCCACCACTATTGAGTGCACAATAGCATGAATAGAATGACAAGGAGATATGGTGCCTACATAATGAGGTGAGCAACTTAAAATTCATTCAGAAAACTCACTAGAGCTCACAAAGCAAAACCTCCATGAAGCTACCTGAAATTGACACTGCCAATTTTTGGTTAAATTCAGTGCTATATTCCGGTGAAGCACATCGGGACAAAAAAATAGAAAATGTTAGAAATTCTCAGTGGGACTCAATGGAAACACAAAACGTTATCACTGATGATCTTTCGGTTGAACTGGAAAAATATTGAGGCATGTTTAGTTGAGTACGGAGACAGAGAAATAGAGAGAGAAGCAAAGAGCAAAAAT
Organism: Stegostoma tigrinum; assembly: GCF_030684315.1. Taxonomy (NCBI): domain Eukaryota; kingdom Metazoa; phylum Chordata; class Chondrichthyes; order Orectolobiformes; family Stegostomatidae; genus Stegostoma; species Stegostoma tigrinum. The sequence goes on from NC_081383.1 coordinate 28,587,701, forward strand.
GAATGACCTGTGAAAAGGGGAAAGGCAGGACAGGCTAAATGATAAAAGACAGTGGTGGTGCAAGGATGCTGTAGGTTGCAGAGAGACATAGATAAGCTGCAGAGCTGGGCTGAGAAGTGGCAAATGGAGTTTAATGCAGACAAAGTGGTAGGAGTAAACAGAAGGCAAAGTACAGGGCTAATGGTAAGATTCTTGGTGGTGTAGATGAGCAGAGAGATCTTGGTGTCCATGTACACAGATCCTTGAAAGTTGCCACCCAGGTTGACAGAGCTGTTAAGAAGGCATACAGTGTTTTAGCTTTTATTAATAGAGGGATCGAGTTCCGGAACCAAGAGGTTATGGTGAAGCTGTACAAAGCTCTGGTGCGGCCGCACTTGGAGTATTGTGTACAGTTCTGGTCACCGCATTATAAGAAGGATGTGGAAGCTTTGGAAAGGGTGCAGAGGAGATTTACTAGGATGTTGCCTGGTAGGGAGGGAAGGTCTTACGAGGAAAGGCTGAGGGACTTGAGGCTGTTTTCGTTAGAGAGAAGAAGGTTGAGAGGTGACTTAATTGAGACATATAAAATAATCAGAGGGTTAGATAGGGTGGATAGGGAGAGCCTTTTTCCTAGGATGGTGGCGGCGAGCACGAGGGGGCATAGCTTTAAATTGAGGAGTGAAAGATATAGGACAGATGTCAGAGGTGGTTTCTTTACTCAGAGAGTAGTAAGGGAATGGAACGCTTTGCCTGCAACGGTAGTAGATTCGCCAACTTTAGATACATTTAAGTCGTCATTGGACAAGCATATGGACGTACATGGAATAGTGTAGGTTAGATGGGCTTGAGGTCGGTATGACAGGTTGGCTCAACATTGAGGGCCGAAGGGCCTGTACTGTGTTGTTACGTTCTATGTTCTATGTTCTAAGGCATAAAGAGGTAGACAGCAAACAGATCAGAAGGGTGATCTAGAGGAGACTATGGGAAAAGCAGGCTCATTTTCAACAGCTACTGTCCAAACTAAAAAGAGGTTATGATCTGTAGTTGATTAACTCATTGTTGAGTCCATTGTTGAGGCTGTTAAGTAGTTAATTGAAAGTTGCAGTACTGTTATTAAGCTAAAATTGTTTTTTAGTGCAGTGGTGAAGCTGCAGTCATATTTGTGGACTGAAGAGTATTGTTCTGCAAAGCAGTTATCCAATCTGCTTTTGGTTTCTTCATTGCATTGTAAGCAACAACTGCTGGGGTCAAAATCCTGGAACTCCCTCCATAATAGCATTGTGGGTCTACTGACAGAAAATGGACTGCAATGATTCAAGAAGGCAACTCATCCCCATCTTCTCAGGATAAGTAGAGGCTGGGTAATAAATGCTGACCCAGCCAATGATGCCCACATCCCATCGGTGAATTAAAAAGCAATTATTCAAAATTGGAGGGAAAGAATAGAAATAAAACACTGTTTTGCATGGAAGGAGTATGTAAGATCATGAACAATGAGAAGGAAGGTGAGAAGAGGGTTTGGGTTTGCAAGGCAAGTTGGTAAGGGAAGGCATGTTAGGATTGAAGATGAACCAAAATGTCCTGGAAGGAAGGGACCCTTAGAATGCTGAAAATGAAATGGACAAGAATATTATTTTGATGGTAGCCTCTCTGTCATTGGTCTGTTCTGATCAAACTAAATGAACAACACAACATCTTTCAATATTGGCACGTCACAGATTCCACAAAGAGTTTGACAAATTCAGATCAAAATCCCTACTTTTCAGGTAGCAGCTGTTGGTGAAGATTCTGCTTTTGCCGTTTATACATCCTCTTGGCACATCTTTTAATTATTTGTTTGTTCCATTAAAATCCCTTTTGGCCTAACACTATCATCCCTTTTGTTATCTCACTTCAATTGCTCTTACTGAAGATCTTCCCTTTTGTTTATTTCTTCCTTTCCTGTTTCTCTAATCTTTTTCCAGTTCTGATGAAGAGATCACAAAGAACCTGTTGCATGAATTATTTTCCTCTCTCAACGATACTGCCTGGCCTACTGAGTACTTCCAGCATTTTCTGGTTTGGGGTTGTTGGTCGGTTCACCAAGCTGACTGGTTTTCATGCAAACGTTTCGTCTCCCTTCTAGGTGAAATCATCAGTGTTGTGTGCCCTCCGTTGAAGCTCTGTTGTTCTGTCTTGCTCTGAATTTACATGGGCTGCTTTGTCATGGTGGACAGTCTTGTTTCCAGTTTTGAACCATAGCGGTATGCAGATGGGATCTATTTCAACATGTTTGTTAATTGCATCAGCGGCTGAAAACCAGGCCTCCAGGAATTTTGAATTTCTGAAGAAGGGTCTTGACCCGAAATGTCAAGCTTTCTTGCTCCTCTGAAGCTGTTTGGCCTGCTTCATCCAGCTTCACGTCGTGTTGTCTCCTCCAGGAATTCTCGTGCTTGTCTTTGTCTCGCTTGTCCTAGTACTGTAGCTTTGTCCCAGTCAAATTGATGCCCTGCTACGTCAGAGTGTACCGAAACGAGGGAGAGTGGTCATGCTGTTTTGCTGCGAGTTGGTGTTCATGTATCCTGGTGGCAAGTTTCCTACCTGTCTGTCCTTTGTAGTGTTTCTTGCTGCGTGGTATTTTATATATCACATTTGACCTGCTCATTGTGGGCTTTCAATCTGCGATAGGGGTAGGGTTAGGGTTAGGGTTAGGGTTAGGGGTGCAATTAACAAACATGTTGAAATAGACCCCATCTACATTCCACTACAGTACAAAACTGGAAACAGGACTGCCCACCATGATAGACTGAACCATATAAATTCAGGGTGGGACAGAACAACAGCGCTTCATCAGAGGCTACACAGCACTGATGATGCCATCTAGAAAGGAAATGAAATATCTGCATGAAAGCCAGTCAATTCAGTGAACCAACCAGTAAGTCCAACCACAACCCGAGCTACAGTTCATCACTAAAACATGAAATTTTCTGGTTTTATTCCAGGTTTCCAGAACTTTGTATTTGCATTATTTGATGGACCATGTCTGAAAAATAAATGCCTGCTGAGTAAATGTATGCATTTGTCAGTTTCAAAGCTTGCATTTTGGGTCCAATTTTTTTAATGTTCCTAGAATTGCTATTGTTCCTTTATACTGTCCTTTGAAATATGGGGCAATGAATTGAGTATGGCACTTGAAGTGTGATAAATAACTGTGATGGTCAGGAAATGTGTTCTACATCTACCATTTATATTACAAAAAGATGAGTACATCTTTCCGCAAAAAGGCAGATCTGCCTTCTCTATTGGACAAATAAGGCTTCAAGATCAAACAAGTCCCATTGTCCATCCTTAACTGTCCTCTGTGATCTTGAAAATCTGCCTCAGTTTTATAATGTAGATTATTTCTAATCCAAGAATCAAATCACAGTTGATTTGAATATTGATGGGCCCTGATCGGTCACAAAAGAGTCTGAATGGGAGATTCACAGCTGTTCTTTACTGTAGCAATGTCACATATTAACAATCAGTCAGTACAAGTGCAGTAATGCCTGCTCATCAAGGAATGTTATTGTTGGGATTTCAGAAAGTAAGTGTCAGTAACATGCACAAACACATCAGGTTAAATAAGCATGGGGTAAAATTCCTCCTCAATCACATCACCAGAAATTTTGCAACTTTATATTTTTATCTATGCTGAGAGTCTATCTACTTAATTGCAGTCCATCACTATTGATATTATACTGGTAAATCTGTTCATCCTCTACAAGGACTTGACACACTAACTACCACTACTTGTAAATGTCTGGCTCCCTATCAATGAATGCTAATCTTTGTTTCCTTAAGGTTATTTGGCACTTGTATGTGACATGCCAAATTTTAACTTCCAGTATGTGATGAATGCTTGTGTGCTGCAATTCTCTATTCCATGTAGATCTGCTATAAAATTGCCAATGATATTTTTTTGATGTGCTACCTTTGAAGACAACTGCAGCATACCATATGATAACCTTGTGGTTTTCTATGACAAAGTGTAATTGTTATTGAATGGATATGAGATAATGTCAGGAAGCAGGTTATAATCTATTTCTTTCCCTTTAAGTTGATTTGATAAGGACAATAATGTATACGGGCATTCTGATTATTTGCATTCAACGTATTTTGATTTGCTGGGAGAAATGTGCTTCCCATATGACAGTTTTTTTAAACCAAAAGTGTGACATGGAAATGTGTTTGCTATGTATGCTGCAATTAACAAGAAGTGTCATGTAAGTATTCAATATTGCTGGAAAAAAGGCATGCACTTTAAGCTTTCATCTTGTGTTCGTCATAACAGATGCAAAAATGCCAGATGTCAAATGCAGCAACAACTTACACTGCATGGGAAAAGGGTGCTGGCTCATTGTCACATCACTTCTGATTTATTATGGCATTGATTTGGAAACCAATCAGAAATGACTGGCCAAACAATCAGCAGTCTTTGCACATGCATTTAAATGGTTACTCCCCTTGCAATTTGGCATTCTTGCATCTGTCCTGATGAATTCGAGATGAAAAGCTTCAATAATGTAGCTCTTTTTTTTACCAATATTCAAGTTCTGTACTATCAAAATATTTGAAACCCAATTAGCTGACCTCCCCGAAAGTTGCTCACAATGAGTTGGAGATAATCGATAATCAAACTGATTGGGAAATTATAGGAAACATGTTACAGGAAGTACAAAGAATGTGTTATACACAAGGCTAATACCTTAATACAGATACATGGACAAGAGCAATAGATTAATTGATTCAATAGTTAGGTGCAGTGACAGGCTCATTCAAGACAGCAGATTGTATTAGCTCATGAAAGTAATAATTGGTCAGTACTGGAAGCATTTGTGCCAAGCTGCAAAACAAGAAGCCAATGTCCTTGAATGAATGTTCCAAGAGTTTGTTTCAGCAAGTAATCCTACATGTTGCAAACCAGAAGGGGCTACCTCTCATTAATGTGATCTGGGAGAAATTCAACAGACAGGGGAAACAACTTGCAAAGCTTTGCTGCTCATACTCTGATGCTATATTATGGTTTAAGTACTAAAGTAGGCATAATTTCACAACTAAGTGCAGATGGTATACATGTAATTACAAATGGCAGGGCAAGTCATGGGCTGACTGATTTTGCTACATAGTATTAAACCGTACAAGTATACACATATTAATAACACTGCAGTGTGTGTTCTCAGTTTCCATACTGGGAGAAGCAGGAGTAAGAAGGATTAAAAGAAATTGAAAACAAATGTTGCTATTTTTGGCCAAAGGTGAATCTCACGTATAAACAAAATTGGTCAGATATAAATGTACTTACTTGTGAGCAGCTGGTCAGCACCCAGTTTGTGGAAAACAATTTCAAAGGAGAGACTGTGAGCAGGTGGGATGGCTGTCTGTTGTGTTCAGTGAATTATAGGTGGTGGCATGGATGTTGTGAGAGACAGAGATCTCCTGTATAGAGTTCTTTCTGTGCTCAATAACACTGTCATATTCTGACACCACAGCTGCAAGTTCACCTCCAAGCCACTCACCATCTTATTTTGGAAATATATCATGGTTCTTTCACAGTCGTTGAGTCAAACTCCTGGAACACTCTCCCTAATGGCATTGTGGGTCAACCTATGCTAAGTGGACTGCAGGTGGTTTGGGAAACAGTTCACCATATCCTTCTCAAGGCAACTAAGGATGGACAATAAATATTGGCCCAGTCAATGAAAACCACATCCCATGAATGAATAAAAAGTAGCAGAATATCAAACAATGCCACTGGCAAAAAGGTAATTGATAATGAACTGCCCAAAGCAAGACATCCTTTGGACACCTTTCAAAGTATGTCTGCTAGAACCATCTACTATTTATCTCCAACTAAATGCAAGAATACAGAGCAGTTGTCAACCCTCGTGAATGGGTTCTGTACAGAAACCAAGGCCAGTGTTGGAATGCTTCCATTAGCACTGTCTTCGGTCCATTACGAATGTCAGATAGCAAGAGTAGAGTTAATCTCCATTAAATTCTATTTCAAAGCCAGTTGTTTGTGGCAGGATATATATTACCTCTGGAAATTTTCAGAACATCAAAAGCAGTGCTTTGTAGTGAACTATACACCTGTAAGTGAGAACTTGTAAATACTTCAATGACTGGCTGACATTGACCAGCTGGGGAGGGAGCAGAAAGCTCTGAGAGAGACAACCATCCCAGAACAACCTGAAAATCAGGTATAGGTTTAAAACCTACAAGATCCAAACAGCTAGTGGATGGAGTCAACTTGTGCCAGAATCCTTCCAAACCTGGAATTCCTGTGCCTCAACTGTTCGAGAGCTTGCAAATCAAGAATTGGTCTCCTCAGTTGTCAATAATCATGCCAAGTACCATGAAGGCTGGACTTCCCATGATCTTCACCTGCTCAATATCTGCTGTTGTGGCAACTAACTTACACAAAACAGGACCCAATAAAGAGAAATTAGTTAAGTGATTAGATAAACTGCCTTTCTTCATGACATTAGTTGAGTGGTCCAAGATATGATCCAAGAAATAGGGGTAACTGGCTTCGGGCCTCATAAAGCTTTAGAGCAAACACAGCTAAATTCTAAAGGTAAGGTAAGTGTACCCTTGGCACCAAGGGAGTATTTGACTGAACATAGCATCAAAACGCCCGAGTGAAATTGAAGTCAATGGGAATCAAAGCTAAAGCATCCAATGACTGGGGTCACACCTAGTATAAAGGAAGATTTTTGTAGTTGCTGGATGCTAATCATATCAGATACTGGACATTGCTACAAGAATTCCTTAGGGTAGCATCTGCATCCCAGCCACATTCAAATGCTTTATAAGAGGTATTCGTCCATCATTTGATTAGGAGTGAGGGTGCCTGCTGAAGATTGCACTTTAGAGCCTCAGGACTCAGCACTGAGTTCAACAAGTTCAGAGAATGAACTCTGTCCTCCATTTTAATCATAGCCTCTTCCACCTTCCCAACACCACCTCCCCCCCGTGTCTCTCCAACAGATTTGACCCATTTCCTACTATTCATACCTGTCATTACTACTTACTACTTACCTAGAGCACTCCCTGAACACCCCCTTTGTCTTGCTACAGGTACCCTTACCATCTGTCCCACTCCCTCCTTCTCCCTATCTCTCAACAGTATAAACACCATCATTTTCCAGTCATTCTCACTTCCAAAGAAGAGTTATTGAACTTGAAACATTAACTGTGTTTCTCTTTCCACAGATGCTGCCAGATCTGCTGAATTTCCCCAACTCTTTCATCTTTTATTCCTTCCAATTTCTGATTCTACTCTCAAAACAAAGAACAACAGGTGAATGGGAACATTGCCATTTGGAAGTTTCCCTCCAAATCATAAATCATTCTGACATAAAAATAGATTACAACTCCTTTGCTCTCACTGTGTCCAGATCCTGGAATTTCTTCTCTGAGAGCAATGGGCTATAGCTATGTAATGTGGGCTGTTTGCTCCAAAGAATGCTGCTCCTCATCACCTTCTTGAGGTTAATTAGGGCTAATCAATAAATTTTGGTGTTGCCTGTGATACCCACATTGCATGAACAATAAAACAAGCTTCTGATCTACTTCAGATCGTCATGACCTGCTAAGAAAGCCAACATCCTTGGTTTACCATATCACCTGAAAGACAACAACTTGAACAATGGAGCATTCCTTCAAAACTTAGATTTGTGCCGAAGATTCTCATTTGAGATTGAAGGCACATCCTTCTAATTTTGAGGCATCAATGTCACTATTCAACCAGGGATAACACTTAAATACTTACTATGAATGTTATAATATATTAATCAATTAACCTAGTTCCTATAGACTGGAGCTGCAAATATTAGTATTGACGTCTACACACACTATGGTGAAGAACACAACAGAACATAGAATGAGAAAAAAAACATTCAATTATCAGTCTAGTTTCTTCCACTGTTCATGTGCAATCTACCTGACCATGGAATCTACCCTCCCATTTCATCTCCTTCCACATCCTAGGTGTAATGTACACTTATTTGCTTTGTGTCAAAGCTATTTTTCAATGAGTCAATGTTCTGGCAACTAAGTAAATACTAAACGAGTATTCCTTACCTGTCATCCCCATGGAAACAAACTACTGCATGAAGAAAGCAACCTGAATAATCCCACTTTCCAGAATAGGTGCAGTCTCTTCCTCCAATATCTCCAATTCAGAGATGGATTCACCTCCTTACCTCTGAGTATTTTTAATGATATTTCTATTCAGTAATGTGCTTCAGTCTCAATGCTGTACTGGGCAGCACAGTGGCTCAATAGTTAGCACTGCTGCCTCGCAGTGCCAGGGAACAGGGACTGATTCCAGCCTCGGGTTACTGTCTGTGTGGAGTTTGCACATTCTCCCCATACCTGTGTGGGCTTCCTTTGGCTGCTCTGGTTTTGCTCCCAAAGTCTGAAGATGTGCAGGTTAGTTGGATTGACCATGCTAAATTGCACATAATGTCCAGTAATGTGCAGATGAGGTGGGTTAGCCATGGGAAATGCAGGGCTAGAGGGATAGGGTGAGGTGGGCCTGGGTTGGATGCTCTTCAAATGGGTTGGTGTGGACTCAATGGGCCAACCAGCCTGTTTCCAGGAATTATTCTATGATTTGGGTATTTCAAGCTGTCAAGAAACAAGCTTTCCATTTGCAGCCCTCACCATACAAGGTACTGGCCAGGAATGAAACACAAAGGTCAGGCTGCAGCCACAGCCTCCACTAGCTCTGAGAAGAACATAAACGAATGCTGACAATTTCCTGAGGAAAGTCCAGGAACGGTTACACCATGACCTGATTTGTCACACTGGGCAGATTTGCAGCATCTACAGCTGGCTAAATTCCGAACTGAAATTATATCCACCATTTTGTTCCTGGATTAGATCATAAACCTTACAACTGGTTGACTTAATCAAACAAAAATCATTTGTGCAATTTATGGCAATATCTATAAGATGTCAAATATAGAGAATTGAGGATTCTTGGTAAACAACTTTCTGGATGGTTTCAGGTACACAATAAAGCATCTGTGATCCTAATCCTGCAGGGTATGGATTCTTGAAAATTGGATCGATTCTAACTGGAATCATTGTGTTATTTGTCTTCAGTTGAACCCAGTGGGTTTCTGCTTTTGGGTGTTTGGATAAGTCTGGGGCTGGAGAGCATTGTGGCACAGTTGCAGTGTCCCTACATCTGACCAGAAGGCCCGGGTTCAAGTTCCACTTGCTCCGGAAGTGTATCCTGAAATTGCCGAACAGGTTGGTTTGAAAAAAAGCTAAGGTCCGGGGTGGCCTGCTTGATGGCTCGGTAGTACAGCTGTCAATATCTTTAGCAGAGAGACAGCGGAGCAGTTTCTCCCTCGGTGTCCCTGGTCCGACTCCTTCGCATGTTACACATCCCTCAGTGGCAGCACAACTTCAAAAAGAAAGTGAACAGGTCAATATTCCTTCTCAGCTTTTGTGCTCCTGAGATGCTGCTTGGCCTGCTGTGTTCATCCAGCTCCACACTTTGTTATCTCAAATATTCCTTCTCATCCACTTTTAAACTGGAGAGGTATTGCAGAAGCTGGAAGTGTGAAACAGCCGAACAGTCTGACAGTGTTCAGCAGGTCTGACAGCCCCGAGGGAGAGAGTAAATCTTTGCGATTGACGACCATTTCGCGAAAATTCCAGTTCAAGGTCAGCAACTTGAAGCCTCATCTCTGTTATTCTCTCCGCGGATGCTGCCTGATGTGTTCCCAGCAATAATTTTTGTTACATTTTAGACAAGGCAGTCCTATTTTCGAGAAGGATTTTTGCAATGTCGGTTTTCCCAGGTGACTGAGCACCCTGTCGTGTATTATTACTATTTTCGATTAATTTTTAATCAACACCGAGGAAGCGATTAGATTCCAGTCTATGATTTCACCCGGGGGCCCTGTGCTATCTGAGCCTGCTTGCTGCTATTTGAATTGCCAATAAATGCTTTTCAGATAGATTTATTCCCCTCGGCTATTGGGAACTAAATATTGTGCAAAACGGCTAATACAGTCTGTGTATCTGACATACATTCCAGTCCCACCTCACACAGGCTCACCATCCTCTTTGCTTGGAAATGAATAACAGGACGGTTCCTTATCATTAGGAAATGAGTTGAAGGGACAGAGCCCATACACTGCCCAGGCTGTAAGATGGAGAAGGAAGGACACTATAAGTGCGGCACAAGACAGATTTAACAAACCTTTAGAAGCACAGACCCTTCCAGAAAACAGAGGCCATTCACCTTTCTTGTCTGTTCCGACCCTGAGCTAGAGTAATCCAAATTGAGGCACACTTTCCCCATTGATCCCCTTCCGTAGGAATATTCCCAAAGGCACATGCTTCCAATGTTAATCTCTCTATATTGCCCTGTGTGTGTCTTTCCTTCCCCTGTTTAAATACCGTGCGCCCCTCTCTCCTTTGATGTTTCTGTGAGTTGCGGAGTTTTCACAGTCCGGGAGTTCTCCAATGAATGAGTTGCAGTAGGAGAGTGTCGAGTTGGAAGCGGGAGAAAGACTGGCGATGAGGGACTGGGCAGCGCTGTTGGTAGTTTGAGTGAGAGGCGTTCAGTTGCTGTTTCCTCAATACAGAGCTCAGCCTCCAGCCCGGGACGGTCCCGGTGATTTGGAGGGTGGATCAGCCGCTGGATACTTTGGGGCCTTCTGGATGTAGCAGGGGCCTCTGTGTCCGGGGTGACGGCTTCAGATTTCAGCCGCTCACAGAGTAGGTCTCGGAGCCCTGGCCGGCCCTGGCAGGGGCAGCTGGAAGCAGAACCGTCGGGGTTTTTACCGGCTACGTCCCCCCGACCCGCCAAACCCTCTCCCAACTCCCCTGTCAGGAATAGGTGAGCTGTACCGGAGCCCAGTGGATCACACCCAGCTTTGGAAATCCTGCAAGGTGCCGCTGACTCCGGAATCGGGGAACCCCTCACTGCTGAGATTAATACCGCCAACCACCCAGAGCAACCCAGCTTCCCTCGCCCCGCTGGGGAAAGGAGGCAGGAAACTTTGGAACTCAGGAATCAATGTTAAATGTCCCTTCACCTCAGTGTAACACCACAGGACATTAAATCTCTGTCTCTCTCATTTCTACATTCTGTCTCTCTGTTGCAATTTTGCATCCTCAGATCCTTGCTTCCTCCAATTGTTTGATCTATTTGGTTCCACCTTTGGATTTATAGATCTTTCCTGAATTTATTTTTCTTCATTCTCTTTTATTCTTCCCTTGCTCTTTCATACCTTCTTTCTCTCTACCTTCTTATATCTTTCTTTCTTTACCTCCTCTCTCCATTTTCTCTCTATCTACCTTTTCTCACTCGACCTTCTCTTTCTCTTAACCTTCTGTCTCTCTCTACCTTCTCTCTCGCAGCCTCTGTCTGTCTCTACCATCTCTCTCAACCTTCTCGCTCCATCTACCTTCTGTCTGCCTTTTTCTCTCTCTCTATCTCTTTCTCTCTCTTCGCCCAAATCTTCCCATATCAGCAGAGAGTTGAAAACCCGACGGGGGCTGCGGGGTTTGACCTCAGTGCCTTCTCTCGGTGCCGTTCCGTGCCCGGTGACCAGCTCCGAGCTGCCCCCAGCCAATGAGAGTGTTAAGTTGAGGCACTGAGCTGGCGCGGAGCCGGGGCTTCCCACACACCGCTGCCCCACAGCCTCAGCTCACACGCCGGCCATGGAGTGCCGGCAGCGCCTCTGGACCCTGCTCGGCTTCCTGCACGCTGTCCTCAGTCTGTGCCAGTCTCACCCACAGCCGTGCCATATCCTGAACCGGATCGGACACACCGTGAGCCTGGGCACTGTGCTACCCTCTCCCCGGAAAGCCCTCCTGCAACAAGCGCTGCTCGAAGGAGTGGAGGCGGCTTTAAGGGACAACCTCCTGCCCTACAACCTGAGCCTAGAGATGGTCAGCAGTCAGGGCTGGCGGCCCGACCCGCAGTCCCTCCTGCAATCCATCTGTCAGTCTGTCGTGGTCCGGGGAGTCGCGGCCGTTCTGGCATTCCCACAGTCTGCCGACCAACTGGTGCAGATGGATTTTTTAGCATCTTTCCTGGAGATCCCTTTCATCAGTATCATGGAGCAAGGAGAGGGGCTGGCCACTGAGGTAAGTGGCAAAGCGAGATTTCCAAATTCTGTTAGCGTTAGAATTGGAAATTCCGCTCTTCCTTTCAACTTGGCGCAGGGAGGTGTGTACGGTGGAGTGGCTTACTGTGGAGTGATGTATAGCGGAGTAGAGTGGTAGATTGTGGACTGGCATATTGAGGACTGGAGTCGAGTGGTATGTAGTGGAGTGGTGTATTTTGGAGTAGAGTGCTGTGGGAATGGAATGGTTAATTGGGGAGTGGAGTGTTTTGTAACATCATGCGGAGTGAATTTTTTTTTGCTGATGGAGTGATGCTTTGTAGAGTAGGGTGGAGGGGACTGATGTGAACTGGAATGTTGTGTCTTGTGGAGTGGTGACGTGTATCGTGGTGTATTGTGGAGCAGAATGGTGGACAAATGGTATGTTGTGGAGTGGAGTGGTGTGGTGTGGAGTGGTGTACTACAGAGATGTGGAGTGATGTACAGTGGAGGGGAGTGATGTACAGTGGTGTGGAGTGATGTACAGTGGAGGGGAGTGATGTACAATGTTGTGTTGAGGAGTGGTGTACGTTGGTGTGATGTGGAGTAGTGTACAGTGGTGTGTTGTGGAGTGGTGTACGGTGGTGTGTTGTGGAGTGGTGTGTTGTGGAGTGGTGTACGGTGGTGTGTTGTGGAGTGGTGTACAGTGTTGTGTTGAGGAGTGGTGTGCTTTGGAGTGGTGTACGGTGGTGTGTTGTGGAGTGGTGTGCTGTGGAGTGGATCCCAGTCTCAGAGCAGTTTAGAATCGAAGCAGACTCCAAAAAAGAGAGAGAGCTTCACTCGGGTTCCCCCTCTTGGACTCCCCCCGGGGTTAAATCCGGAGCTTTCTCCTGTATGTGGCAGAGCTTCAGTGAAAAACTGAATGGTTCTTAATCAATAAATCATTTCCTTGCTGGACAACCTGTCAATTTGAAAGCAGGTGATTTAAACCTGGAAGCGCTGCGCTCCGGAGGCGCGCTCACTGTGAATCATCCTGAGATCCAGATTAACCGGTCACATCGGAGATCAGTTTCGGTTCGACAGAGCGAGACCATAAGAGAGATCACTCACTTCAGTACAAGACATTCCGTTCTGTATTGGTCACAATATTGGGTACTGTACTGAACCCGATGCACAATGTCAATAAGAGATGTTTTAAACTGAATTGCGCTGTTTAAAATTATTCCTTTTTCGAACTAAAATGACCGCCAGCGAACTGATTAGCTGGTGCCAATCACCGTGAACCTGAGTAATCTGGTGAGACTTCACCCTGCAGCTGACTGAGAGAGCAGCTGAGCGACCCCTTCTCCCGGCCCTGCGATCTCTAATGATCTCGAATGGACAGGCTGGCACTCATGTCGCTGCCAAAACGTGGGTGGAGGAACGCAGTATATTCTCCAAATGCCTAACCCCGAGAGAGGCAGACAGTTGGGAGTTGGGAGGCCTTGAACATAAAGAAAATGGTTACCATTGTCACAAAAAAAATGTTCTGTTGTTATTGACCAAAACTCGAACGTGGGATGGTTTGTTTTATTTTATCACTTAAGTGTAAATTACAACGTAAAACTTGCACAGTTTAAAATGTATCAGAGATAAAAGGAACTGCGGATGCTGGAGAATCCAAAACAAAGTCATCTGATGAAGGGTCTAGGCCCGAAATGTCAGCTTTTCTGCTCCTATGATGCTGCTTGGCCTGCTGTGTTCATCCAGCTCTACACCTTGTTATCACAGTTTGAAATGTCATCTGTTCCATTAGCTCAAGGGGTAAATACACCACCCGGTGTGATACTCAGCCAAGAAGGTGTGGAATTTACATCAGAGTCAGTGCTTTGACCTCAGACCCTCCAAGGGTAATGAGATGAATGTAAGAACCAGGAGCAGGAGCAGGTCACCTGGCCCTTGGAACCTGCTCCACCATTCAATCCTTGGCTGATCTTTACGTAGCCTCAGTTTCCCTTACCCACCCTCTCACGGCAACCCTTAATTCCTTTACTATTCACAAAATTATCTCCCTTAGCTGTAAAAACATTCAATGAGGAAGACTCAACTACTTCAATGGCCAGGGACTTGCACAGATTCACAACCCTGTGGGTGAAGAAGTTCCTCCTCAATTCAGTCTAAATATGGTCCCCCTAATTTTGATGCTATGCCCTCTTGTTCTACTTTCACCCACCACTAGAAACATCTCCTAATTAAAGATTAGCTATTTGAAAAACAACTATAATAGCCAGGTCCTTTCTCCAACTAGAGAGTTCAACCACTTCTCCTGTACCTTCATTGTAATTGCCATCTCCCAGACCAGACTAGTGTCCTACCATTCCCCTATTTATCTTCATACACATTGGACACAGGGCCATTTTCATTGTTTCCCAGTATTGTGGTCAGCATGTTCAGTCCCTGCTGGATTGTGACATGGCTCTGACCATACTGCCTTACAAAGATCACTTCCATGGCCCTCACCCCTGACTCAGAAACTCAAGAATGGCCATGCAGTGGCTACAAGAAGTAGGTGAAAGACTTCTTATTCTTTGGCAAGCAATGTCCAATGTCTGTCCCTAATCTACGAAGCATAGGGGCAGGAATGAGAGTGAATATACTACCCTTGCCTGGACAATTCAGCTCCAACAGCTAAGTATTGTCCAAGACAAAGCAGCCCACTTGATTGGCATGCCATCAGCTGGCTTAAACATCCACTTCCTCCACCATCCATCTACTGTGATTACAGTGTGTACCATCTACAGCGCACATTGCAGCATAACTTTTTCAGTTAATCACTGGGCCGTGGGTAATGGGTATATAGGAATATCTGCTCCTCCAGGATCCCCTCCAAGACAGGAGCCTGGACCTCCCATCTTAATTCTGTAGGAACACTTTTACTGTCCAAACAGATAACAGCAGCCCACCACTACCTCAGGTATGCTCAGCATGGAGGAACATGCAGGGGGCGCTACTGGTGTCTCACACCCTGAAAATGTAAAAGTGGCCACACCCTCGTGAGAGTCAGCACCTTGAGTAGGTCAATGTAGAGAAGACGTGCTGTATGACTGTCACTCTGCCAGGCTGGAGACATGCCATTATTTACCTCCACCTTCCTTTGCTCCATACCTCGAGTGAGTGTTAGCTGCCGACTTGGTCTTGAGAAGATTGTAGCTGATCCTGATCTTCTATCAAGAAGTTCACAGTTTCCAGCAGAGGCTAACGTTTGCAAGCTTACGCCTAAAGTGACAACGACTGATAGCATTGAGCAGATCACCATTCTTGTTACACTGCTGTCTTAACATCAATAGGTGTCACTAGTGTGCTGTATCTAGGTTGTAATTGGTACAAAGTGGAATGCACTGCATTATTTTTGGTGATAAAATATAGCAGCAGTAATATGGCTTTGGGTGAGTGATGAATGACTGGTGCGTTTAGTTTAAATGCCATATACTTCAGCATTTCACTTACTAATTACTAAGATGCCCTTTGGCATAGTTCCTGGTGCAGTCCTGGGGCAATGCCAAATAGTGTCATCATTGCAGTTGTATGGAACGGACCAGGACTATATCAGTTAGTACTGTAATCATTCTGTGCGGCAGTCATATTTTATTTTTGACTGACTGCAGTCCACTGAGATATATTATGGCAAGAGTGGCTTATACCATCCTGTGTTCGTGGGCAATGAACACCCCAACCAGCACTTGAATATGTTGGAGTCCTCTTTCAGGATGAGCCTTAAACAAATGAAGTAGCGTACTTTTCCTTCATGCACTATAATCCCCTGACCCTCAGGCATACAGGCAGTGTACCACCCAAACAACTATCATTCTTGTGTGAAATTAAATGGTGTGTACTGCTGGGTGTTCCATTAATGGAGAGCACAACAACTGAACTCTGTTCTGCTCTTGCCCAATATGCCCTCCACCTGAAGTAACTGAATAATAATTAGCTAAAAGAATCAATAGGGTTGAGCTTAATTATAACATTGATGCTAATACTTACAGGTCATAAAAAATATGCTCAACATGGTTATGATAAATTCATTATAACTGGAATTAACTTTAGAGTTGAGCATCTGCAGTGCAAAGATTAGAATCATTATCAAAGAAAGTTCATATCTGATCAAAATCCAATTCCAGTCAATGCAACTTAAGCACAATGTTGGCAGGTTCTCAATCACTATGCTGCTGTGTGATTGTGACAAACAACATTTTGCTGCCCTTTGTTTTGTGTGAAGATTCATTGTGCCACATTATTTTACCACCTGAAACCAGCTGACGAATTGTACTATGCAAGGTGACCCCAAGTTCGACCCTCATTCAGTGGTGAGATTAGTATAGCTAAACTGATGCTAATGCACTAAAGTTGGCAGCACCTAAACTACGGACAGAAAATCAGCCAACATTTCTTCTCGTAAGTTCTCGTTGAGTGAATTGTGCTGCAGATTCATGTGTCACTGGGCATGGACGAGATTAAACTCACTAGTGATTTCCTTCATGTTCTCCAAACTCAAAGATGAAGAAGAATGGGCAAGAAACAAGCCTTAGTGGGGTGTCTTTTGAAATGTTGCCCCCACAAGGTCAGACATTCTGAATTTATGAAGAAGTGGGAAAAGGGCATTCCTAACTGGAAATTCTGGGCTTTCTCAGATAGCCTTCTGAAATTGACAATAGGATGCCTTTTAACTAAGCTTCCCTTTGGATTGATTGTTTGGCAATCTCCTCCCAGATCACATCTAAACATTTCTTACCTCAATTCAAAAATTAAATTCCCAGATTATTCCTGTTTTAATCCTTGGACTGTGGCCAGATCACAAAGACTAACAAGATTTCAGATTTTCATTGCAGAAATAAACATTAATGTAGCATTAATAAAAAAAAGCTAGTCAAACCTTAATCCTGCACATGTTTGAAACAAATAAAGATAAAACTTTAATCAATTTTTTTTCAAAACTTGAAACAGCTGCTCATTTTTTTGTTCTGATTTCCTTTCTGTTTCACCCCTCTGCTTTCTCTTTCCTCTTACATAACTGATCTATCTTTCAAAAAATATTTTTAGTGTTGTAAATGTACAATTTTGTTAATTTCTGCCTCACTGTCTAAACAAAAAAGTATCATTGTTCAGAGTATACACAGTTTTGCATCCGTCTGTTAATCTTTTATGATTGAATAGTTGATTGTTGCAGGCAGAATGGTGGTATTTCAGAGGATGTTCAATACTGTTAGAAACTGCACCTAAGCAGCAATCAGTGTCTTTAGGAAAGTGTGGGGTGGAGGAGAGGCAGTGGTGGTTGGGATAGTTAACTTCATCATTATTCTTAATTCCTCAATGGAATAATCAAGCTCCATGAGTAGAATAGCTATGGATTAGGAGAAGCTTATCTATGAAGTCTGAATTATTATCCTCATCCAGAATTATTGACATGATCACCTGCCGCCAACTTTAAAGAATAGATGCTTCATTAGAAAATTACCAGATCCAAGAATCCCTCTGTGAGTGCAGTGGCACACTTAGAACGAAAACTAACTAACATAACCTACTGCAATAGTATAGAAATTTAAGGAGTCAGGGATATAGCCTACTTTGCCTCCCCGTTTAGAATTAAGATGAGGAGAAATTTTTTCACCTAGAGAGTGGTGAGCCTGTAGAATTCTCTGCCACTGGTAGCAGTTGAGGCTATTCAGTTTTCAGGATGGAATCAGATATTGTTCTTTGGGCTAAGGGTAAGGGAATACTGAGTAGGATGATCAGCCATGATCATATTGAATGATGGCACAGGCTTGATGTGCTGAATGGCCTCCACCAGCTTCTATTTTCCATGTTTCTATGCAAACAAACACATTGATTAGGCATTCATTGCAACTGGTTAATGTTGATGCTTATGCTTCAACAAGCTTCTTCCAATCCATTTTTAACCTTGTCAGGACATTCTATTCCTTTCACCCCTTTAAATTGCCTCGTGTCCCCCTAAACACATCAATTTTATTTTAATCAGCTGATCCATGTGGTATTAACGAATCCACAGCGATAAGTGGATCTGGTCCTCAGATTGGTAGGGGTGAATTATGTGGTAATTCAAGAGTAGACAGGTAGGTTAGTTCGTAGGTAATTTCTAGTCAGTGTTGAATTAGCTTATCATAGTTACAGGAAAATCAAACTGGGCTCCCACTTCCAGACGCTATGCAGTATTTTCTGCTAGGAATGAATGTTAATTGAGGGCAAGATTGAGCTGAAGCATGATGCACTCCATCATAAAACATCTGACTACCTGTCAAAGATTTGGGCAACATTAAAAATGCTTTTCTTAGAACCAGAACCCTGCATGAATCAGCACTATGGGAGCGGGAAGGGAGGAAACTGTAATGAAAAATTACAGAATTAATGGTGTTAATCAAGTAATGATCCATTTTACACTGGAGCATTGGTTTCGCTCTCCTTGTTTCTGTTTGAATCCTGATATCTGCAAATGCAGTGTACAATGTAAGCATATAACTTCTCTTTATTCATGTTTTTAATTGATTTGCCTTTATAAAACTTGACTTGCTTTCTTTCATTTTCCTTCTGTTTGCTATATTAAGTCACTGCTTTAGAAAAGCACAGGGAGATTCTCTGGAATAGCAGTTAGTGCTCCATTGCATACCAGTTTTTTTAACAGACAAAATGAAATGATTTATATCCACTTGGGAAAGTCTGCAGTGTCAGTGCAGTGCTAAGAGAATCATACATATTCTATAAGGCCAGGTGAATGGTATGTACACATCTCAGTCTGTATCTGAGGTGAGGTTTCTTTGTTCCAAGTCAACCGTTTACAGGACTCATGTTCATTAGTCATTTCAAATTCAGTCTTATTTTGGGATTGCATTCTAAGTCTCAGTGATTTTCCAGTGATATGTATTGATTGAGTCCTATCTCATCTTATGATGATGTATCCATCAAGCTTGCCTTAGGTTTACCCATTTTTATTATTTCTATTGTTTCCTTTGTGACCTCATGTAGCATAATTGAGACTGATGTTCTCTGAGTTTAATTGTAAATACTAAATGCAGGAAAGATGTCAAGTTGAAAGCAGTGCATTGGATTTTGAAGACTCCTTCCCCTCCCGCCCTGCAGGTGTACCTGGTTTCAGAGATAGTAAGAACTGGAGATGCTGGAGAATCTGAGATAACAAGGTGTAGAGCTGAATGAACACAGCAGGCCAAGCAGCATCAGAGGAGCAGGAAAGCTGACATCTCAGGCCTAGACGAAATGTCAGCTTTCCTGCTTCTATGATGCTGCTTGGCCTGCTGTGTTCATTCAGCTCTACACCTCGTTATCTCGGTGTACCAGGTTTGTTGAGGTGGGGGGGGGAGGGGGGGGGGTGGTTAGTGAGTGGTGCTTAAATCAGATGGAAGTCATGATTTGCTGGATAGTGACTTTGCTGTGAATTACTAACATCAGTAAGGACAGGGTGAGGCTCAACAATGATGCAGTTTGTAGTTGAATAGTGTGGCGGGCTCACAAACAAAGAATGGCCATTTGTAAGAGAAATGGAGGGTGTCTGTGGAAGGTAAACCCAAACAAGATTCTTTACCTTCAGTAGAGGAGGGAACACCAAAAGAACACAAAGAAGCAATTAAGCTGTTTGAAAGAAGTCACGTTTTAAAAAAAATCCAAAAGGCATTTTCAGTGTAGTAAAAATTTGTTGTGCTTGATGGAAATCATCAATTGTATTGCATTACAGTTATTGGCAGTTTATTTAAAGGGGTAGACAATTTGGCTGACTTTGGAAAAATAATAGAAGTAACCAGCCAACCAGCCCCATTCTGTAAGGGTCTATTTTTACTTTGGCTTCTCTTTTCCGTTTTTATACAATTAATGAAGCTGTTGCTGTCCATGTTGAGATTTATAAATTTCTTCAAGATTCATAGCTGCTCCACTGCCTACATCTGTGTGACCATCATTATATTGGGAAAAACTTAGCGCACCCCACGACATTAACTCTTTTTGACACTTACACACTTGTACATCTCCCCCCAAGCATTTTCCCATTATTGATATTATACGTTAGAGTGTATAATTACATTTACCATTACTCTATCTGCCCCCCATGTCTCAGACTTCACTAATTCAGACAATCTGGAGATTTCACTGTTCAGCCATGACACATGATCTTTGAACTTGGAAGAATGGTAGGTCTCTGGGTTGAATTTTTGAGCTGTTCACTTTGACACTGCTCTGAACAGCGTGAGGTCTGTAACTTCCTTTAAAATCGAGAGCATTGTATCTCTTGGAGTTCTTTCATTGAGGACATCTGATGGAACAGGCAATTGTACTATTGTAATATCCAGAGGACTTTTAATCTCAAAGATTTTGATCATGGAGGAGGATAGCTATACTGGTGAATCTAGTGGGTTCTTTTTTTCTGTATCCTGGATCTCTTGGCCAGGCAATTTCTTCCTTTTTTGTGATATCCCAGATCTCTAAAACAGGCAGTTTGTTCCTGGGTGTAACATTAATCTGTGTACATCGATCATGCCATTTCAGTTTTGGCTTCCATGGAGTTGCATGCACTATATCATCCACAAGAACAGATCTTTATTTTCAATTTGCCAGTGAACCTGAACATAAGTGTATAGACTATTTACTTCAACTGGTTCATTAGATTAAGCACCTATTTTTTTGCCCACAGTGATTAGTGATTGCATTACTGATCAAAACAGCTCATTTTCTTTCTCAGTTGTACGGCTCGAGATTTCACCTCACCTGGCATGATCTCTGTCTTTGGTACTGATGATTTCTCCTGTCAAAATACAAGAATAAAATGCTCCCCATGAATTTATAAGCTTGAATCTGTTATTACTGTCTGTTCACCAAGCTGTAGAGTAGTCTGAATTCATCTGTTGAGGATTCATCAATGTGTTCAAATAGGGTATGCTGCTCAACTGCTGTCTTATCATTTATGTTTCCTCACAAACTTTGCCGATTGGAGTTGATAGCTGTGGATAACATTTCTGCCAACCTCGAATAGTCATGGGTTTCGGCCTTGCTGTCAGTTTGAAACAAATTCCTTTTGCTAAAATAGCTTGTCTCAGTAGATTTGGTCTTCTGTTCCACTATTAATCTAGGAAGTTCTATAAAATCTTCTACTAGTTGCATTTGACTGGCTATTCAGTAGCAAAAATTTCTTTGACCTGTTGTTCCATTGCTGGCTGATCCTTGAACAATGGTCACTTAATTTTAATTAATTTCCCATTTTTCTAAAAGTTTTAAAAAATGCATTCATGCTCAAGAGTGAGAATCCTTGTATAGCAAGCTTTACCTTTAATCTTAAATGTCACACTGCCTGGAGCATGTAATTGATTGGCAGTGAGCTGTAGTGATCCTTCAACCATGCTATGCTATTTGATAACATAGTGACACACGCCTCTGTATCAAACTTGAAACTGGTGAGAGGCCCATTGACATAAATGCCTTCTTTCCTAAATGCTAGATCAGGATCATCTATTTTCGATGGAAACACTTTAGACTTTTCTTCTATTGTAACTTAAACTTATGAACTTTGTATGAGTAGTCATTTACTTCTTATTGCCTTGAGATTATGTCTTACTTAACCATGTTTTTTTTCAAAGTGATCTATTGCCTCACATATAACTTTTTTAATAACTGGGCATTGTTTGTGTCTATATGGTCTCCTTGCTCGAGAGCACGAAAACTGACTTATTATCTGCTGTCTGTCCTACTCTGTGAACTAGCTTGAAATGTATGTGTTTAGACTGAGTGGATTCTGCTGATCTCCTGCAATGACTATGATCCTTTCCTTTAAGGTTCGGTCTACGTTACTTCTAGACTTCTGCTTCACCCATGAACAAAATGGCTTTATTTTGAGGCAAATTTTCCTTGAACTGTGATTAATCTAACAACAACTCATTAGCAATCCCAATAGCAATTGAATTTTGACGTCAAAGCTCCAAAGTCTCATTTCTCTACCGCTTGGAGATCATACATGAAATTATCAGTGAATTCCCCATTTGCTAAACTACTCTGATAAATATTTCTCTTCAAAAATTTTATTTGTTCTAAGATTAAATTAATTGTCAAAGGCTTATAGACCTTGATCATACAGTCATAGAATCATACAGCATAGAAACAGACCCTTTGATCCAGCTCACCCACGCCGACCAGATATCCCAATCTGATCTAATCCCATTTGTCAGCATTTGGCCCATATTCCTTTAAACCCTTCTATTCATATACCCATCTGGGTGCCTTTGAAATGTAATTGTACTCGTCTTCGCCATTTCCTCTGGCAGCGCATTCCAGATATGCACCACCCTCTGCATGAAAACGTGGCCCCTCAAGTTCATTTTAAATCATTCCGCTCTCACTTTAAGCCTATGTCTTCTTAATTTGCACTCCCCCACCCTAAAGAAAAGACCTTGGCTATTCACCTTATCCATCTCCCTCATGTTTTTATAAACCTCTATCAGGTCACTCCTCAGTCTCCAACACTCCAGGGGAAAAAAAAAGCCCAGCCTATTCAGCCTCTCCTAATAACTCAAACACTCCAGTCCGGACAACATCCTTGTAATTATTTTCTGCACCCTCTTAAATTTAACAACATCCCTGAAATGTCAGTTCCTTTTATTATTTTGTATGCTTTTACAACACCAGCTATAGTCCCATCAAATACAAAAGTATATTAGCTTGTTCAGCTTCTGCCTTACTATCTTTGAAGCAATTCTACACACAAGGAATTGTTTTCTTCAAGATGCCCAATTTTGTGTTATATTTAGCAATTTGAAACCTTCCTGGCAATAATATTTCTGTAGTCATGCCTTCCTAATGTGACTACTCATTTTCCTCACTTAAATGCTTTTATTTCTAAAGTATATCATGGCCGCTACCATGTATTGCTGTACTTAGCGGTTTTCCTGCACTTCTGCGTTAAATGGAGGAACACCATTTGTCGTTAGTAAAATGGATTTTCTTTTGCAGCTTCTCCAGATGAATCCCACTAATTATGACTTTAATAAATGATTCCTGATTCCTCAACGGTTTTAGATATTTGTACCTCTGTGAGGTAAATCATAAATTGTTGCTGTGGCCCTTGATTTCCCTTCCTCCTGCTTCATGATACTCGGTAACTATGGAAGTGTTGCTGAATAATATCTGTAAGTGCTTTGCCTAGTTAAAGCTTGTGCAGCATGTAAACCATGTTATTTATAAAGATTTTCCTTGTCACTAGGGATTTCAACTTTGGTCTCTGTACTCTCCTTGATTCAGGACTAACCCAACAATGTGTAACTGACTAGAACTATAAATTCAAGGGGTTTCTAACTCATGCTAACTGAAGCACAACTTTAATCAAGTCTGAAATGCTTTTTACCATCACCCGCATTGCAAACAAGTATAAAAATGAACAGGGAATAATGGACCATTCAGCCCTTTGAGCCTCTTCTGCCATTTAATAAGCTCATAGCTAACTGGAATCTCAGATCTACATTTCTGCCTACCCCTGAGAGCCTCTCACCCCCCTGCTCACCAATACCTTATCCACATTTGTCTTCGAATATTTGAAGACTTTACTCTTTAGAAACTTGCCTCAAGGTTCTCTTCTATAGGGCTATTGAATACTCAATTCTTTCAGCTGCTGATTGTTTCCTCATGTGGCTTTCTTAAAGCTCTCTCTGATGAATCTTCAGATCTCTACAGCTGCCAGAATTTCATATGTTACAGCAGAGAGGAATCTGCATCACTAGTCACCTTGTTCAGATGAATTTTCACTACAGCTCATCATAATGTAAGAGTTATTCTGATGATTTGTTATCACCATCCTAGTGGCAGCATACAATCTTGGCTTCATTTAATATGGTAGAAGAAAATCATCTATGAGCCAAAGAGTGGACGCTCTTGACTTAAATAAGATGTAGTTTATTGTATGACAACAGCTAGATATAAATTACATTGGTATGATGGATGCTGTTATTGAAAGAATTAGGGAGACCTCAATTTGAAGTTTTACTCCTGCAAGACTTATAGCTGATTACCTACCTAAGTCCATGCGATATCATCATTTTGGGTAGTGCTGACTGCACTCTTCAGCATCGGTTCTTACACCCCTATACAGCACTAGCTTTCACAATCTACCAGTAAAAACTTTCATGATTTATGTAATTGTTAGGTGCTATTTCAGAATACTCTATTTACGTTTTCTGCATTTCCCTACAGAGGACACCGAAATGTTAACTCTGAATTCTCTCCACAGATGTTGCCAGACTTGCTGAGCTTTTCCAGCAATTTCTGTTTTAGTTTACGTACTAAACACATTGGTCTGGAAGCAATGTTTGGAGCCATGGTCAGTGAAAGAGGAGTGATGGGTAATGGCAGATGTCGCAGCTCCTCTGCTTGCATGGGGAAGTGTCTTTGGAAGGGGAGGGGTAATTGGGTGTGATTGTTCAGTGTAAAATGCTACTGTATAGGAAATTATCTCTTTTGAAATGCTAGAGATCATTATACTAGAGATAGTGAAAGTGGGAAAGATGATCCACTTTGAGAGGAGGCTGGTGGATTGAAGTCAAGAAGAACCATTGTGTATCTAAAAAAAGAGGACAGGATCAGATGAGTTTGTGGAAAAATACAAGGAATATGATAGACACTATAAATCACAGCAGAAGAGTTAAAAACACAAATAAATTGTTGTGAATGAAGTGATTTAGCATACAAGGGATTGTGATTCATTAATGCAGGTTGCATACAGAGATGGTTAATATTAGGTATCACAGGTAGGTTAACTAAGGACAAATCCTGCCTTGTAGTTGTTAATGATTAGTTATCCATCTCCCACTTGTCAGTTAGTTACAGCTTTTTGTTTCAGTTTGGATCATATTCCTGTCTGATACCATGATTGCTCAGCCACTGAGGCACACATCTTGGAACTGGCTCAGCCAAGGTAGTACCTCTGACTGACAGCTGTGTCTAAGACTTTATTGAAAGGAACAGGGTTATTGATCATCTGTGCTGAATTTTGACATACTGTGGTGGCTAGGGATCTCCAATTACAGGATTAAATTGAACTTCACTGGTTTGTCAAGATATACTTCTGCAGCCTGGAAGTGAGAATTTAATATTTATGTGTCGTGTCAGCCAACAGAAGAGTTGAGTTAGATTTCAAATAGACCCTGTTCCATAGTACAGTAAGTGTTTTTTTCCTTGGTGTGCATATTGCTATGGTGTTTTTATTAATTTCCTTTTACACAGACAAGAAATTTGGTACGCGACAATAGCCCAGAACTTGCACAAAATAAAAGACACATGAATAGACACATAATATGAGGATCAGCCAGAAGGGGGTATCCTTTGAGTCGCAGAGTGCCACAAGTTTCTGGTTGATTTGACTACTTCAGCATTACCTTCACAAAAACAGCATTTCGTCCGGAAGTGTTGTGAGTTCAAACATGAAGTGCTCATTAAACTTATTGCATGAAATTAAGCCTAGCATTTAAAACCTAAGTATCATTTAAAATTATAAAAGTAAATAATGACGGCCAGTCAGCCTCACTGGTCCAGAAAATGAACAATTACATTTCTGAACAGGTTGTTTAGGGAAATATCCACATTCAACGTGTGTATAAATCTATCTTGTCTGGAGTTCATAACTTAACTCCCAGCATGATTCTGGTCAACCCAGTGTACATGTCTTCCACAGCTGGTATTTTCTCCTGAGGTGAGGCGCCTGGTATTTCAGCTGAGGATAATGTCCTTGATACAGAACTTGAAACTGGAGAGGTAAGAGTGCATATTCAGTAGAGGGGAGAAGCACAGCTAGAACCTTAAAGATTTTTTTTAAAAAGTAACTGGGATGAGAGTTTTCTGTTGAGTCTCACTTGGTTTACCTGAATGTAGGACAGAAAAATGCACATTTCAGATCATAGTGAATATGATGTCCAGATATAAAAATGGCTCACCACAAAGTACCAGAAGATCATATCCCAAAACTCTCGCTAACCGTGCATAGGACACAGATACTTTCAGACTTACTCCTTCAGAAGATTGTTTCATTTCACTCCTGCCTCACACCTCAACAGATTTTTGTGCAGGCCTGTTATATTTCTCAATTAGCTTCGAACAAGCTACCAGACATTTAATCAGCTCTGAGAGATGCCTCACTAGTATGGCTGTGCCAAGTGTCAGCCTTGAGAATGTTTACGGCCTTTGTTACTGAGCTTTGACAGAAATGCCAATCCCAGTTCTCTCTTAGATACGCTTTTTTTTCTGCTTCAGTCAAACTCAGTTTTCAGCCAAGGGCGCTGAGATTTCAGATTTTTAAAACTGATTCTTTGATGGAATGTGAGGTTTTGTGCAATGGTGGTGTTTTAGGACTGTGTTTAATTCAAAGTAAAATAGGATAATGAGGAGACTTAGGTCTTAAGTTTTAAAGTTTTTAAAATCACATTTTTACATTCTGTGACTTGATTATCATGTGGCCAGGACAGGGGTCAAGTCAATAGTACAGTGACAAAATGTTCACACCTTGCAACAAAGGCAGGAGCAGTTGGGACTGACTGTGGACAAACTTTTAGTCTCTGGAATTTCAGGTTGGAAAAAAATGCAAGCGAGGTCTGCAGAGAGACGGAGGACTGCAGTTCATGTGGCCGGCAGACGGCAAAGTACGCCCTATCTGATGATTACTAGATAAAATACAGAGGCAAGGTTGTTTTTGACTAAAAAGATTGTTTCCATGGCAATCTCAGGAATCTGGAAGATTTGTTCTGGTATGGCTAGGAAAACAAATTGACAGGCTTTAACTGCTGGCATTTTGTTCAGGCATTTTCTGGAAACTGAAATAATTATGTTTTAAGTGTTTGGTTATTTGATGTTACAAAATTATGAAAAGCAAACTCATTTGAAGCTGAGAATGGTGTTGGATTAGTCCCTGTAAAAATTGTAATTCTGCAGAGAGAGGGCAGTGAAGTGTAACTCTGTGAGGTTTTACTTTATTAAAACTTAAAGGTAATTTGGAGAACTATTTGCCATTAAGCAGTATGTAGCCGATGTTGCCTTTAGTTTTGCATGTTATAGGAAAAGTCTTGCTGTGCAATTCTCTGAAATTAGTCACTGGAAATCCTTTAAAAATCTTTTAAAGTTATTCATCTCTACAGGGAGTGCAGCAGATCTGTGGCAACGGCCCATTCCGAACTGCACTTGAAAGTGTGGTGCTGGTAAGACATTTTCTTCATTTGCTGCAGCCAATGTGGTGGAAGTGCACCCACAATGCAGCTAGTGAGGGAGTACCTGGAATCAGGGAACCTGATAGAGATTGCAGTGGAAAAGGGCTCCTAGGCTGACTGTTTTCCTTTTCTTTTTTATTCTCTTTTTGTTTTTTTTTGCCTTTTCTTTACTTACCCCTTGTCCTGAGCTCGAGCTGCATCGGCAGCGACAGCTAAGCATGAACTTCAGTGATTCCAGCATGGATTTTGTGATGGCAGATGAGCCCAGCATGGACTGGAGGGAGCCCCTCCCAGGAAAGCATGGGATCTACTTTTGGAATCAGTGGCTGCTAGGTTAGCAGAGATGACATTGGTGAGATAGGCCCAGGGGCGAAAGAGAGTCCCTGAGGATTGGTGACCTCTTGGTTGGATGGTCTGGCGCTCCAACGTAGCGAAGCGGTGGTGGAAGGACATTACATCGACTCGGTAGGCCCAGCTGCAGGAAATGTGACTAGGGTCTGGTGCGGGCAGCAGCGAGGTGTTGGTGAAGGAGCATTGGCCCAGTGGGAAAGATGGTGCCCGAAAAGTGGCAACTACAACTTTGGTTGCATCCGGTGTAGATAGCAGCATCAGGCATCATTGATGATGAACTGGTTCAAGACTGATGGATTCTCTTGAAGCTATATCTTTCTATATTTTTCTTATTCTTAAAACTATAAAAAATGGCATTGGATGGCAGTGACAGTGGGAAAGCATTTCACTGTATTTTAGAACATAGAACATTACAGCACAGTACAGGCCCTTCGGCCATCAATGTTGTGCCGACCTGTCATACCGATCTCAAGCCCATCTAACCTACGCTATTCCATGTACCTCCATATGCTTATCCAATGACGACTTAAATGTATCTAAAGTTGGCGAATCTACTACCGTTGCAGGCAAAGCGTTCCATTCCCTTACTACTCTCTGAGTAAAGAAACCACCTCTGACATCTGTCCTATATCTTTCACTCCTCAATTTAAAGCTGTGCCCCCTCGTGCTCGCCGTCACCATCCTAGGAAAAAGGCTCTCCCTATCCACCCTATCTAACCCTCTGATTATTTTATATGTTTCAATTAAGTCACCTCTCAACCTTAGTCTCTCTAATGAAAACAGCCTCAAGTCCCTCAGCCTTTCCTCGTAAGACCTTCCCTCCATACCAGGCAACATCCCAGTAAATCTCCTCTGCACCCTTTCCAAAGCTTCCACATCCTTCTTATAATGCGGCGACCAGAACTGTACACAATACTCCAAGTGCGGCCGCACCAGAGTTTTGTATAGCTTCACCATAACCTCTTGGTTCCGGAACTCGATCCCTCTATTAATAAAAGCTAAAACACTGTATGCCTTCTTAACAGCCCTGTCAACCTGGGTGGCAACTTTCAAGGATCTATGTACATGGACACCGAGATCTCTCTGCTCATCTACACTACCAAGAATCTTACCATTAGCCCAGTACTTTGCCTTCTGGTTATTCCTTTTGATGTTTTTCTCACTGTAAAATGCACACAACAATAAAAATCACTCAACAATAAAAATCATTCAATAATAAAAATCGTTCAACAATAAAAATCATTCAAACTAAAAATGATTCAATCAAAAATTCAGTTTGACAGAGATGGTGAAGGAATATTAAGATAGATGCAGTTGAGTTTTGGAAAGCACAAACCTGTGCAGAGTGAAACCCTGTCCAGGAGACTGTTGGAATAAAAACAATCAAAGCATGAAGTAAAGTTTGAGCGGGTGATATTTTCAGCTGAGGTATGGATATTGTTATGGCCATAGTGGTGGCGCAGAGATATGATCCGACTCATCTTGAAGTCAAATATAACCTAACCGCAAGGTTGTAAACCATCTGGTTCAAACCTCAGTAAGTTGCCAGGGAAAGGGATTTGGTAAAGGACACAAATACCATGACATACACAGAGAAAAAGGCAAAAGGCCAGATTTTCACAGAGTGACAAAAACCCTGTGGGCTGTAGATCTTTACAAATAATGGACAGGATCTAATGAGGAAGTCTTGCTCTATTGCAGATGTTATTGCTTTATTGATTTATTTATCCTCATATGTAGTGGTTACATATATTTCTAACAATTACGGTAGTTTCAAGGGACTTAACCTGCAGCGTGGGAGTCACGAATTAGTATACACTTAATTGTAAGATCCTGGGGAGCGTTGCTGAACAAAGAGGCTTTGGAGCGCAGGTTCGTAGTTCCTTGAAAGTGGAGTGACAGGTAGACAGGATAGTGAAGAAGGCATTTGGTATGCTTGTCTTTATTGGTCCCTGCAATGAGGATAGGAGTTGGGAGATCATAATGCGGCAGTACAGGACATTGGTTAGGTCACTTTTGGAATATTGTGTGCAATTCCAGTCCCCCTGCTATTGGAAGGATATTGTGAAATTTGAAAGGATTCAGAAAAGATGTTGCCAGGGTTGGAGCGTTTGATCTGTAGGAAGAGGCTGAATAGGCTGGGACTATTTTCCATGGAGCGTCAGAGGCTGAGCGGTGACCTGTAGATGTTTATAAAATCATGAGGAACATGGAAAAGGGTGAATAGAGAAGGTCTTTTCTCTGGGGTGGGCAAGTCCAAAACTGCAGGGCATAGGTTTAAGGTGAGAGGGTAAACATTTAAAAAAGACCTAAGGGGCGATGTTTTCATGCAGAGTATGATGCGTGTATGGAATGAGTTCCCAGAGGAAGTGGTAGAGACTGGTATGATTACAACATTAAAAAGGCATCTGGCTGGGTATAAAATAGGAAGGGTTTAGAGGGAAATGGGCCAAATACTCAGGATTTATTCAGGATATCTGGTCAGCATGGACAAGTTGAACCGAAGAGTTTGTTTCCATGTTGTATATCTCTGACTCGCTGACTCCTGTGCACTTGAAGGGTGGGTATGACCTGTCCAAGCAACATGATCTGAAGTGTTTTCAACTTCCCGTGCTCTTTAATTATGGAAGGGAACACAGTCTCAGGCAGTCACTGAGTGTAAAAAAAAGCTATGGATTGCTGTATTGACAGGCTAATCAGTGTAGTTTAGAGGAAGAATTCCCATCTGTGACTGTAATAGATTTTCAACAGAGTTCCGTGTTGATATATCCAAAATACCATTGTGGTGTCATTAGAAAGTTTGGCTGAATTTTAAAACTCAATTATATTAGTGAGAGTTATGTGTACACAATTTGATTGGCAGTTTATAGAGAACATTACAGATTATCTGCTTCTGTGGCAACTGAACAGAATTATTTTGTTGTAAGAAATTGAACATAAGATTTTAGAACTTCAAATTTGTTTCAAGTATGGGAGCTAAAACAATAATAGGACATTAAAAACTCGGAACAGATGTCTGCCATTTGCCCCATCGTGTCCACTCTATCATTCAACACTGTTGTACTCTGTTCCCTTTGAAATAAAGGCCAACATTCATTTCCTTCCCAGTTAGCTGCTGAACTGGAGTTCTGTGATTTATGTGAGAGGATCTCCACATCTCTGCGCTGCAGCTTTCTGCAGTCTTTTTTCATTAAGTAATATTTGGCTTTCTGTTTTATATTTTTTTCTTACCACAGGAAGTAGTTGATGCCAAAGCATTGAATGTATTCAAGAGTTGGCTAGTGTTGCACTTGGGATGAATGGGATCACAGGTTAAGAGGAGAAACCAGGGTGAGGCAATTGAGTTGGACAATCAGCCATGATCATAATGAATGGCGGGGCAGCCTCAAAGGATTGAATGGCCTCCTCGCACTCCTATCTTCTACGTTTCTATGGTTCTATATTCCACCTGCCATGTTTTTCCTGCAAAGTTAACCTATTTACATCTGTCTGTAGACATGTCAACTGTACCAATTTCACACCTATTTTTGAGTTCATTTTCACTGTCAAATACATATGCATGAAAGTTCTATTAGATCGTTAGAAGTTTGTTTATTTTTAATCTCCACATGGTTCCTGAGGTCTGTAAACTGTGGATACGGGGTGAGTGGATATGAAAGTGGAATTAAGGAACGAGGAGTGATGGAGGATATGCCTCTCATTACCCCCCATCATACCTCATTCCCTAATCACATGACAACCTACGATTTGCCTGATAGTGGACAGGCCCAACTTCAACCTGCCTTCACCTCCCCAGGGGAAAATTGGCTCGAAGAGGCCCTTTAGACCAAGGTGGCTCTGCACAGCCTAGAAATTTACAATTCGAGTTATCGGCCTTTGTCGCTAAAATCTGGCCATTTGTCTTTGCCGCAGCTGCTGGTACCATGGAAGGAGGATGCTAGGAAACAACTTGGAATTGAAAGCTTCTTTCCTACCTTCTAGTCTTTGTGCCATACCAAGTTAAACTGAGACTCCATGTTTCATTCTTTAGCTGAGTTATAGATCCCTTGGCAGGAGTTGAAGACGAATAGATAATGGATAACAATCCTCCAACCAACACTCCACCAAAAATGAAATGAGTGCCTATTTCTCTCATTTACTGATTTTCCTGATTTGTACCTTTCTTCTCTATTTCAACACAACCTGCCAGCTGGGCAAGCAGCAGTCAAACAACATCTCTACCTTTAATCTCTCCAGTTTCCTTCCATTCACCCAGAAGATATTTGTCTTTCTTCTCTCTCCCTTCAAGCATTTAGTATCTTCAGTAAAGGAAGGAAGAAAATTGGGCATCAGTCCACTGTCTTCATGATACTAAGCTATAACTTTTCAAATTCCAATGCAATATGACAAGATAGCAGCATACACTTCTATCAAGCTTACTGCTCTAACCTGTGTAAAATGTTTCAAATTCTGCTTTCAAACCTCAAAACAATCTATGAAACATGTCCTCAGCATGGACCACAATGAATGCTTTGATAAGATTCTTATTTAAACTGTTTCACAGCCAGCTTTATATCTGATAAAGCAATTGTACTGTACAACAAGGAAGGAATATGTTTATGTGGAGTACAAACGGCTGGACTAATATCTTTCTAATAGTGAGTCTTGTTTTCTGGAATTTTTTTGAAGTGCAGAATGAATGAATGAATGATTTTCTTGTCAAATGTATCTTAAAAGTACAATTTTGAGCTACAAAAAGAATAAAAAGAAATTACTTAAATTTCTGAGTTCTGAGGAAAGGTCACCAGACCCGAAACGTTAACACTGATTTTTCTTCACAGATGCTGCCAGACCTGCTGAGCTCTTCCCGCAACTTCTGTTTTTATTCCCGACTTACAGCACCTGCAGTTTTTTCAGTTTTAACGTAAATAAGAGTTCATCTTCTGTTCAAGTTGGGTCTCAAGCCCAGCCCCAGGGCCTCTGTAAAGTCCCCGGAAGGTGTTCCGGTTCTCAAGGAGTCCTGCTCTGAAAATAGCAATGATGACACCGATACCCCAGGAGAACCTAGCTCTGCTGTCGTCAGACATCATCAGAATCCAGGTTCCAGGCCAGAAGCCTCTGCTCTGGGCACTGCCACCACCAAGAGTGCAGGCTTGCAGGCCTACTACCCCCCCTAGGAATCCCTGCTCTGGGCACTGCCACCACCGAGAGTCCAGGTTCTGGGCACGAACACCAGGAGGCTCGACCCACACCACTGATGCTGTAGCCAGCACCACTCTGGCCTCGAAGATGAAGAAAGAGGAAGAAGAGGACAAAAAAGTACATACATCAAAGGATGCCACTAGACTGGCGTGGATAGGTTCCAATGAGCCTGAATGCTGCTTACTCTGCCAGTGCCGCCATCTTGAACAAGATAAGGAGGGGAGAATGAATTGCAATCATTAATTTCTCTCCTCCAAAATTTAAATACTTCCATATACAGACAAAATCAAGATGTCAGTTCATTGTTTGAATTCCGATGTTGATATTTTCATTCCTCCCTTTTCTGTCCCCTCCTCCCAAGGGCAACAACTCCTTTCATTTCAGGGAAGCCAACTCTGAGGCTTCCAAAAGCTCAAGTGTACTATTGATTATTGGCAGCACAGTCGTCGATGAATAGAGTTTAGGTGGAGACCGCTGACAGACTGGAAGGGAGCTAATTGGTTTAGCGAATATTTTCTTGAGCTGGGTAACTTTGTACAAAACAATAATTTAATGGCAGTTTGACTTGGGTAGTAATCCACTGGGCCCAGGTGATATCCTGGAAGTCCAAGTTTAAATCCTACCATAGCAGAAGGTAGAATGTGAAATATCAGGAATTAAAATTAATGATGAATATAGTTGATTGATGTAAAAGTCTATATGGTTTGCTAATTCCCTATAATTAGGAAATCTACCATCCTTACCTGGTCTGGCCTATACATGACTTTGGACAAAGTGGTTGAGTTTTAACTGCCCTCTAAAATGGCCCAACAAGACATTCAGTTGTACTAAACTTTTTAAAAGTCTCAAAAAAGGAATGAAATCTGATAGACCACCTTATGTTGACTAAGGCACAAGAAACAATAACAACACGTAGCTCCATCAACCCTATGAATTCCTCCTTATCTACACCTGGAGGGTAGTGCCAAACTTGGAAGAGCTAGTCAAGCAACAGCCTGATGTGGCCAGACTCACAGAATTACACCTTACAAACAAAGACCTGGACAACACCATCATTATCCATGAATATGTCCTGTCACACCAGCAGGACAGATCTGGCAGATGTAATGGCACAGTGGAATACAGTCAGGAGGGAGCTGCCCTGGTAAGGGTCATGCCTGATACATAGGAAGATAGAGTGGTTGTTGGAGGTCAGTCATCTCAGCTGCAGGTGTTCCTCAGAGTAGTGTCCTAGGCACAGTCAGCTTCAGCTGCTCCATCAATGACCTTTGCTCTATCATAAGGTCACAAGTGGGAATGTTCATTTGAGCAATCACCATGTTCTGCACCACTTGCATACCCTCAAATACTGAAGCAATCTACATCCAAATGCAGAAGACCAAGACAGTAACCAGATGTGGCAAGTAACATTTACACCACACAGTTCCAGGCAACAAGAGAGAAACTAACAGTCACACCTTGACATTCAATGACATTACCATCACTGAATTTTCCACAATCTATATCATGGGGTTACCATTGGCTAGAAACTGAGCTGAACTAACCATATGAATATTGGGGCTACAAGATCGGATCGAGATCCTTGGAATCTTGCAATGAGTAACTCACTCCCTGACTCCCCAAAGCTTGCCTACCATCTACAAGGCACAAGTCACAAGTTTGATGAAACACTCTTCGCTTGCCTAGATGGGTGCAACTCCAACAAACCTCAAGAAACTTGATACTATCTAGACTAAAGCAATCCATTTGTTTGGCACCAAACTGACAAACATTCATTTGTTCCACCACTGATACTCATGAACAGCAGTGAGTACCATTGTCAAGATGAACCATAGAAATTCACTAAGACTCATTGGGCAGCATCTTCCAAGCCCATGATCACTAACATTGAGAATAACAAGGGCAGCAGAAACTTGGGAACATCACCACTGCAAGATCCCTTTCAAGACACTCAACATCCTTACTTAGAAACATATCACCACTTCTTCAGTGTTCCTGAATTAAATCCTGTTCTCCCTCCCTAACAGCATTTTTGAGTGACCTACATCAAATGGATGGCTGCAGTTCAAGGAGGCAGCTCATCATCACCTTCACAAGGACAATTAGGGATGGATAATAAATGTTGACCCAGACAATGACATCTACATCCTATGAATTAATCAAACAAACTTCCATTCAAAACTCCAGATCCAATGCTCACAGTGTTTAAATGAGCTGAGCTCACTTCAAAATCAGTCAGAGCAGTAGAACCAGAGAAGAGTGAAAAGTAAGTTTACAATATTGCTTGGAAAATAAATTGCAGTGATTGATTTAGATAGTTGCTGAAATGTCCAATATATGTAAGTCCTAATCTAAGCACTGGTAACTTCCATCTATAAAACTGTCACAGCACACTCACTCCAAACACAGGACAGTTCTCCAGTTACCTGAGTCTGTAGAACTCAGATGCAGGATAGCAAACACCAAGATGCAGAAGGCTGAAGGTGTGGAATGGTGTAACATGGTTGAAACTGGAGCACTGGGTGGATGAAATGATAGACCGGTGAGTTTGCTGAGTGAGTTCCATACAGGTGTGGGTGTGTTTTGAGCTGGAATTAAATACCAATCTGGTATTATTTCGAGCTTTATGAGTTCAAATGTCTTATTTTATCTTGATGTTTTAGATAATCATGTCTTCAAATTTCAGTTTCTAACTCAAAAACTAATTTGTTTTCCAGAATCCTTTACATCTGCAGATGAGCATGGAAAGCTCAGTTACCTCTTTGATGGATTTGCTCATCAATGTCCTTAAAACCAACTCCTGGTATGATGTCAGTGTGATTTTGTGCCACAGCTGGGATATCTCCAGGTTCCTCAGTTACCTGAGCAACAACTCGAACTTTGAACTGCGGGCTTTGCTCAACTTAACAGACATGGATGATGCGGGCATCATTCCCTTTTTACACGAGAAATTGAATGACTTAAAGGACTCGTCCACTTCGGTTTTGATGTTCAGCAGTAATGCCAAATGTTCTGAATTCGTCTTCGAAACTGCAGCCGGCCTGGGTTTGACCTCCCCTGAGTTTCACTGGGTTATTGGTCATCCTCTGAACGTTGAGGACCTGCAAACCACAGGCCTACCTCTGGGTCTACTTGCCTACGGTGAAGTGAACAAACCAGTTCTGGGAAATTATGTGAGGGATGCAGTGGAGCTGATAGCTAGAGCTATATCTACTGCGGTGTTCATCCGGCCTGACACAACACTCATCCAAAGCATGGTGAACTGTAATGACAAAAAGAAGGAAGGTGTGCTATCTTCAGGTCAATATCTTTCAAGGTAAAACACTTAATGTAAATATTTTAATTAACTCGCTTTACTTCGTTCTACTGTTTTCCCCAGCCTTCAGCTGTGTTTTGAGTCTTGTGTTCCATAGCTACTAACCATCCTGATATAAAGCACAGTGGTGTCCATCCATGAATGAAGTAAGGCAGTTTGAGCACTGTGCCATGTGGGAACCAGGCATCAAGTAAATGACAACTACATGTTGAATTCAAGATCTCAGGGTCTGATTGCAATCAATTAACATCCTTCCCAAACTCTACAGATGTTTAAATGCCCTTGCTATTTGCAGCTTTCTGCTTTTGTTTTTTTTGTTTCACAATGTTTTCATGTTGTTCACTAGGTTAATTACGGAATTGAAAGGTTTGGCTTATGAGGAGTGGTGGAGTACACCGGGATTGTACTCATTAGAATTTTGAAGAATGAGGGGGGACTTTTACAAAAATAATTGTGAAGAGAATAGAAAAGATAGAAGCAGGGAGGTTGTTTCTATTTGCAGTTGAAACTAGGAGCAGGGAGCATAGCCTCAAAATGAGGGACAACAAATAAGGGACAGCAGATTTAGGACTGAGTTGATAAGGAACTTCTTCACCCAAAGGGTTGTGAATCTGTGGAATTCCCTGCCCTGTGAAGCACTTGAGGCTACCTCACTGAATGTTTTTAAGGCAAAGGTAGATAGATTTTTGAACAGTAAAAGAATTAAGGGCTATGGTGAATGGACGATAACTGGAGTTGAGTCCATGAAACAATCATCCATGATCTTATTGAATGGAGGAGCAGGCTCGGTGGGCCTTATGGCCTACTCCTGCTCCTATTTCTTATGCTTTAATGTATGCTCAGGCAGTGAATGCTGATAGTGAGAAACAATTGGGGAACTGTGTAGATTCTGACAACCTACCTGTAATAATTTGACACAACTCAGTTATTATTAACTGCGGTTGCAACAGCTCCAACTCTCCATGTTACCAGGTGTCCATTGACTGCTCATCTCTGTAACAGTTAGCAGCTAACTTTACCCTATCCCCCTTGAGTCTGCACAGTGAAATGCAAAGTGGCTCAGTTTGCCAAATGCACTCCATTCACCCACCCAACCCCAACCTCGCCCAACTGGAACAGGGGACAGAGCAGAATAATCCAATGCATTATTCTTCCTGACGGGTAAGTGCTGGAAGGATCCAAGACATTGGTTTTCCCACACTCCCACTGGTAGTGGGCATGGAAAATTCAGCAGCTGGGCAGGAGATGGAAGACTGCATTCCACACCTTAAAACCTTCACCTAGACGAACAAGGGCAGTTGGTGCATTGGAATAATATCATCTCCAAGATCCCCTCCTACTCATCCCAGTTTGGACATGCATTGCCTATCCTTCATTGTTGTTGTGTCTATTTCCTGCAATTCCCTAACTGCTGAATAGAAGCAGATTTGCCAAACAGATGATAATGGTTCAATATGGAGTAGGTTACTGTTACCCATTCTAGTATCTAGAGGTAATTCCGCTCTTGCCATTAATATCCATGTCACCAACCCAAAATGTTCCAACTACAGTTGTCGTTCAGTGGTGCGAGATACACTTCCCAGCAGTGAAGGGTTATTAATGGCATAGTTTGAAAAGGAGGATTTTCATTCTTTGCTGTTAATGACAAAATTGTTCTGTATATAACCATGTACAATTCACATTTTCACTAAATTTGCCATGATAAAACAGATGTTATCTCTATTGTGGAGGTTAAAATCGTCAGAAATAAGGGCAGGAGTAGGCCCACAGCTGCTTCACCATTTAATAAGATGTTTAAATAACTGTTTTATTCAGTTTTAATAATAGTAGATGCTTACTTCAACTATTTCTTATACTTGCCGAGGCAATGGCTTAGTGGTATTATTGCTGGATCATTAATCCAGAGATTCAGGTAGTGTTCTGGGGACCTGGGTTTGAATACTGTCATGGCAGCTGGTAGAGTTTGAATTCAATAAGATGTCTGCAATTAAAACTCTAATGATGCCCATGAATCCATCGCAGGTTGTTGGAAAAACCCAACTGGTTCACTAATGTCCTTTAGGGAAAGAAACTGCCACCCTTACACAGTTTGGCTTACATGTGACTCCAGACCCACAGCAATGTGACTGACTCAAAACTGCCCTCTGGGCAATTAGGGATAGGCTATAAATGCATCCTACCCAGCGACGCCGTCATCCTGAGATGAACAAAAAAAAGCTGTCCCCATATCGCTTACATTCGTTTTTTGTCCAAAATTTGTCTTGGCTGTACTTAACACCCAAATATTTCTCTGACTCAGAGATTTAAAGTTTCATTTTATTTGTTTTTTACATGTGATTATTGCTGTCACTGGCAAGGCCATCCAAAATTGTTTCTGCTGAGCAAGTTCAGAAGTCAGTTAATGGGTCATCTACATTGTTGTGGATCTGGAGTCACATGTAAACCAGATTGGATAAGGATGGCAGATTTGCCTTATGGAGGTACACTTGTGAACCACACAGGTTTGGATTGATGGATGTTTTGTGGTCACCATTACTGGGACTAGTTTTATAGCCCAGATCCATTGATTGAATTTTAATTCCGCAAATCCCTGTCATGGGACTTGAACACATGATCCCAGAGCATAATCCGGAGCCTCTGGGTTACAAGCACCATTTAATATGCTCCAAGTAGATCAACTCTCAATCTTTTAAACTGTAGAGAGTGTAAGTCTAGTCAATTCAATCATTCTTCATCGGTCATGCTGTCATTCGTTATCTCTGTGATTTGTTTTTCAACATTATATTTGAAATATAAATTGTTCTACCTGTTCCATGTATTTGTGTGTGCGGATGTGTGGGTGGGCTGGGGATGGAAGAGGTTCCAGTTCTCTGGATTATCCTGAAGACACTAATTTTCACAGGGACTTGAGAGTACACATTGCAGGCTTGCCTGCAGTATTTCACCCAAGTGACCACTCCTCTTCTGTGTATCCTCGATAGTGAATACCAGGGTGATATCTGTCATGAGAGACATCACACCTAAAATGTTGCATTTGAAAAACTTTAAATGATTGACATAACAGAACAGAATAGATTGTGAGAAGTAATTGCATGAATTAGACAGCACAGTGAGGCAGTGCAAGTGGATGGTATTGAAAAATTTTAAGGGAGCTTTTTGACGATTGAGAAACTGAATGAGTCATAAGCAAACAAAGAAATTTGTAATCTTTGGGAGTGATTAAGGCAATGGGGAGCAGTTCTTTCCACGGTTCTGCACTGTCATGTGATCCTAAGGCGATTAAGAGAAATTGCTGGGCGTTGGTTGGTTAAGTAAGTCCAATGATGTGGCATGAACTAAGAAACCAAGGAGAAATCTACCAGAATTTTCTTCGAAATTGACCACAACATTTTATGTCACTTTTCCTGGTCTTTAACCCTTGCCTCCTAATAATTAGCTTCCACTCATTATTGAGGAAAACAATTTATAAAGTCACATATGGGCCTTGGTGGTGTGATGGTTTGTGTCCCTACTTCTGACCTTGTTCCATAGGTGTCATGATACATGTGCACAGACAAGCCTATAAAGTCATATGCTGAAATGTTAGGGTTTAATGGTCTTTACTTTGTGTGTTAACATGAATTATGCTGAGATTACTTAAAACTTGTAATAATTTTTATGTAAATAGTACACTCTGGCACTAGCCCATCTGTGGCAAAACCCCTCATCCATGCTTTTGTTAACCTCCAGATTCACATACTTCAATGCTTTGACAAGGCATACACTGCTGCTCGCCATAAACATACAAAAATCTGCTGCTCGTATCCCAACTTGCAGCAATTCTAGTCACTCATCACCCCTGTTCATGTTGGTGTTGATTGATTCCTGGTCCTACAATACTTCCAATGTAAAATTGTTATCCTTGTATTCAGATCCTATGCAGTTTGGCCCTCCCTATCTCTGTAACCACTTCCAGCTCCACAACTGTTAAAACAAATCTTTACACTTCCAATGCTAGCCCTGTGTGAATCCATAATTTCCTTTGCCCTACTTTTCGATCCATTCTTTTGGTTGCCTAGAGACATAGCCTCTTTGAGTGTCGATGCAGATTTGATGGACAGGATGGCCATCTTCTGCCCCTATGTCTTATGGGCTTAGGTTCTGGAATTCCTCCTTCATTTCTCTTCTTTTCCCTCCCTTAAGATGCTCTTTAAAACCTACTACATTGATTAAAGTTTGGCACTTGTTGTAATATCTCCTTTCATGGCTTGGGATTTTGTATGATGATATAGCTTTGGAATATTGTACTATGTTAAAGGCACAATGTGAACACATGTTTATTTTCCCCTACGTGTATTTTCCTCTAGATTTTTGGCAAACACATCGTTTGATGGGGTAACAGGTTATATTCATGTACAGGAGGCATCACACATCCGCAGTGATCACCGGTACCATATCTGGAACCTGCGGCAGGATCCATTAGGAAAACCCACTTGGGTGAGAGTTGGCAAATGGAACCGCCAGAAAATTGAGATTGAACAAAGTATTTGGCCCAGTAGAATTCATAACGAAATAAATGAGGGCAGCAGCTCACCTCATTCCAAGCTGCGAGTGGTCACCTTGGTAGAGTTGCCTTTTGTTTTTACCAGGGAGGTTGATCGCGACGGTAGTTGTCCCGCAGGCCTCTTGTGTTTGGATCCTCACACCAAAGACCCCGCTGTGCTGACACAGCTGTTTGAAGAGCTGAATAATGAAAATGGATCAGTGCCGACGGACTACAAGAAATGTTGCTATGGTTACTGCATGGATCTCCTGGAGAAGCTGTCAGACGACCTTGGTTTTGACTTTGACCTGTACATTGTTGGAGATGGGAAGTATGGTGCCTGGAAAAATGGTGGATGGACAGGATTGGTGGGTGATCTCCTCAGTGGTGCCGCCCAGATGGCTGTGACATCCTTTAGCATCAATTCAGCACGCAGCAGGGTGATAGATTTCACCAGCCCCTTCTATTCCACCAGTTTAGCCATCCTCGTGAGGACTCGGGACACAGCTGCTCCCATTGGTGCTTTCATGTGGCCGTTGCACTGGTCAATGTGGGTTGGGATTTTTGTGGCTCTCCACCTCACAGCCTTGTTTCTGACACTTTACGAGTGGAAAAGCCCATTTGGAATGACACCCAATGGAAGAAATAGAATAAAAGTGTTCTCGTATTCCTCGGCTCTTAACTTATGTTACGCCATCCTCTTTGGACGAACCGTTTCTAGTAAGACACCCAAATGTTGGACTGGGCGTTTCTTAATGAACCTGTGGGCAATCTTTTGCCTCCTTGTCTTATCCAGTTATACTGCTAATCTTGCAGCTGTCATGGTCGGTGAGAAAACCTTTGAGGAACTTTCTGGGATTCATGACACTAAGGTAAGAAAATGCTTTAACAATGTTTTATTTGAAAGGAACACGGAGACACTTCGAACAATGTAATTCCAAAGATGTTTTAAAGAGAATATCAAATGTAACCCTACACCCTAAAATGATCATGACACTATCCCAGTTCTGATCTTCAGACATCAAGAGGGAGATTTAATTGTTTAAAGTTTTACTTTTAGTCAACTCTGAAAGCTGCCAAGCATCCTGCTGAATGCTGAGATTGTGTGACAGGGAGAGTGTTGACCTCAGTGTCATGGACTAGGGATGAAAAAATGTCTGAGCCCCTACTCCAGAGTCTAATGAGCAGCGATCTATTGGGATGTGTGTGAATGTTAGGTTAAATAAGACTTAGATTCGCTGCAATGACATCTGTGTCAAAAATTCTTGGTCAAACAATTAGGCTGGGTAGCCAACAAAAGTAGGAAACTTGAGATTGTTTGACCTCCCTGACTGCCAGTGAAGACACCTAAAGCACTACTCTTAGCTCAGCTCAGTGCAAAGCAGCAATGGAAAATGGGACCATCCAATGGGTTTTCTGTTCAGACAACATCCACCTGGGCCTTTATTTGTTTATCTCCAGGGCTGTGACAGGAGCTCACAATTTGCACCTTCCCTTGAACTTGTAAGTCAATCCCTACTAATTTTAAAAAGCTTGTTTACTGAAATATCCCAGTCAAAAATAACATAAGCTTTTAATATTAGCGAATGCAGAGTACGAAACTAGCCCTGATTTACAACATGGATTTGAATTTTAGAGTGAATCTCTTTATCATCCCAGATTGTTAGAGCACTGAGACAATTGATTAGGATTGTAGTTTTACAGCAATTACTTTCTTTTTCAAGGTTTGACAAAGAGATTGTCTCATGTGTTTTGTGAAACACTGTAGTCTGCAAATGCTAAACTAAATTCTAAGCCAACGGATAATGAGCTGAAAGCTGAAACTTCCAACCGGGTGTACAAGGTCCTTTATCTTGGGTAAGGTCAACACCATTTCAAACCTGATTTTCAGTGAAGCACTGTTGATTCCTCACTGAACCCTTGAGGTCCTAAACTTAGATATATAGAATCCCTACAGTGTGGAAACAGGCCCTTCATCCACACCAGACCTCAGAGCATGCCACCTAGAACCATCCTCCTATAACCCACCTAATCGACACCTCCCTGAACACTACGGGCAATTTAGCATGGCCGATCCACCTAGCCTGCACATCTTTGGACTGTGGGAGGAAACTGGAGCACCCGGAGGAAACCCACGCAGACACGGGGAGAACGTGCTAACTCCACACAGACAGTCACCCAAGGCTGGAATCGAACCCGGGTCCCTGGTGCTGTGAGACAGCAGTGCCAACCACTGTGGCACTGTACCACCATGCTGCCCATGAAAATTTTGAATTTGACATCCATTCATGCTACAGTGTTGTATTCCCCTCTCTTAGTGGTTAAAAGCACAACTACTACAAGTTATATGCAAATAAAATAAATCAACAACTAAAAGCAAGTTAGGGCAACTTCCTCCCTGCAATGGATAGTCATGTTACCAGTAAAAGGGTTAAAGGAGATTACTGCAAAATGGTTCATAAGATCATTATATATGTTATTGGAGAAAAGAGAGCCTTAAAGGCATTTACGAGAAGCAAGGGATGATTTGGATTGAGCTCAAGGAGTGGTATAGTGGCTCAATGGTTAGCACTGCTGCTTCATAGTGCTAGGAACCCAGGTTCAATCCCATCCTTGGGCCACTGTGCAAATTGCACACGGACGTTCTTTCCATGTCTGCATGGGTCTCCTCTGGTTTCCTCCCACAGTCCAAAGATGTGTAGGTTAAGTGGATTGGATGTGCTATATTGCCCTTAGTGTCCAAGGATGTGCAGAGTAGATGGGCTAGCCATGGTGAAATTACAGGGATTGGGTAGAGGGGTGTGTCTGAGTGGGATGCTCTTCGGAGGGTTGGTGTGGACTTGATGGGCTGAATAGTCTGTTTTCACATAGTGGGGATCATATGATTCAAGTGAAAAAGAGTCAATTATAGTTTCAAATTCACTTCTTCCATTCCAGCTTTCCCGCTCACCTGTTCAGCTTTGACCTTCAGGTATACCTATTCTGTGTGCTGTTCTATTGAGCATCCTAGTTGAAGAGCCAAGGTTCCAATGTAGAACATCATAGTTTACCAGCATGGGAGAGAGGACAAACTGAATCAAAGAGCACAGTGATTAAGTGACATCAAACTAAGAATGTAAAATCCTGAAGATTGTAGCTAGAGGGGAAGACAGCGGGAGCTAAGCATGTAATGAGATGGAATAAATTATAGGAGGAAATTATGCTATTTCTTTCATTTCAACATTGGGAGAGATCAAGGAGGAGGGATGCAGGATGGGATT
Organism: Stegostoma tigrinum; assembly: GCF_030684315.1. Classification (NCBI taxonomy): domain Eukaryota; kingdom Metazoa; phylum Chordata; class Chondrichthyes; order Orectolobiformes; family Stegostomatidae; genus Stegostoma; species Stegostoma tigrinum. The sequence continues at coordinate 28,631,635 of NC_081383.1, forward strand.
TTGGCACGTAACATGAACAAGAAAGGTAAGTTCAGGTTAGTGTCAATGTACTAGACAGGGTAGGAAGAGTAATTAGAATTGGAGGAGAATGTAAGCATAAGCAAAGATGAGGTGAGCTGAATGGTCTGCGCTGTGGATTCTAAACATGCAAAAATGTTAGAGGGGAAGGGGGCTGGGGGATTACAGATGAGAAGAATCATTTTCAGCTTGAACTTATATCCCTTCTAGAGCATAAGAAATGGTTTAGAAGATAGTTCCCAGATGCAGATATTGTAAATAGTTTTGAGAATTGTGGAGAATTTTTTGGTGGTGGGGGTGGGGTGGAGCGAGAATTGACCTGAGAGAGGGTATGAGGTTAGCTTGGTAAATGCAAAACATAGCTAGTTCTCTTAACTAGAAATAGTCTGTGCTATACTGCTGAGCTATCCTAGACCACATAAAGCTAAGAAAGATAATGGGCAATCACTAATGGTCAATGTAGCCTGCTGTGATTAGACAACATCTCACTGTATTGAGCAGATTGTTAACTTCTATGCTCTGCATTGAGGATCAATGCTAGTTTAAGTTATCTCTATGTGTCTGTCTGTCTTTAGAGGTATATAAACTCCTGGAGCTGAAGATTTCAGTGTACCAGCACTTGATAAGATTAATGATATCTGTGCAGACTGTCAACATCGAATCACATGGCCCTAGTAGGGTTATTTGCTGAGTGCCAGCTCCCATTTCTGGCCTGCCTCCCTCTCTTGATACAAATTCATTTATCAATGACAAAATGATTTTATCTCCATTTTCTAAGGTAACCAATCTCCTCAATAAGGCATCTCTATCTTGTTCACATCAATCACTTCCTATTCTGTGGAAACCCAAAATTTGAACCCAATTATACATTTAGATGATTATTAATTGAAAACTATTAACATAAAAGTCGTGACAATTCTGTTAAAAAACAAATTAATTTCCATTGACATTGTTTAGGGATTAAACCCAGGGCAGCACGGTTGTGAATAAGTGGTATGGATTTCAAGTTAGAACAATGAGGATGAAGGTTTTAGAATAATTTAAATTATAAAATTAAATTAAATTATTACATTATAAAATTTAAAATTGTTAAAATTTTATAAAATTTTAAAAATTATTATCAAATTATAAAATTAAATAATTTGAACTATTAGGGTAGAACAGTGGCTCAGTGGTTAGCTGCAGCCTCACAGCGCCAGGGACCTGGGTTCCATTACAGCCTTGGGTAACTGTCTGTGTGGAGTTAGCACACTCTTCCCGTGTCTGTGTGGGTTTCCTCAGGTGCTCCGGTTTCCTCCCACAGTCCAAAGATGTACAGGCTTGGCAGATTGGCCATGTTAAATTGCCTGTAGTGTTCAGGGGTGTGTGGGTTATAGGGGGATGGGTCTGGGTGGGTTGCTTCAAGGGGCGGTGTGGATTTGTTGGACCGAAGGACCTGTTTCCACACTGTAGGGAATCTAATCTAATAACAGAGTGGAGGAAAGTTGGGGTCTTTCTGAATCAATGAACTTAGTAAGTAAAGAGGTGCATGGTTGAAAAATTGTTGGGCTTATTTTACACCTACGTGCACTACAGATTACCGGATAGTGGGATATTGCACTCAAACATACTTAAGGTCTACTAAGGTCTCCATATTTTACTCCATATTTATTGTCAAAATTGAACCATTTCCTAATGGATGCCCCATCTTTGCTAATATTGCTGCATATATCTTGCCTGCATGATTCATAGGTTATCTTTAATCTGGAAAAATTACAGCCAAAGGGAGGGAGTTTTAATAAGTGCACTGTTAACTGCAGTACAGGTATTTAAATTGAACTGACCTTTCTCAATAGTAGAACAAAAACAAAGTTGCTGGAAAAGCTCAGCAGGTTTGGCAGCATCTGTGAAGGTTCTCCGCCATTCCACTTTCTCAATAGTGGCAGAGTTAAGTTATATTGGGTGAACGCTTATGCAATGCTGCAGCACTCTGCTGGAGCTGTTGTTAGGTGCGTTTAGTTTTATGTTAATAAAATTAGATGATTGATTTGATTCAGTTTGTACAAGGGGGCATAACTTCAAATTGAGGGGTGATAGATTTAAGACAGATGTCAGAGGCAGGTTCTTTACTCAGAGAATGGTAAGGGCGTGGAACACCCTGCCTGCCAATGTAGTTAACTCAGCCACATTAGGGGCATTTAAACAGTCCTTGGATAAGCAAATGGATAATGATGGGATAGTGTAGGGGGAGGGGCTTAGATTAGTTCACAGGTCGGTGCAACGTCAAGGGCTGAAGGGCCTGTTCTGCGCTGTATTGTTCTACGTTCTACCTTTGCAACCTCACAGCCTACAAAGTATAATGTGTTACTCTGCAATCAGAGTTAGACATTATGCAATCTGATTTACCTCTCTTAATCTGCCACAAGAATGAATTATTCTTGTCACATCTCATTGGTTCCTTAAAGTCCAAGGATATACATTTTTGTATAGGTTTTTCCCAATTTTCCACTATAACTTTAGAGAAGATCTTTGAAAAAGATCAAGGGAACCATGTATAAGTTCCATCCTCAGTTCTTTAACTGTTGATTTTTATCAGCTGCTTTTCAAAACCAGAGAAAATACATAATATGTATTTTATATATAGAAATCACCACTTCTTCCTCTGCTTTGTATTTTAAAACTCTAAAGTGTTACCTATACCTTCTAACTGAAAACAAAAATCAAATACTGGGCTCATATTGCCTGTGTCCTACTTCATGGTCATTTATTTAATTACGTGTTTGGCCTATCCTATGAGATCTGTTCACATACAAACCGTTTCCAGGATTCTTTTGTTTAAAGGAGAGACAGAATATAAACTTGCCATTTTGAAGATATTGTGAAGACTAAGTGATGAGGGGTCAATCTTTTTAATGCCCCTTGGTCTACGAACAAATACCTTCCATTCACTTTAGCACACAGCTTTATCACATTTCAATTAATACTTTAATAAATTCAAGTCAAAGTTAAGGAGCCAATTACAAAGTTCTCATGAGTGAAAGAAAAACATGATATTTATTTGTTACTAGTCCTAAGCAAAATAAATTTTTTTAGTTACTCACCCCAAGTTTGAAAAATACCTTAAAATCCTTTTAAGAGATACAATTGTTTAATTAATGTCTTACATCCTCAGCATCCTTGAGTCCTTCATGAATAGATGTTTCTCTGACTTCCTTCATCAGTCCGTGCTGTTTGTGAGAGGCTGAAAGAAACATGATGGAGGGAAGAGCTAGAGAGAGAGAGAGAGAGCAAGAAATAGAGAGTGAGAGTGAGAGTGAGAGTGAGAGTGAGAGTGAGAGTGAGAGTGAGAGTGAGAGTGAGAACTCTGGGTCTGCTGTTACCAATTTGTTTTTCTTCTCTGACTCACTGCCCAGCCACTTGTGCCTTAAATACAGTATTCCTACATCCGGCTTAATTGTGTTTTTTAACCTGGGGATAATTTCCAAAAAAGGTGTAAATTGATTAAAAGGTACAGATCTGCTATTTGATGACGTTTTAAAAAGTGTTAATTTCAGTTCGATGAATTCTTTTTTATTAATGTTTTCATGAGCTGTCTCAACCTGGTCAGAGGTGCACAGTGCAGCCATCTTGAGTCAGTGTTTTGCCTCTTCTTAACATCAATTTATTATTAAGATAAAATGATAGAAATTGAAAATTGTTCCATTTTTACAACAGTCATAAAAATATAGAAAAATTCTCCCATTCAGAAAATACTTTATTATCACAGAAACCAAGAAGTCCCTAACTTTTAAAAAACCCTTTAAACAGATGACAAAGAAGATCAGTCAGTTTAATTTCATTTTTGGTTGACCTTATCCGTCACTATTATTGACTAGAGATTATAGCTTGCTTGACAGATAAGTGACCTAAAATTGACACGTTTCCCTGAACACTACAATAAAAGTACATAGTGCAATATATTCACCCTTATAAAATAGTTCGTCATACAAATAATTTTTAGCAGTGACATACAAATTGTACATCTAAGCCCAGTTTGGGCTCCTCAGCCTATCTGCTTCTGATCATCAGGCCTGCCTCATCCTTTTTTTTCATTCTTTTTCACTTATTTACGTTTAACATCAAAATTCATCATGCCGTCTTTTAATGGCTCCAGTGGAGGAAGGATACTTTGGGTGGCTACTGCAGCAGCACAGACAGTGTAGTCCATGCCTCGTGGTCATTGCAGCCATGTCCTGGTGGTCCTGGAGAGTGGTGAATTGCTTCGATGATGAGGTGGGTTGAGCTTTGGATTCCAATGGCCTGAGATTTGGAGGCTTCGGTGTTGGCCTTCTACAGCGGTGGAGAATGTTTCCTGTCTTTTCCTCGACCTTTGGAACCCATGAGCTGTGAATTCAACAAAGTTGGACTTGGCTTAACCTTTTTTACATATGATTTCCGTCATGAATAGAGACGGGTCAGCTATAACGTGTTCTGGCAGCACAAATTGACTATAGTGCGACTGACGAGTGGGGAACGCTATTTCTAAAATACAATCTTGTGTTAGCTGTAATACAATTCCATCAGTGCGTGGAGGAGTATGCGTTAACATCACATGATTGTTGCACAGGCTCTGTCCTGACAATATGCAACATTAGCGCCAAAAGTGTCTCTGCGCTGGCATCACGTGATCATCGCGCTTTCTGTGAGAGGTACAGTACTTAATTTATTATGCAAATTTTGCCGTGTTACCCACAAAAATACAAGGACAAAGTGACAAGAACATTAGCAGGAAGCAACCTGGTGATAAAATTGCAGGTGGTGAGCATAAAAGAAAGGCTGTAATACCGAAGAGAAGCTAGATGTTACAAAGCATTTTGAGCCGAACGAGCAAATGTGTGATATTGTTAAGGTAACGGGGATAAAGAAGTCTATCTTACGCACCATTAGAGACAATGCGGAAAAGATTAAAGCAAGCTGTATTGCTAGAACAAGTCTGAGTGCTAGCAAATCTGTGAGGGCACAGGGAGAGGAACTTGAGGTGGAGCGGCTTCTAAGTGTGTGCATAGAAGATCAAACAAAAAAGCCAACTGGGACCAGCCTTCTCACCATAACAGAGAAAGCCTTATCAATTTATGACAATCTAACAAAGAAAGCAAAAAATCCTGCAGATGTGCCTGCCTTTAGTGCTAGTAATGGCTGGTTTGCTGGTTTTAAGAACCGCTCTGCTTTCCATGTTGTAAAGTTATGTGGTGAAGCTGCCAGTGCAGATGAGGAGCATACCATGGCCTTTCCTCCCACAGTAAAACAATTAATGATGAAGAAGGCTACAACTTAGATCAAATTTTCAATTTGGATGAGGCAGGTTTATACCGGGAGCGAATGCCATCAAGAACCTGCATTTCTATGAAAGAAATACATGCTCCAGGCTTTAAGGTGGAAAAGGATCATATGACTGTGCTGCTGGGTGCCCATGCCACTGGAGACTTAAAGCTTAACCCTGCGGTGGTGTACCACTGTGCCAACATGCGAGCCTTGAAAGGTTCCCTTAAGTCTACCCTTTGTGTCTACTTTAGGTCAAGCAGTGACAAGACAATTTTTCTGACCTTATTGTTGATGTTTTGGAAAATGATTTTAGGAAGTAACTTTGGAAGAGCTTTAACGTTAAGAATGCAGTTGACATTACCACGGAGGCCTGGGGTGATGTCAGTAAAGAGTGCTTATATGCACTTTGGCAGATGCTTCTCTCAGGCTTTGTTCAATATTTTAAAACCTTTGATCTGTCGGAGGAACTCCCAAGAATCAAAGAACATAGTGTTGATCTTAGAAAACAAGATGGATTTAAAGAAGTGGAGAGTAAGGGTGTTGAAGAGCTGCTTGAGTCCAGCTGTGAAGACCTCCCTACAGTTGATCTACAACAACTAGTTGCTGAGGGGGTAGTGGAAGCTGGAGGTGTAGATGAAGCCCAGGATACAGCACGAGGAGAACTTACCACTTCTGTTTTGTCTTCTATCCTGAGGGAAACTGAGAAGCAGTTGCAGCCCTTAGAGAACGACGATTACAATGCAGAATGCACCAGGGTAGAAGTTCATGGAATAAGATCTTATTCGGCACCATATGAACTGCCTCTTCAACAAAGAAGAAAGAGGGCAAAGCAGCAAAAACTGGGTGTCTTTTTTAAGCCAACCCTCAAGAAACAGTCAGAAGATAATGAACCACGGCCATCCACTTCTGGATGAGCTATTTTCTGCCCTAACCCGGCAACCACAACTGCATCTTGAAGGTGATGATGATGATGATGATGATAATGATGATGACGCTCAGACCCCTGCATTAATAACAGAGCGACTCAAAACCTCCTCCCCCATCAAGTCATCTTGACAATTTTTCAAGATAAGGTGTTATATTTATTTTTATTTCATTACTGGATATGAATTAAACATTCATTCAGCTTGTGCTTTTGAGGGATTTTTGAGTGATTTTAAGTTTTTTTTGGTAGTCTGCACTTAGTCCCACCCTTTTCCCATAGGCCCATTATTTCTATAGTGTATTTTCTACAATGTGATGTTGTGCAGGAATGCAGCTATCACATTATAGGAGAATGCCCTCTATAGGCACTGGAATATGGCAACTTAAACACTTTTCACTGTATTTTTTGTAAAAATACAAGAAGCAATAAATTACTAATCTACTCTATTCTAAATACTCATAAGGTTGGGAAGCATCTCTCGTTTACCCAAAATGGTGCTTGGATCTTTCCAAAGGTGTACTTATCCTCTCCAAAGAAGTCCAATACTTTTAGATCTTTTTCAGAAAGGTCTAAAGCCCAAGTGTGTTAGTTTTGATCTCAGACTAGTGAAAATTGGACCTGAGTGGGTGCAGCTACACCTTAGCATGTGTCTCCATAAACCACAGATGTGCAAAGTGCAGCCTGCCCAGTCTGTCTGTCTATAAAAAGATTGCTGTTGCTGTCTTTCGGATGGTCACAGTATCAGCCCACTGGGTTTTTCCAGCCATTGAATTCCTCACTATTTTAGAGGTCTTGAACAACAGATATGGTTAGCTGTATCATTAATTCGATTCCTATAACATCCACATCTCATGCTCACTTGCCTCTGGAAAAGGATATCCAATTTCCTGCATGAAATTGTCTATCCTTTCTCAGCCTTGGTTCTGAGCATTGGGTTTTGGACTTCCATTGGATTGGACCATGTTTATGGAAAAAGTACTTTAGTGCTTTACCGTTGTTTTTGGTAGGATGGCTGAGCAGGAGACTTTCCCATTCTTACCATTAACCATCAGGTGTATTGAGTGGATTTTCAGACTGGTTACAAACCAGCTTGGCCTCTTTAAAAATGCACCTTCCATGGCCAATGGCCTGGCATGGGACTCAAACCAGGAACTTTTGGCCTAGACATGGGGTTGTTACCATTGCTTCACTAAATCTCCTTCCTCCAATTCACAATACCTTCTCCACTGGCCCTTCCTACAACACCACTGGTGGCTGTCAGCAGATGTCTGGAGTGTGCTTTTTGATAGTATCATCCCCTCATTGTCACTCAGTCTTCCAGCGTTCCCATTTCCTCAATAGGAGTCTGTGTCCAATGAAACATTCTGATGTCTATACCTGCCTCATTCTCACTTCCACTCCAGAATGTGAAAGACTTACATTAGAACTTTCGTAATGTAAGATTGAGGCTGTCTGCGCAACCTGTTTAATGACTACTTCCTCACTAGCCTCATCAGTTTCCCATTACCTTCCCTTCCTCTGCCTAACCAAGCCCAGACAATACTTTACAGTGATTTCTGCATCACAACCTTCTAGATTTCACTAATTTGAGCATTAACAAACCTGGACACCAGTGTTGAAAACCTGCTTCTCTCTATCTGTTGTACTCTTCTTCAGCTCTTACATATCAATAAACCAGTGTTTTTGCAGTCTTGGTGCACCATTTGAACCAGGGCTAAGCTTCTGTGGTTTTGAATCCCATAGTTTGTTTATTACTAAGACTTCTTACTTCCTCCTCTTCAACATTATCCATCTCCTTTGCTTCCACACCTCCAGCCCTGCTTTACCACAGCACACCTTTATCAAAAATATTCTTACTTCGAGACCTGATTTCTCAAACATGACTCCTTCTTAAGGTCTTCCCTACACAAATCACAACACGTCCAAAGCTGAGAATCCACAGTCTGCTCTTTACAAAATTCAGTGAGATACTGTTATACATTTACTAATTTTTCATAATATTTTATGTTTTATGCTCAACATGAACTTGCCTATTACAGGCACCTGGCACTGACATTAAGTGCTTCCAATCATTAGGCACATGTTACTGAAGTTCATCCTGCTCTATTCCATTAAGTATTTACAGGTCAGATATGGTGAAAGTCAGCTACAGAGCAAAGCTCCATCTTCATTCTTTAAATTCATTTAGTAAAGCTACTTACGGTTTGCTAATCTCTGTTGCATCACCCACTTCTCAGTTTTCCCCCAATCTGATTCACCCTCAGGTTTCTGATAGCAATGGTTCCTGTCCCAGCACCCTTTGTAACTTCACCCAGTGACCATTTTTCATGTATTTTCCCAAAAGGGTTATGTATGTGATCATGAGCAAGAACCCTGATTGATTTATTCCCCTACCAACTCAAAGGTGTCGAGACCAAGTGAAATGTCATGACCAGAGCAATGGAACTCAATGAAAAGGGTATAAACATCATCAACTTTAGCCTAAGACAATAGTTAGGATATAAGTTGTACTACTGTCAGATGGAAGAGAGGTGCCTGTATTGCAGAGTGAAAAAAGACACAACATTCTTCACCTCAGTTTTCAGAGGAAACTGTATATTGAAATTGTGGAATGACTGGAGATTGGTGTAAGAACTGTTCGCACCAAAGAATTTTCTTATCCTTGAAGCAAAACAAAATCCTTAACTTGAATCTGAGGATCCTGAAAAATGATGGTTAAGAAATAATTGAGATTGTAAGGAAAGGTAAATTGAGCCAGAAATTAAAATATCTTCCAAAGCAGATAATGAAAAAAGCCGAAAAATTCACTTCATTTCACTTAAGTCATTTGTAAACATCTAGGAGAAGAATGTTTATGGGATCCCGTACTAAACTTTTGGTGCGGGAAGCTGTGACTAATTTGATGAGGTTACACGTAGAGATCAAGTGAACACCGGGTAATTTCCAAGCATTAACATTTGTAATGAGGAAATCACTAACAATGTGGAGAAATGTGAAATAATTAAGATTAACCAACTGAGACTTCTAAATGGTATGTGTATCTCAACCATTTTAAGGCCATATGATAGGGAGAGATTATTGATTGACTGAAGGTTAAGGTTTTGGCAAAAAAAAGACACTTCATAGTTTGGAAAGATTTGGTGATTATGATCCACTGAAGCCTGACCTATTTTGGCTCAGAGTTGATGAACTGGAATCTGGGCTTTAAATACTGCGGCACATCCGGGAGGGGGAGAAGTACCTGGATCCTATATTTCAGGAGGCACTCACACCTGGTAGATTAGCACTTCAAATTTGGTCAGTGGCCAAGGTCAGCAGGGGGATGACCACAAGTGAGGCAGGTAGGGATCCTGCATTCAGGACAGAGGAGCCTCAGCTCTTGACCTTGTCCAACAGGTACAAGGTACTTGCTTCCTGTGTGGATGAGGAAAAGGGCTGGAGGGAGGATGAGCCCACTGACCCCTGCACTGTGACATGGGAGGCCATTCAAGAGGGGGATGCAAAAAGACAAGTGGTAGTCATAGGGGATTCTATAAACAGGGGAATAGGTAATATCCTCTGTGAGCAGATCGAGAGTCCGTATGGTGTGTTGCCTGCCTAGTGCCAGGGTAAGGGATATCTCTGATCAGCTTGAAAGGATATTGGAGAGGGAGGGGGAGGATCCATTAATTGTGGTCCATGTTGGAACAAACAGCATAGGAAAGACAAGGAAAGGGGACCCGTTCAGGGACTATCAGGAGCTAGGAACCAAATTAAAGAATAGGTCCTCAAGGGTTCTCATCTCCAGATTACTGCCCAAGTCACTTGCAACTTGGCATAGGGACATGAGAATAAGGGAAGTAGGCATGTGGCTAAAAGAGTGGTGTGGGAAAGAGGGGCTTCTTACCATGGGGCACTGACATCAATATTAGAACACGAGGGATCCATACTGCTGGGACGGTCTCCACCTGAATCGAGCTGGGACTGATGCTCCAGCAAAAAGGGTAAATAGGCTGGTCAACAAGACTTTAAATTGGAAAGTGGGGGGAAGGGAAAGATAAAACATCCCCCAGTGGGGAACAAAGCAACAGGCTAACATCTGTACGGCTAAATTCCACTGTGTGGAAAAATATGAAAAAAAAGACAGGTAATGAGAACTCAAGAGAGATTATTAAAGTCTCCAGCACAGACACAAATAGGACGGAGTGTTTGGAAAGGGCTAGAAATCAAACTTTAAACACACTGGATAACTAAGTGACAATGAGAAGAGGAATGGTTAATACAGGGCTGAAGGTGCTATATCTGAATGCGCCCATATGTGAAAGAAGGTAAATGAACTTGTGGCGCAGATCAAAATTAGTAGATATGATGTGGTTGCCATCATGGAGCCATGGTTGCAAGGGGATCAGGATTGGGAGCTAAATATGCAAGGAGATAAATCTTATTGAAAAGATAGGCAGTGGGCAGAGGAGTTGGGGTTGCATTATTAGTAAGAAATAAAATTAAATCAATAGTTAGAAATGAAGTAGGGTCAGATGGTATAGAATCTGTGTGGGAAGAGTTGAGGAACCGCAGAGTTAAAAAAACCATAGTTGGAATTATGTACAAGTCTCCAAAGAGTAGTCAGGATCTGGGGTGCAAGATATACCAGGAGATAGAAAAGGTGTGTAAGAAAGGCAAAGTTATGGTGATCACGGGGGATTTCAATGTGCAGGTGGACTGGAAAAATCAGGTTGGTAGTGGATTGCAAGAAAAGGAGTTTGTGGAATGTCTCCGAGGTAGATTTTTGGAGAAGCTTGTGGCGGAGCCGACTAGGGAATAGGCAATACTGGATTTAGTGTTGTGCAATGAGGCAGACTTGATCAGGGAGCATAAGGTGAAGGATTCCTTCGGAAGCAGTGATCACAATATGATAGAATTTACTCTGCAATTTGAGAGGGAGAAAATAGAGGTTATGGTATTTCAACTAAATAAGGCAACTACAGAGGTATGAGGGAGAAGCTGAGCAGAAGCTGAGCTGAGCCTAGCAAGAATGACAGTGGAACAGCAATGGCAGGAGTTTCTAGGAGTAATTCAGGACATGCAGAAAAAATTCATCCCTAGGAAAAAGAAGCATGGCACAGGGACAATGAGGCAACCATGGCTGACGAGGGAAGTCAGGGATAGCATGAAAGCAAAAGAGAAAGCATATAATGTGGCAAAGGACAGTGGGAAACCAAAGGACTGGGAAGCTTACAAACAGAGGGCAACCAAAAACAAAATAAGGAGGGAGAAGATTAAATATAAGGGTAAGCTAGCCAGTAATATAAAGGAGGTCTGTAAGAGTTTCTTTAGTTATATAAAGGGCAAAAGAGAGGCAAAAGTGGGCATTGGACCACTGGAAAATGATGTTGGAGATATGGTAGTGGGGAACAAGGAAATGGCTGAGGAACTGAATAACCACTTTGCATCAGTCTTCACAGTGGAAGGAATAGTAAGATTCCAAAAATTCAAGAGAATCAGGGGGCAGAGCTGAGTATGGTGGCTGTCACCAAGGAGTAAGTGCGAGAAGAACGGAATGGCCTGAAGGTAGATAAATCCCCAGGCCAGATGGACTACTCCCCAGAGTTCTTAAAGAGATAGCTGGAGGCGTTAGTGGTGATCTTTCAGGAATCATGAGAGCCAGGGAGGCTCTCAGAGGTCTGGAATAGTGCTAATGTGACACCATTGTTTAAAAAGGGAGTAAGGCAAATGACTGAAAATTACAGGCCGATTAGCCCGACCTTGGTCATGGGTAAGATTTTAATGTCTATTGTGAAGACTGAGATTTCTGAATACTTGGAAGTAAATGGTAAAATAGAGCAAAGTCAGCATGGTTTTGTCAAGGGAGGTCACTCCTGACAAATCTGTTAGAAATCTTTAAGGAAGTAGGGTAGACCAAGGATTGCCAATGGATGTTTTCTACCTGGACTTCAAGAAGGCCTTTGACAAGGTGCCACACAGAAGGCAGCTGAGTAAGATAAGGGCCCGTGGTGTTAGAGGCAAGGTACAAGCATGGATAGAAGATTGGCTCTCTGCAGAAAGCAGAGATTGGGGTTAAAAAGGTCTTTCTCAGGATGGCAGCTGGTGACTAGTGGTGTCCCACAAGGGTCTATGTTGGGACCACAACTTTTCACTTTATGCCTTAATGATCTAGATGAAGGAACTGAGTGCATTCTGGCTAAGTTTGCAGATGATACAAAGCTAGATGGAGGGACAGGTTGTATTGAGGATGTGGGGAGTTTGTAGAAGGATTTGGACAGGTTAAGAGAGTGGGCAAAAATGTGGCCAGTTGGAGTACAGCGTGGGAAAGTGTGAGGACATGCACTTTGGTAAGAAAAATAAAATCATGGATTATTTTCTAAATGGGGAGAAAATTCAGAAGTCTGATGTGCAATGAGATTTGGGAGTTCTAGTCCTGGATTCTCTCAAACTTGAAAGGGCTGAGTCAGCAGTTAGGAAGGCAAATGCAACTTTTGCATTTATTTTGAGAGGACTTGAATATGAAAGCAGGGGTGTACTTCTGAGGCTCCATAAGGCTCTGGTCAGGCTACATTTGGAGTATAATGTGCAGTTTTGAGCCCCATGTGTTCGGAAAGTTGTACTGGTCCTGGAGCGTGTTTGGAGGAGGTTCACGAGAATGGTCCCAAGAATGAAAAGCTTAACATATGAAGAACATTGAGGACTCTGGCTCTCTACTCAACTGAGTTTAGAAGGATGCGGAGGTATCTAATTGAAACTTACAGAATACTAAATGGCCTAGATAGAGTGGATGTTAGGAAGATGTTTCCATTGGTAGGAGATACTAGGACCCAACGGCACAGCCTTAGAGTAAAGGGAAGACCTTTTAGAACAGAGATAGGGAAAAACTTCTTTAGCCAGAATGTGGTGAATCTAAGGTTGTGGATGCCAGGTCATTGTGTATAGTTAAGACTGAGATAGATAGGTTCTTGATTGTCAGTGGTATCAAGGGTTACAGGGAGAAAGTAGGAGAATAGGGTTGAGAAACTTATTGGCCATGATTGAATGGTGGAGCAGACTCGATGGGCTAAATGGCCTAAATTCTTCTCCTATGTATTATGGTCTTACTTATTGTAAAGAATTGATTTATTGCACGATGTAATGAGCTAATGGTGTAAAAGGCAAGACCTTAATGTGCAGACAGATCATTACGGGTGGATTCATCAGTGGATAGTCACAAAATGGCAAATAGAATCTTTTTATTTAGATAATTAAAACAAGGCAGGAATATTGAATTTGTGCATGTCAGACAAGGACATTATTGAAGTACTGTGAACAATTAGCAGGCACCATTTAGCAGGAGGATTGAGAAGCACTGGGGAAGAAAGGGGTGTGTTGGTGTCATAGAAATAAGAGATTATAATTATGAAAGCATTGAAAAGTTGAGCATTTTGAGCTAAAGGTTAAAAAGTTACAAAATGGTCTCAGGACTATGAATATTTAGGATAAGTTGTGATTGTTTACACTGGTCAGTGATTGATCATTTATGCCAAAATATTAAAGCAAAGGTTAAAACAAATTTCTTTAGGCAGATGGTGGTAAGTATGTGCTATCTCAGCCTTAAACCATTGTTAATATTGGAATAATACAAAGGGAATTAGGTCAGTGTTTGAAAAAGAGGAATATTGAGGGTGTGAGGGTGAAAATGCCTAGGTGGGTCATGTGGTGATAAACCCCAGAGTAGTAGTCTTATTAACCCTCTGCAATCCTTTGATACAACCTGAATGTCTAGTCTTGGCTAGGTTTGAATCCTGGTCCCAGAGTTGTGCAAAACAGCACTGCGGGGACAATGAAGGATGACAGAAATATCAGTGTAATAGATTTAGGATGATAAACAGCTTTGTTATGATGCACACTAGCAGCAGATTTCATAAACTATGACAGAGGTTGACTGCTGCCTCGATACACAGCTCTTTTCTTAAATTGATTTTTAAATATTTAACAGACAGAGATTGGAAAATTGAGAGTTAGCCAGACTGCAAAGAGCTGCACAGAATGTTATCTTGCTGGCTCATCTGAGCTAATTGATTATAGCTAGGCATCAGTGCTTTGTTTCAATTGGCCTCTGTGCATTGGGCCATAAATGGAAGAGAAAGGAAAGCAGCCAGTGGCCTTATTGCTGATGGCTGGCCAATGCCCACAGATGGAAAATTCTTATATGTATTTGGAGCAGGAGCAGGCTTTTAGGCCCATTCTAACCTACTCTGTCATTTAATAAGACCATGGCTGACCTGATTATCAACTCAAATCCACACTCCCACCTATACCCAATAACGTGTGAAAAGACAGCAGCTGGGTCATATGCTGAAAAATAGGATTTGAGACCACGATCTCTGACTCAGGAGTTGAGGGTGCAGCCAACTAAGCTAAAGGCTAACACACAATAGGTATAACTATGGATGCTGGACAATGGCACAATCAGACCACGTTGTGACACCTACCAGAATCAAATAACTGTTTGATCTTGGAGCAGTAACACAGCATCCGACAAACAAATCCGGGAACCTGCAAACATGAAAATCAGAGGCAAATAACTGGAATGCAGAATTGTTTTATTCTGCCTGGCATCCTGAAGATGACCGTCATTTATCAGTCTGATTAATTTTGTATCATCTCTCCAGTTTGGTTGGAAAGAACTAAAGATTTGCCGGCGGCATTTGTTGGAAGTCTGATTTGTCTCTCTGCATTTTAGTTTATGTATTATTTATTAAACAAAATTTACTGATGCTCTTCAATGCTCAGTATCATTATAAATTGACCAATACTTTCCAAGTCAGTAACAAATTCCAATTATGATTAATGCTCCCTGGCTGACAGATTTTATTGACCTTCAGTAAGAGGCCAACTTTAATTTTAGAACAACTTAGACAGCAGACCGATTCAAAGCATGTACCTCTTTCATTCTCTGATTATTCAATGCTTGCATCAGATTGTCATTCTTCTTGTCTCTCATTGTAGGCTATCTTCCATATTTGCTCATGTGCTAATATATGACTTGATGACTAGCCATTCAATAACAACTTGATTTTATATGGCACCTTTAACCTAATGAAATATTCCCAAGTGCTTCACAAGAGTGTTATCAAGTGAACTTGGACACTGAGACATATGAGAAGATAGGGTGCCAAAAAGCTAAAACAGTATGTTTTAGCGAGCCTTTTGAAGCAGAAAAGAGAGAGGTAAATAGATGAAAAGATTTGGGATTGGAATTTGAGACTACAGGTCTACATGCACGAAGACACATTTTGCTGATGGTGGTGGAATGAAAACTCATTGTGGAAGAGGGAAGAATTGAAAGGACACCGAGATCATTGATGATTGTATGCTTGGGGAAGGAAAAGATATTGAGCAGTCGTGGGAGAGACAATGAAGTTGAAGTTACAGATTTGTGTACATTTTTAATGGAAGTGTGAGAATTAGAATTGCTCAGTGATGGACCTCTAGGAGCAGAGTGGAGGCAACTAATAGTGGACTAGAGATTGGAGGAGGATCCGGAGCTGGAGACTGATGACCATTGGATGGGATGTAGGACTGAGAAAGACTGCAGACATAACATTCAATAGACCATGGGAAAAAAATTCTCACCAACGATAAGACTTGTAAGTTCAATATGATGGGAGGCAATGAACAAAAGAGGACAGAGCTCCACTCTATGACTGGTAAATTGTTAATGTTTCAGATTGCAAGCAGGAAAGCTAATAAACTGTCTGAAGTGTCAGACTGAGTAGGTGCGTTTTAGAGGTGCCTTTGTACCAGATATGAGTTATGGCTGTACTCAGTGCGAAGCCAGAAGGGAGTAACATTATCTACAGCAAACAGCATTACCTCATATCAAACTCTGTCAGGGAGTGAATAGTTTGCTTGATGTCAACGGAATTTTCTTAGGGTTTCTGCCATTGTTAACTGGGTTTTGCTGAGGGTACGTTAGAGAAGTGGGGTAGGAGATTCCAAACATGTCCCTGGATTTACTGTCTCCCACAAGTACAAAAGTGATTGTACACTAGTCTTGACACATTGCCATAGCTTTCAGGAGTTCAACATTTTGTAAAAACCTGAAATTTAATCAATGGGAATAATACATGAAAATAAAAAAAAGGAAGTTAATTTTAAAAAGTCATGTCTTGAGCTAGTATCATTGATTTATTTAGTTTAACCTTCACGGGCGCATGGTGTGAGACCTGTCTACTTTACATGGCACTACTTTCCATCAGTGTCTGTTCACACTATGATAGTCACTCATTCAGTTTGACAAATGAACTTCCTAATAGACCTTTTCTTGGCTCGATCTCTGCTTTCCTTACTTCTATCAGTAAAGATGCTGTATAAACCCAAGTTGTTAAAAGCAGGGAAGTTCTTACTGATCTCCTGCCCAATGTTTATACCTCAGTCAACATCTCTAAATCAGATTATCTGGTCATTCTCACATTACTCCTTGTAAGAGTGAGCTATGCTCAAATTTGTTGCAGTCCTTTTGAGTTTTTTGGTTTTAGAAAGATTTTATGAAGGTAATACTTGCTGTAATGTATATGGGAGCCTCAAAGATGTTTGATAAGGTGCCAAATAAAACATGGGCTAAAAGGGGTATTGGGAACAGTTGCAGTGTAGTATTGAGCAGTTGTTTTGTTTTGGGCTGGAATAGCATGGGTTTCCCTGGTGCTAGCATTATTGCTTTCCCTGAACTATATTAATGGCCTCAAACTAGAAGTACTGGGCACAACTTCATAAAGTTGCAGAATTAGCAAAATTTGGAAGTAATGCAAATTATGAGCACGCCAACAGTGTGCATCAAGTAGGAACATAGCAAGGTTAGCGAATGGGTGGACGTGTGTGGCAGGTGAAATTTAACGCAAATAATTGTGAATTGATTTAATTTGATGACAGAACAAGGAAAGGCAATATAAATTGAAGAATACAAATCTAAATGGGTTGGAGGAGCAACATGGAAGGTTGAAAAATCTGTGAATAAAGTGTTTGGGATCTTGGGCTTTGCCAATAGTGACATAGAAGTAGTGGTGGTCCTTTAAAATCATTGGTTTGGTCTCAGATGGAGTATTGTGCACTTCTGAACATCACACTTTAGGAAGGATGCAAAGGCATTGGAGAAGGTGCAGAAAAAAATTATAAAGGTGATTCCAGGGATGAAAAGATTCAGTTATTTGAATTAATTGGTTATCTGGACCTGTTCTCTTTTAAGAAGATTAAAAGGAGATTTAATAGAAACACTCAAAACCAAGAAGATTCTGATAAGAATAGCTGGAGATAAACTTTTCCTATTTATTGAAGAACCAAGAACCATGGGCACTAACTTCAGTGATTGGCAAAAGATGTAATGATGACATGAGGAAAGTAATGTTTTACACGGTGTGTGGTTCTGGAATGCACTGTCTTAGAGTAAGGTGGAGGAAAGTTCAATTACTGCTCTTCAAAAGAAAATTTGGATAATTATCAGAGAAAAAACAGTTACAGGACTATGAAGCTAAAGGCAAAGGACTGGGGCTGGTTGAATTGTTCTGGTAAGCACCCAGCATAGACACAATGAAGTGAACAGCTTCCTATGCTTCTGAAAGATGTTTAGAATACAAAAGCAACAGCTGCAGCCAAATAGAGGTTAGAAATTTTGAGAGTTTCTCACTTAGAAATATGGATGAATAAAATTAGGAATTCAATCATTAAATCTGCCCCCAGCCCTCCCAAACTCTTTTCAATGTTACTGGGAAATCAAGATGTGGAGGAGCTGGAGTTGAACTGGCGCAACCCAACAAAGGGGCAGTGCTTCAAAAGCTTATGATTTCAAATAAATCTGTCAGACTATAACCTGGCGTCATGTGACTTCTGATTGAGAATTCAAGACAACTGAATGTTCTCCAATTAATGTGGGTCAAATCTGATAATTGTCATCAGTTTCAGAAGAAACAAATGGAGAGTATGCTCAGCTAGAAAGCATTCCTCCACCGTGCTGTTTTAACACAATATTGTTACAAATACACAGTTCTTCCTTGAGCCTTCCCTGTCTGGTTAATGCTCCATAACTTTAAAATTAAATCTCGCTGAAGAGACTTTGGGCCAATCCACATCCAACAACCTGCTCTGTCAGCTCCTGTTTTGAAAGCTGTGTCAAATCTCACCATGGTGACTGAGATCAGCACACTCTAAAATATCAATTTGCTTATCTTTCAATGTCAACATGACCTTTAAAACTTCAAGGATTCAATGCTTAAAAAAGAACTTTTCCTTGGGCCAAACAATAACTGTGTATCAATTTTTTTTGAAATCCATTTTACTTTTTGAGATACAAAGACAAGAAGGCAGATTACTACCTGGATGGCTGTAAATTGGAATATGAGAGTGTGCAATGGGACCTTGGTGTCCTTGTGCACCAGTTACAGAAGGTAAGCATGCTGGTGCAGCAGGCGGTGAGAAGGCAAATGGTATGTTGGCCTTCATTGTGAGAGGTTTCGAGTACAGGAGCAGGGATATGTTGTTGCACTTATACAGGACCTGGAAAAGTGTATGCAATTCTTGATCTCCAGTTCTGAGGAAGGATGCTCTTGCTCTCGAGGGAGTGCAGCGAAGGTTTACCAGGCTGACTTCGGGGATGGTGGGTCTACTATATGAGGAGAGATTGACTAGGTTGGGATTGTTTTCGCTGGAGTTCAGACAAATGAAGGGGGATCTCATAGACACTTATATAATTCTAACAAGACTAGGCAGGGTAGATGCAGGGATGATTTTCCCAATGGTGCATGTGTCCAGAACTGGGGGTCACAGTATGAGGATCGGGGTAGGCAATTTAGGACGGAGACGAGGAGACATTTTTTCACCCAAAGAGTGGTGAGCCTGTGGAATTCATTACCACAGGAAGTAGTTGATACCAGAGCATTGAACGTATTCAAGAGGCAACTAGATATGGCACTTGGGGTGAATGGGCTCAAAGATTATGGGGAGAAAGCAGGATTAGGCTATTGAGCTTGATGATCAGCCATGACCGTGAAGAATGGTGGAGCATGCTCGAAGGGCTGAATGGCGTCCTCCTGCTCCAATCTTCTATGTTTCTATGTTTATGGACAAAGAAATGGAACATAAACATTAACCGCAGAGGTTGCAGAGATATATGAAGAAAATATAAGAAGGGAATTGAAAGTAATACATGAAAGTATTTGATGAGCAGAAAATCACTCAAAATAAATTTTTGAGATGACTTGAAGCCATTGTTTCAGTTTTGCTTCAAACGCTCTTCCTGAGCTACCAACTTCTCTCTCCCTCTCCTCACAACAGTCTGTGATTAATCAAGTCTGTTTCCAGACTTGGTGTCATGTCAATTGCAAGATGAAGTTCCAATTCTAAATTCAAAGCATCATTAGGGCTGTCTATTTTCATCTTTGTAACATTGTCCAATTTCACTCCTGTCTCAGTTTATCTGCTGCTGTAACCTTAATGAATTCTTGTTTTTACCTCTAGATTTAACTATTCCAAAACCCTTTTGTCTGATTCCCCATATTCTACCCTCCATAAACTTGAGGTCATCTAAAATTCTGCTGTCTTTGTCACAGAAAGCCCCATCCCTCTATGTACTTGCATTGACTTTCAGGTGAGTAACATCTTGATTTTGAAATTCTCAAGTCTATTTTCGAATCCCTCCTTGTCCTCATCCTCCCTAGTGCTGCGATCTTCTGGAGCACAATAACACCCTGAGAAATTTGAGCTCTGGTCTTTGGAGCACCCACTATTGTAAATGCTTCACCACTGATGGCCATGTCTTCAGAAAGCTCCAGGCGCTGAAATTTCCTCCTTACAACCCTCCACCTCTACCTCTCTACATTGTAATCTTCCTTTCAAGCACTGTTTCAATCCTCCCTCTTTTACCAAGCATTTGATCATTTGACCTAATATTCCCTTATGCAGTTTGTGTCTCACAGTTTGTTTTACAATACCTGAGAAAATTGGACATAGTGGATTAGCCCGGGTAAATGCAGGGGTTATGGGGATAGGGTGGGTGGCTGGGTCTGAGTGGGATGCTCTTCAGGGCCTCAGTGGACACTCAATGGGTTGAATGGCTTCTTTCTGCACTATAGGAATCCAACCATTCTATGATCCTTTCTTAAAATAAGATGTGTCCACTTGGGATGTTTTGTCACATTAAAGACAAGATAATTATAAATTGTTATGCATTACTTTTCCAAATTTAATTTAGTTTCGTTATACACGTTGTTTAGCTTCATCATCCATCTCAGGGTTTCCGCTTCGGAACAGTGCGAGAGAGCAGTGCTGAGGACTACATGAAGATGAGTTTTCCTGAGATGCATGAATACACAAGACGGTTCAATGTTCCGACTACATTGGATGGAGTAGCACATCTGAAGTAAGCAAAATGACAAAGCAATTACAACATAATGTGTCAATAATGGTGCGGCATTTGTATGCACAGGCATGTAAAGCAATCCTTTGACTGAACTCAAAAATAAATGTACATTGCAGATTTACAGTGCTCTGATAAGAGGTTCCGATTATTTTTTTCAGATGATGTTAGTACAGGACAAGTCAGATCCCAGACTGAAATCTGGCTTGATAGATTATATTTTGTTTTCTTGGTTTAATGAGGTGTTTGAAGATGGTGAAAATCAAACTGCAATGTTACAGATTCAGATTTATTATAAAACTGAACTATGTGAACAAAATAAAGATAAGATAGAATAAACCAAACTATTTACATATAACACATTGAAAGGTTTTGAAGCACATGGTAAAAAGATCCCATTAATCCCAAAATACTTACTTACTGTACTCACACCAGAAAGTAGTGCCTTCTCCATTTCATGTACGATTCAACTTAGTTAAGGCTTCAATTGGTGATCACAAGAATCTGATAGCCTCTAGTTTGATTCATCACATATCTGAGTATAGATCTTCCTAGTTTCACATAACCCCTTCAGGGTTCTGACCAAACTCTTCTGGTCTGGAGCTTTTAAACTAACCTCTTTACACACTTCCTTCACAGTCATAAACTACCTCCCTTTTGTGGGAGCAACTGTTTTACACATTTAGCTTTAGCCAATTCTTCTGCAGAATGACCAAACTAAATCTCAAAAACTTTTTTTATCCAGCTATGTGTGATTTTCTCTAAACCCAAAACAACAATTACAGAATCTTGTATCTGAAAGCTTAAAATGCTACAATGTTTACCTTGTTCACTCGTTAACTTTCTCATCATAAATAAATCCTCATTACTCTCAAAAAGGTTCCCCTCTCACACTGTATTTTAAAAGAAATTACCATGACTACAGGAACACTGACAAGCTAATCATTGGATCCTTTCAGACACAGAGAGAATCAATATACCACTAGTTCAAAATTCAAAAATCCCCAAAAAATTATATTTAAATATCCATAAACACACCTCACACCATGTACCCTCCTTCACCACACCCCCAAGGAAGAATGTAAATGTAATTTTAGAAACATTTCTATTGTTTATAGAACAACTTAACGGTACTTTTATGCTACATTAACAATAATAATATGTTGACATTAAACGTACAGTGAGTTATACAGCAACCTTATTTTATATTGGTTCAGCTGCACCACATCACTTAGTGTCTTTCACACGTGCTCGCAATAAGGAGTCCACGTTTTCTTTCACCAACGTGTGAGTAAGTTTCAAATTACATGGTTAGAGAATTAAGCTTTGTTGAAACAGTCATAAGTTCTAGTGCCAAAAGTTTCTGAAAGAAAAACCAAAGGATTGTGATCACATTGACTTTATCCTGGAGGACCAACAGAGGAGGACATGCCACCAGACCCTGCCAGCCAGATCTGAGGTTGCCACTCAAGGTCAGTGCCATCTCCACAGTGCAGAGCATGTTCAGCAGCGCCAGAAAAATGTCAATGACCTGTTGTACTCTACTAGGGTAAGTACCAATCTTCTTTCTGCAACATCACACTCACTCTATACATGCTCCCACACCAATCTCTTAACAAGGTTCATGCTCAACCAATCTCTCATTATTGCATGAAACATTTTCTCTCATGCACTCTTGTTTACTCCACTCAACCTCCAATGCTACTAACCTTGCATGCTCTTTGTGCAGTCTACTAACTCCCTCTGAACACCTCGCCAGGAGGGCCTCACTTGCACCAACAGTAACAACAATGCCACCTATTTTGTCTTCACCCAATCCCTCTCACAGTCCCCTGCAGAACAGAAGAGGCACTTCAATCCACCAAGTCTCCACTGACCTATTGACACTCATCCCACTTTCCAGCACTTGACCTATTGCCTCAATATTCCAAATGTTCATTCACATACTTTTTAAAGGCTGTGAGGTTTTCCCCTTCTAGTGTCCTCCCAGACAGTGCATTCCAGATCCCACCACCCTCTGTGTGAAAAGGTTTTCCTCCAAACCCCTTTAAAGCCTCCTGTTTTTCATCCAGAAGTTGTGCTCCCTTATTATTAACCTTTAAACTAAGCTGTTTTCCATCCACTCTGCCTGTGCTTATAAACTTATATCCTCAATCAGATCCCCTCTTAGCATTCTTTGCTCTAAAGAAAACAACCCAAGCTTGCCCAGCCTCTCTTCATTGCTGAAATGCTCCATCCCAGGCAACATCCTGGTGAATCTCCTCTGCACTTCCTCGGGTGCAGCCATATCATTCTTATACTGTGGCTTAACCAAAGTCCTGTACAGCTCCAACATTACCTCCCTGCTCTTATAATCTATGTCATGACTGACAAAGACTAGTGTTCCATATGCCTTCCTAACTACCCTATTAACCTGTCCTGCCATCTTCAGGGATCTGCAGGCAAGCACTCCAGGATCCCTCTGTTCCTCTGAGTTTCCTAGTGTCTTGCCATTCATTGATAGTCCCTTGCCCTTTACTGCTTCCAAAGTGCTTCAGCTCATACTTATCCATTTTAAATTCCATCTGCCACTGTTCTGTTCTTCTGACCAATCCATCCATATTCTCCTGTAGCCCAAGACCCTCATCCACACTATTAGCTACTTGGCTAATTTTTGTGTCATCCACATATATATTTACCATCCCCTATATGGTCAGCCACATTGTTTATTTATATTATGTAAAATAAGAAATCCAGAAACCCTGTGGTATGCCACTAGACATCAGCCTCTAGTCACATAAACAGCTTTCAACTACCACACCCTGTCTCCTACCAGTCAGTCAATTTTAGATTGAACTTCTCAAGTTACCCAGTATCCCATGTACTTTTACCTTCTTTATCAATCTCTCAAGTGGGACCTTGTTGAAGACTTTGCTGAAATCCATACAAATTACATCAACTGCATTAGCCTCAACTGTACACCTGATTACCTCCTTGAAAAATTCAATCAAATTTGTTGGACATGACCTCCCTCTGACAAAGCCATGCCGACAATCCCTGATCAAACCTTGCCTCTCCAGATGGCAGTTAATGCTCTCCTTCAGAATTTTCTCTGATAGTTTCCCTCCCACTGATGTGAGACTCACTGGTCTTTCTCTCATTGCAGGAGGATGAATGGAGCATTACCTAACATAGAACTCCTCATTTCCTATGAGGAGAAAATCCTGACCCTTGCAGGAGAAGACCGTGGGATGCTGAGGCATCCATGTCCCACCAACCAAGTGAGTGTCCTTCTTAATTTCACTGCAATGCTTGCAGTAACCCCGCAGTCAGTGACAATCATTGTACACCACTTCACACAAGTGACTGTGTCACCTTCTCTCTCTTTTGTCTCACAGGTACCAGCAGGATGTCCACCATTTCTGTAGAGAAATGGACAGTTCTTCCAGCAGTAACCCTCTTGACCTCTGAGCATGAGGATGAGGAGGCCCCAGAGTGAGCATCTGCAAAGCTGCCTCCTGCACTCCCGACCTCCCCAAGGATCTCAGATACTGAGCCCTCAGAGGGAAGGTCAGGCTTAGAAAGCTGGGAAGCACAATCTGGTGAACACCTTCATTGTGACAGTTCAGGAGCTGGATAAGGAAGAAATACCCATGCTCCTGGCACTCAGAGAATACAGACACCAGCCTGAGAGTGGAGAGAGTCCAGCAGTGTCAGCAATCAGGGACTTTGTCCAAATGCACTGTGAGGGACAGAGCAGCAGCAGCAGTGCATGCATTGGTCCACATTGTCCAGAGGCTGCGGGAATGCAGCTATGCATGTAGCTGTCCATCTGCCTCTATGGACAGGTTGGTGACTGCCATGGAGAGGTAAGTGCTGCAACCTCAGGATCTGCTGGCGAGGTGTACACACTTGTACTCCATGACCTCAGCCACTGGTCCTCAGGCATCATGACTGGGCTCGAGAATCTGGCCTGCACTCCAGGTGCTCGTTCCACACAAGGAAACAGGGATGTCCCAGGAGGCACCCAACCAGCAAAGCACAAGCCCCTGAGAAGGCATGGTAGGAACTGCAGATGCTGGAGAATCTGAGATAACAAGGAGTAGAGCTGGATGAAGAAGGTTCTAGGCCCGAAACATCAGCCTTCCTGCTCCTCTGATGCTGCTTGATCTGCCATGTTCATCCAGCTCTACACCTTGTTATCTCAGCCCCTGAGAACTCTCTTCTCAGGAAACTCTTGAGGTGACTGGGCCCTCACCTTCACCCTATCTGTCCCACACTGATTATTCAGAGTTGAAGCTGAAGAAGGTTAACTTGCTCTAAAAGAAGACTCTCTGCATGCCCGGCCTGTCCAGACACAAACATGTCAGGGTCACCTGACCAGAACTCCAGGGCTAGTGAGCTGTGCTGCTGAGCAGGCTCTCTCCTCCCCAGCAACAAAACCAGAGTGTCCACCAAAAGGAAGAGATAGTGAGAGGAAGAAGATGAAGAAAACCTATTGAGGACACTATGTGGCATATGTGACAATGCACAACACAGGATGTCTCATTTTTTTTAATAAATTTGAACGCTGTTACTCTACATCTGTTAGTTCAAATCTCTGTGTAGCCCTGAATGTAACTGTGCCAGCATGATGGCTAACTTCATGTCCCACGTGTACGATGTCTGTATTCAGAACTGCTGCAGCATGTGGAAGCAAGAAGAACAAGAAGTATATACAGGGCAATGGGTCCTGCTGACACCGTTGACCCCTGTCCGAAAACATCTCTATTGTTTCCCTCCCTCTGTGTTAGAAATGCTGGTGTGAATGATGTCATCAGTAATGTTTGGGGCACGGAGCAAATGCATTAAGATGGCTGGTGGCTCACGACCCCACAGGGGTCTGTATGTAATGTTATTTCCCTCTAAAGGGCTTCACATCAGTGGGCCCTGCAGCTGCTTCCCTCTCAGGACAGGATAGGATTTACTCGCATTTGGAAAAATATGGAGCTATTAGCAATAGGCAGCATGACTTTGTGTGGAGAAGGTCATGTCCCAGAAACTTGATTGAGCTTTTTGAGAAAGTGACAACGATGATTGATGAGGGCAGGGTGATAGATGTTGGTAGCAAGGCCTTTGACAAGGTCCTTCATGGCAGGCTGATACAGACAGTGAGGACACATGGGATCTGTGGTGAACTGATAAGATGAATACAGAACTGCGCTTAATGATAGAAGGCAGAGAGTCGCAGTGGAAGTGTATTTTTACTGACTGGAGATCTGTGACAAGTGGTAAAAAACAAAAGAACTGTGGATACTGTGAATCTTGGAACAAAAGCAAAGTTTCTGGAAAAGCTCAGCAGGCCTGGCAGCGTCTGTGAAGGACATTTCGGGTCCGGTGACCCTTCCTCAGAAACCAGTGGTGTTCCGCAGGGATCAGTGCTGGGGCCCCCTTTTTTGTGACGTATATAAATCATTTGGAGGACAATGTAGGCAGTCTGATTAGTAAGTTTGTGAATGACATAAGGATTTGAGGAGCTGTGGTCAGTGAGAAGGATCTCCAGGAGAGACAGCAAAATATAGATAGGCTGGAAACTTGGGTGGAGGAATGACAGATGGAATTCAATCTGGACAAATGAGAGATGATGCATTTTGGGAGGTCTTATACAGGAGTGAAGTATACAGGAAATCTCAGAATCCTTAGTAGCATTGACGTGCAATGAAGTAGGGTCAGATGATGTCGAATCTGTGTGGGTAGAGTTAAGGAACCGTAAAAGTGAATGAACCATATAATGGGAGATATGTATAAGCCTCCAAACAGTCATCAGGATATGGGGCACAGGATACACAAGGAGATAGAAAAGGCTTGTAAGAAAGGCAAGGTTATAGTGCTCATGGACGACGTCAATATGCAGGCAGACTGGGAAAATCAGGTCAGTAGTAGATCACAAGAAAAGGAATTTGTGGAATCTTTACGAGATTGCTTTTTGAGCAGCTTGTGGTGGAGCCCACTAGGGAAGAGGCAATTCTGGATTTAGTGATGTATAATGAGGCAGGCTTGATTGGGGAGCTTATGGTGCAGGAGCCCTTAGGAGGCAGGGACCATAATATAATATAATTTACTCTGCAATTTGTGAGGGAGAAGCTGGAATCAGATATAATGGTATTATAGTTCAATTAAGGCAACTGCAGAGGTGCGAATAAGGAACTGGCCAGAATTGACTGAGAGAGGAGCCTAGCAGGAAAGACAGTTGAACAGCAATGGCAGGCGTCTCGGGGAGTAATTCGGGAGACGCAGCAAAAATTCATCCCGAGGGAAAAGAAGCATACAAAAGGGAGGACAAGGCAACCATAGCTGATAAGGGAAGCCTGAGACAGCATAAAGAGGACAACTAAAAAGGAAATAAGGAGGGAGAAGATTAAATATAAGGGTAAGCTAGCCAATGAGTAAAAAAAATTGCAAGAATTTCTTTAGATATATAAAAGGGAAAAGAGAGGCAAGAATGGACATTGGGCCATTGGAAAATGATGCTGGAGAAGTATTGTTGGGGAACAAAGAAATGGCTGAGGAACTGAAGGTCTGCAGGTGGATAAATAACCTGGACCAGATGAACTACACCCCAGAATTCTGAAGGAGATATCTGAATGGATAGTGGGAGAATTAGTGATGATCTTTCGGAAATCACTGGAGTCAGGGAGGGTCACAGAGGACTGGAAAATGGCAAATGTAACCCCCTTGTTTAAGAAGGGAGTAAGGCAAAAGATAAGAAATTACAGGCCAATTAGCCTGACCTGCGTCATTGGTAATATTTTAGAGTCCATTGTGAAGAGCGAGAATTCAGAATACTTGGAAGTGCACGGCAGAATAGGGAAAAGTCAGCAGGGCTTCATCGAGGAGGGGTAACAAGCAGGTTAGACAAAGGTGAGCCAATGGATGTTATCTACCTGGACTTCCAGAAACCTTTTACAAGGTGCCACACAGGAGCTTCTGAGGAAGATAAGGGTCCATGGTATTAGAGGCAAGGTGCTAGCATGGAATGAAGATTAGCTGTCTAGCAGAAAGCCGTCAGTAAGGATAAAAGGGTCTTTCTCAGGATGGCAGCTGGTGACTAGTGGTGTTCTACAAGGGTCAGTGTTAGGACCACAACTTTTCACTTTATACATTAATGATCTAAATGAAGGAACTGAGGGCATTCTGGCTAAGTTTGCTGATGATATAAAGATAGGTGGAGGGACAGGTAGCATTGAGGAGGCAGGGAGGCTGTAGAAGGATTTAGACAGGTTAGGGCAGTGAGCAAAGAAGTGGCAGATGGAATACAACATAGGAAAGTGAGAGGTCATGGACTTTGGTAGGAAAAATAGAGGCATAGACTATTTGTTAAATGGGGAGAAAATTCAGAAATCAGAAGTGCAAAGAAACTTGGGAATCCTAGTCCAGGATGAAGGTTAACTTTCCTGTAGTTAGGAAGGCAAATACAATATCCGCATTTATTTTGAGAGGACTAGAATATATAAGAAGCGATGTACTTCCAAGACTCCATAAGGCTCTGGTCAGACCACATTTAGAATATCGTGACCAATTTGCACCTCATATCTCAGGAAGGATGTAATGGCCCTGGAGCAGGTCCAGAGGAGGTTCACAGGAATGATTCTAGGAATAAAAGTTTTAACATATAAGGACTCTGTGTCTCAACTCAATTGAGTTTAGAAGGATGAAGGGGGTCCTAATTGAAACCTACAGAATACTGAAAGGCCTGTATAGAGTGGACGTTGGAAAGATGCTTCCATTAGCAGGAGAGATGACCCAAGGGCACAGCCTTAGAGTAAAGGCAAGACCCTCTAGAACGGAGATTTGGAGAAACCTCTCCAGCCAGAAAGTGGTGAATCTTTAGAATTCTTTGTCACAAAAAAACTGTGAAGCCAGGTCTTCGAGTAAATTTAAGACAGAGATAGATAGGTTCTTGATTGTTAAGGGGATCAATGATTATGGGAAGAAAGTGGAGAAATGGGGTTGAGAAGCTTATCAGCCACGAGCAGACTCGATGGACCAAATGGTCTAATTTCTGCTTCTCTGTCTTATGTTCTTATGGTCTAATGCAGAGGGAACATAAGTGGATAAGGTGATCAAGAAGGCAAATGGCATGCTTGCCTTCATCAATCAGACATAGAGTATAAAAATTGGCAAATCATGTTGCAGTTGTATAGAACTTTTGATCGGCCACATTTGGAATATTGTGTTGTCTTCTGGCTACTGCACTGCAAGAAGGATGTGGAGGCTATGGAGAGAGTACAGAAACAGTTTACCAGGATGTTGCCTGGTTTGGACAGTATTAGATATGAGAAGAGACTAGACAAACTTGGGTAGTTTTTACTCGAACGTAAAGGATGAGAGGAAATCTGATAGAAGTTTCCAGAATTGCAGAGAGGCATGGATAAAATGGATAGCGGGAGACTTTTTTCCGGGGTAGAAATGACAATGAACATATGACATAGGTTTAAGGTAAAAGGATTTAAAGAAAATGTGAGAGGCACTTTCATTTTATACAGAGGATGGTAGGTGTCTGGAATGCACTGCCAGATGATATGTGGAGGTGGATACAATAGCAATGTTTAAGAGGCATCATGAAGGCTACACAATTAGACAGAAAATAGAAGGACAGGTTTGTGTAGATGCAAAAGGACTTTAGAAAGACATCATGTTTTGGCGCAGGCTTGGCGGGCCGAAGGGTCTGCTCC
Organism: Stegostoma tigrinum; assembly: GCF_030684315.1. Taxonomy (NCBI): domain Eukaryota; kingdom Metazoa; phylum Chordata; class Chondrichthyes; order Orectolobiformes; family Stegostomatidae; genus Stegostoma; species Stegostoma tigrinum. Next base: position 28,660,925 of record NC_081383.1, read on the forward strand.
TGTGCTGTACTGTTCTTTACTCTCTCTTTGCTCTCTCTCTCTCACAGACAAGTCCAGATACTTATCCTGCTCATGATAACAAAGTGTGAAGCCGGATGAACACAGCAGGCCAAGCAGCATCTCAGAAGCACAAAAGCTGATATTTCGGGCCTGGACCCTTTGTCCGGATCTAGGCCTGAAACGTCAGCTTTTGTGCTCCTGTGATGCTGCTTGGCCTGCTGTGTTCATCCAGCTCCACACTTTGTTATCTCGGATTCTCCAGCATCTGCAGTTCCCATTATCACTAATCACTCATCCTGCTCACTCTGGGTTTCTTAGCAGCCTTTACACTTGATGCTTCAGAGCAGTGTGTGTACCCCTTTGACTGAGGACTGCTGACCAGAAAGGCAAGCTGCCTGGATATGTGACTGCCTTAATTGGCACAGCAAAGCAAGGCAGGGATGCTGTGAGCAAGCAGGCGAATGAGCACTAAGAGAACGACAGATTAACCCTGAGGTGAAATTGGTCCACTGCATGAGGTGGCTGCCTACACATGTGCACAAAATGCCCATGAAGCAGCATTCAACACTACTTGCTGTCCACCTTATAAAGCAGGTTTATACTTCCTGAGTGTCCTGTAAGTAGATTGGAGAGCTGCCATGATGATCGTGAGGCAGATGGCAATGTCTGTGGATGAGTGGTCTGGTGCCCATTGATCATGCCATGAATGCTGTTTGGTACTGAGCAACATGGAGGCTGCCCACAGTCAGTGAGTAGCTCAAGTTGCCAGGTATCTGCTGTATTTCAGAATCAAGAGGTCTCAATAGCTAGCTTGCTCAACATGTACGATAGGAAGCTGAAGATTACTGAGGGAGTTATGGTGTTAACAAGGTATTTGGCAAACAATAATTGTCCTTCATTGATTGCCTGCTGCTTGTCAGCAAGAAACTCACTTCACCATTCGACAAATATACAAAAGATGCAGCAAGTTGCTCCCAACATCAAGATGGACTTTATTGGCTATCTCGCTGAATTCTAACACAGATTCTGTGATTGCTACATTGTTCAGCCCCCATCAGATTCCTCCCATTGTCTCTTCAATTGTTGAATACTTCTGCTAGTGTGCAGCCAGTTTCTTTGAAAAATTACTGATAGGTCATTCAATCCCCATCTCATCATCTTATAGTAAAACAATCCCCACACTTATGTTGTTGGCATCAACAGTCAGCTTTAAAGGTTTTACATAATTCAGAATGTCTAAAACCAGGGCTGCTGTCAGGATAGCTTTCAAGTTTTCAGACATGCTTTGGCGCTGTGGGATCCAGTCAAATTTTCTGCCCTTCTTCAGCAGTCATAATAGCATTGAAGCTCGAAATAAAACTTGCACTAGCATCTACTCGAGACAACACAGACAAAATTTCACATTTTGCTTTTGGCAAGGGAAAATCCAAAACAGCCTGTATTTTCATCTCTCTGGCTGCTACTTGGCTTTGTCCCACAATGCAGCCAAAAAAAAATACTTTTGCCTTGGCAAAGTTATTCTTAGCCAGATTTATCACCAAACTGGCTTTTGTAGCTGATCAATTAGTTCAGCTGAGTGGCGTAAATGCTCTTCCCAAGTTGGACTAAAAAGCAACCAACCAATCTAAGTAAACCGCAAAATTACAGATTCCTTCAATAACTTTATTGGTTAATAATTGGTGCATTATTGATTCCAAACAGCAATCATTTGCATTGATAAAATCTGTGATGTGTTACAAAGGCTAATAGTTATTTGGTATTGTCAATTAAAGAAACTTGTCAATATCCCTTTAGCAAGTTTATCTTTGTGACAAATCATGTGTATCAAATTGATTCAAGGCAGCCCTCCAGTCTTGGAATATGAATTTTGTTACCACTGGCTTAGCGATAATCAATACAGACTCTTTGTGACCTGTCTGGTTTTGGGACCATCACAAGAAGTGAATTCCAGCTAATATGACTTGGTTCAGTGACGTCATTGTCCATTATGAACTTAAACTCTTCCTTTGCTTGCAATAATCTCTCCGGATTGGTTCTGTAAGGGAGTTGTTTTATAGGTAGCACATCCCCTACATTAACATCATGAGTAACAAACCAGTTTACTCTTCCCTATTTCTACAAGTTAATACCATTCTTTAATAGCCTTTGTAAGTCATTTCACTTGTCACCTGGAAGATGAGACATGATTCTACCTTAACCTATTAAGCATCTCCTTGTTTTCCAATCTGTTTGTGGGAGTATCAGCATTTGAATTTTAAATTTCTGGCCAATTCTCCAACTATTCTAATGTTTCTACTTCACTTGCTACTTCTTTCACAACCACAAATATGCTTACTTCCTGACTGTCGTCCCTGTCATAACATGACATACTGACATTTTTCTTCTGTCTGGACTAATCACTACACAATTCATCTCCCTGAGTTTCTTTTTGATGTGATAAAGTCCAGTGAATCTTTCTTTTAAAGGTTCCACAGGGACTGATAGTAACAATAACACAGTCTCCAGAGGGAGAAAAAAAGAAGTTGGTCTTTTTAATGATCTCTAGTTTTCATTGCTCATTGAACATCCTTCAACTTTTTTTTAGCCACTTCACATATTTTGGTCAGTTTTTGTCTAACTTCAAAACATGGGCAGAAGCATAAGTTTTGAGCCTTGATTTATCCAGTTCTTTTTAATTAGTTTAAATGGTGCTCTCACCTTATGCCCATATTTCAGTTCATAAGCACTAAATTGAACTCAGAAGCAATCCTAATAGCAAATAGTAACAAAGGAATTCCTTTATTCCAATCATTAAGACATTCTTGACAATAAGCTGTGATCATAATTTCCATATTTGATGCCATTTTTCCAACGGCCCTTGAAATCGTGAGTTTTTGTTTTATTCATGGGATGAGGCTGTTGCTGGCCAGGCAACATTTATTGCCCATCTCTAATAACCCAAAGGGCATTTAAGGGTCAACCACATTGCTGTGGGTGTGGAGTCACATGTAGGCCAGACCTATTCGTAATTCCAGATACTTGTTGAATTCAAATTCCACCATCTGCCCTGGCAGGATTTGATGCCAGGTTACTGGAACATTATTTAGGTCTCTGGATTAACAGTCCAGCGATAATACCAGTAGGCCAACGCCTCCCCCCGTGTGATAAGCAAAAGATGTAAATTGTTTCATTCCCAAACTACTCATAATTTATTTGAATATTTGTGACTTAAAAATGTAGCCTTGATCTGATTGTATTTCTTTGGATAATCCATATCTTTGAAATTATTGAACTAACTTTTCCACTGCCATATTTGTAGTACTTTCCCCTAAAGGCACTACTTCAGGAAATCTTGTTGAAACATCCATAATGAAGAAAAGATACTGATTCACATTCCTGATTTTAGGTAGGTATCCTAGACAATCAATTAAGGCCCTGCTGAATGATTCTTCAAAGGCTGGTTTCATTATTAAAGGTACAGTTTCCATCAAGGATTGGGGTTTCTCCACTATCTGCCATGTATGGAATGTCTGACAAAATGTGACTGCATTTTAATGTAATGCAAATATTAAAAATATCGTAATATTTTTGATTTGTTCCCAGCATCTATGTGACCTGCCATTGGAATTCCATAAGCCACTTGTAAAGTTTCATCATGATACTCATTTGGAACTATGACCTAATTGACCACAGCCCATTCCTCATCAGATGGTACTTTAGGTGGTGTCCTTTCATCATTAATGCTTTGCCTTTCCAGTAATAACACTATAGTATTGTTTCTGTTTCAATTTCTGAGTAGGCTGTTTGGTGTAACTTTTCCAATTCGGAATCCATCTGTCTCCCTTTGTTTATTTTCTCTTCACTTTCCTTTTTTTTCTTTCCTCAATTCCTATTATCTTCTGTTTATCTTCTAATTCAATTCTTTCAATTTCTTTCCCTCTCAGTCTAGTTTTATTTTTTTCATTCCTAACTGTATTTTAGCTAATTCCAGCTACAACGCTCTAGATTCACATTTCCTTCTTTCAGTTCTAAATGCTGGATAATCACTTGAAGCATCTCATCTTTGCAAAATCCTGATTGGCCTTCTACCTTGAATTTGTTTGATAACTGTCTCAGTTTAGCCATCATCAAAGATTTCAAATAATTCACCATGATACCTTTCACTTTATTCAAAATTCAAAGCCATCTACAGATTTTGGACAGTAAACTTTACCAAAATGCTGCTGCTTAATGTCCTGGACCACCACATACTCAGTATCATTTTTAAAAAGAAAACAGATTTCTTTTAAACATCATGAGTAACAAACCAGTTTACTCCTCCCTATTTCTAAAAATTAATACCATTCTTTAATAGCCTTTGTAAGTCATTTCAATTGTCAGCTGGAAGATAAAACATGATTCTACCTTAACCTTTTAAGCACCTCCTTGTTTTCCTTGTTTGTTGGAGTATCAGCATTTGAATTTTAAATTTAACATTGAATTAAAAAATCCCGCTAAGTGCCCTCAGTTGTTATGATCTCAGTTAATTGTTGCTACTGGATAAATTTCTAACATGGGTTAATTTTTGCATTCTAATGAAATCTTCTGTAAACATTCCCTAAGGATGGTCCAATTTCTGCAGACAGGGAAGAGATGATGGGAGGTTCCCCTTTTATTCAGCTTTCAACTGATCAAAGACATGTCTTTTCAAAGATTTTCTGAAGAAGGGTCTCAACCCGAAATATCAGCTTTCCTGCTCCTATGATACTGCATGGCCTGCTGTGTTCACGCAGCTCTACGCTGTGTTATCTCAGATTCTGCACTGGCAGTTACAACTATCTCTTTTAAAAGAAAATTATTTTAATCTCTTTGAGTGCTATAACTCTCAAAAACAGGTAAATGTTAGGTTTTCTCGTACGTTTCAAAGATCGTTATTTAATAGCCAAAATCTATTTCAACTGCATCTAGTTACATACTCAAGCAGACAGTGAATGGAAAAGAAGTTGCATCAACTCACATCTCAAAAAAAAATCAGGAGAATCACTGTGAAACTGCTTCTCCTGAGATGGAGTCTTGAAACATTGCAGACCTGTGGTTTGCTGAAGAAATAGGGCCTGAAGAGTGCAGATTTACAATAGTTTAATGTTTGACACGAACAAAGTTCCCTGTTTCACTTCAGTCGAGATCCATTTGAAGCCTTCTATTATAAACATTATTTGCTTTTTCAAATAGGTAAGTAAAAGCTAGTCTGAATTCTTTGCCTGCTGTTAGATCTTAGTCAGTGCCTGTTTCTTGCCTTGTCTGGAATTTTTTCTCATTTTTTGCAGTTTCAAAAATGTGCCTTATTAAACATCTTAGCAGGAGCTTTATTTCTGTCATTTGACCATAGTATCTGTCTTTTATTGTCCTCTCAAATGGTGTGTGATGACTCAGCCATTGTCAATCAACAGGGTCCATTTTTAACGTCATAACAGAAAACATTTTGTGCCAAATCTATTCTTTGAAATTCCATTCTGAAGCTAAAAGAAATTAGTAAGTCTATTGTGAGCCACTTCTTCAATTATTGGGTAATGACAACCACTAACACACACAAAAGATCTGTTGTATTTATATTTCTGTCTCAAAAGCCTGTTTGCATTTTATTGTCCTGCCCTGACATGAAGGCTGGTTCGAATGCTTTGTGTCGTTCCATTTTTATTGACAGGAAAGAAAGCGTCACCTGACTTCACAGCTCAAGCTTGTTTTTAAAATAACATCTTTTCTCTATAAATGCATTAGCCCATTTAATGAATGTGTGTGCAAGTCTGCAGGACACTTACCAACAACATAGCACCTTAAGATTCCATAGTTTTGTACAGTGATAAACTTTACTGTAAAATTTGGAACAGTAGTATAATTTACAGTACATGTACATCTTATTTCTAACACTGCGAATAAACATATGGTAAACATTGGTGCTGTATGAAACTTTCCTTAGAGCACATCACATAGCAAATATGATCAAGAAAAATCCCACAGATATCTCAGGAATTCCCTAGCCATTAATGACACAGTGAGTCATCAATTCTAATTAAACTTCACTTTTGCTAATCTGACCTCGAAACCCCCTCTCAAGAGCTACTCCCATATGGACTGCGTCAATGACTGCGACTGTTCTGGTTGATCATAATGCTTTTCTGGGTCCATGATCCCCTTTAGTGGTTGTAATCAGGTTAGCCAGCTGGACCCCATAGAATATGAGTTCCCTGATTGGGGCTGTTAATCTGGTCCAATCAGGGAGCCCTGGCATGACATAAAAGGGTGAGATATACTGTGTTATCTGACTCTGAATGATGCAGCACTAAAGTCAAGGACTGCTCATGTGTAAATAAAAGGTGACTTGCTGATGGGATACTGTCTTCTGTGGAGTTATTTCACCCCTCAACTCTGAAAACTGCATTCCAGCATGTATTCACTGGCACAACTCCAGCTTTTCACAGACAGTTGATAAAGGTAGGGGTTTTTGCACAAACAATGCTTAGGGAAAGAAGGATTCACCACACTGTCATTACTGAGTCAATGATACAGGAGCTTGCAGAGTATGAACTGGTGGTTACTCTTTTAGAGATCCTTCTGAGCCCCTGTATATAGATCCTTGACGGATGAAGCACCTGATGACAATAAATCTCCAAAACCCTTGGTCAGCTATTATTGAAATGAACCATGAGTGTTGTTCCTTGATCATTAACCATAAAATATGGGGTACCATTTCCACTCCAGTATCGCACACAATTCTTTCTGGAAAAATGTGCTTAGGGTAATTCCCTTTCATCACAATAACTGATATTTCTCTATTCCAAAATGAAGTCGTAAGCAAAATTTTAAAATTACAATGAAAGGTATTTTATGTAGCAATCCAGTTTGTCCACTGATCTAAACTTTACAATTGAAGGCCTCAGTTTTCCACCAATGTTAGTCTCGGGTTTGTTTCTTTATGACACTGATCACCGAATACAGGTTGTGGACTTTGAACATATGCACTGTATCCAATTTCCTGGGATGTGTCAGTAGCAGTGAGTAAACTGATCTGCTGTAGACTTCACTGTAGCTTCTATATATTTCTGTTTGATTATTTTTCAAAATTCTTTGTAGAAACACAGTTTTATTGCAGTTGGTATCAAGCATTGCTCTGAAGTAGAGAGATATGTGTAAGGAGAACCTTGGTTTAATGACTTTTCCAAAGGAATGCACTTGTAACAATGCAGTACTGCCCTGAAATCCAAATCTAGATTCTGTTCAAATCTATATTAAATTTGAATATAGTGGTGAGAGAGCTACAAACTATACCATGCTGAGAATTTTAAACCGTTGCAACAGCTGAGATGAAGTAACCTGGTAGAGATAAAACTTGCTGTTCTGTATAAGTCATGATTGTCAAAGGCAGAGATCTCACTTTTAATTACAATTAATTTGAATTTCAGGAGTGATCCATCAAAACTGGATGCATTTATCATGGACAAGGCTCTGTTGGATTATGAAGTATCAATTGATGCTGAGTGCAAGCTGATAACAGTAGGGAAGCCATTTGCCATTGAAGGTAAGAACTGAGTTGCGTACAAGCCAGACAAAAACTCAGAAACATTGAAAGCAGCATTTTGTCACATTCTGAATTCTTATAGAATTAAAGTCTGGTGTTCGGATCTTCCCAAACGGTCCTTTATTCACATCCTTTTTCCAAGCTGGTGCTCCGGTTTCCTCTCACAGTCCAAAGATGTGCGTGTTACGTGGATGGGCCATGCTAAATTGCCCATAATGCCCAGGGATGTGCAGACTAGGTGGATTAACCAATGGAAATGCATGGATACAGGGATAGAGTAGGAGGATTAGGCCTGTGGACTGCTCTTTTGAGGGTCAGTGTGGACTTGATAGGCTGAAAGGCCTGATTCCAAATTGTAGGGATTCTATGATTCCAAAAGCTATAGCTTTCAGTTAGGTCCTGAAATGTACATTTAACTTTGCACCTGATTAAGCATTCTGTCTCTGACTTTACAGCAATTCAGTAATTCCTCTTCTTTATTTATATTACCAATGCACAATGTGATACCTAATCTTAAATATCAATCAACTATCAAATTAATCACAAACCAATAAATAACTTAATTTTTCTGATGTTAGTTGGACTTGATTGCTAACATGTGCTCTTCCACATCAAATGCTTGTGTGTTCAATCCACTTTCCAGAATTTCAGCACATAACCTATATAGGCACTTCTATGTAGTACCGAAGGAGAGCAGCATGAGACTCATACGAAAGGCACATTTTTCTCTTCAGGTGGATGCTAGAAATCCCATGAGCTACTTGAGAAAGCACAGTGAATGATACCAGTGTTCTGGTCTCATCAACTATCTTTATTTGAACAATTAGCCAGAATCAGGATTCTTTGCACTGCAGTCTACATGTCTGGGATTACCAGCTTGTGCCAAGATGACTGTCACTCTGCTGGAAACTGATTTCATAAATTGGTGGTTTGAAATTTGGAACAGGGTTCAGATTCCTGAGAAACTTCTGCTTGTTTTATTAACTTCTTGTGGATTCACTGCTGTTGGTGAAGATCTAGACTAAAACGATTTCTTTTCATCTTCCTAGGATATGGAATAGGCTTGCCCCAGAACATAGGGTTAAACTCCAACATTTCTGAATTGATCAGTCGCTACAAATCTGATGGATTCATGGATATGCTGCATGACAAGTGGTACAAGATGGTCCCATGTGGAAAACGAACGTTTGAGGTGACAGAGGTGAGAAACTTGAAGTTTATTTATTCCCAGCCTTATCTAATAACGTTTGGCTCAAAAGTATTCACATTCTGACTTTATTGTCAATGCATTTGGATAGGACTTGGCATCTGTAAGTGCCATCAGAGCCATTATTGCTCCATTACAACATCCAACTAGTTTCACAGGTGATTCCATTGTCTCCACCTGACCTGAAGTTCATTCCATGTTTCATTCATTCCAGCAAGGAACAGCTTCTTGACATCAATCCTACATTTTGACTGTCAACAGTGTGACTTTGTGTTGTTCTGTTCTATCAAGCCCATTTACTTCAAAGTAATGTTCATGAACTACATTTTTCATTACTTTTTGTGTCTCATATGCCTCATTAAGATAACCTCTTAGTCACCTCTGCGGTGGATATGTAGATAAAATGAGTCAGCTACTGATTTGCAATCTAATCAGGAGACTTGCATTCCCTGTGAGCTGACAGCAGCTAATATGTCTCATGGAACATAGAATTGTGAATGTGCCGATGACCGTCCTCTTGTTGCTCTGGTGCAATGCACCTCAGACCACAAGAAGCTGGTGTCTGCTCCTACACACAGTCTGATGCTGAGTTCTCCCTAGCTCTCTTCTGAGACTAAAATTTGAAATATGCTTTTTGCAGACATTACAAATGGGCATCAAACATTTCTCAGGGCTGTTTGTTTTACTGTGCCTGGGCTTTGCTGGATCTTTACTGACGACTGTTGGGGAACAGGTTGTCTATAGGCTGGTCCTCCCAAGGATTAGGAAACGGAAAAGATTTAAGTATTGGCTCCACACAAGCCAGGTGAGACGTTTCATACAAGCACTTTGCTCATTACAACTTAGAAAATCAAATAGTAAATGGTTGAACTTTGAACTTTATTCACTCTCAGCCTTTTAATACAAAGAAACATATCATGCACATCCAAAACTAAACCTTTCAGATTCTCATATGTATATGAAGGTAGGTGAATTCCCCAATAATAATCATCACCTGAACACAGTTAAATAACCCAAATGAAATGAATTTATTCAGTCCAAAATGAGGAAAGAAGTGAACAATTTAGAGTCAATGCAGGGGCAGACGTTATGTGAATTCTTGTGTCATTGAATTGTGATTATAACCTGAAGGCTCTGAGCAATGATTACATTATGTTGTCCTATGTATGCTGAAATGAGGCCACATAAAAAGAATCTTGGGAGCAGTTTGCTCACTTACCCATGCCTCATTGTATAACTGAGTCTCCAGACCATGAATATTCCGGGTGCTGGAGAATTTGCGACCTATGCTGCTATACCTGATCCCAGTTAGAGTTACAGTGTTACTCTCGGTATCCCAATATCACTGTTTACCAGGAAATGCATACATGAGGTCACTGACTGGAGTCACCATCAGGCTTTGCTGTCCTGACTGCACTGTCCCTCACCCGCTTCCCAGCACATTCAGAAAGGACATGGAGGAGGACACAATGTTTTTCAGGTTGTTTTCTGACTGTGTAACCTGAGTGTTGGGCTTTTGTCTATGACCAAGTGCAGTAAATTCTGTTGAGTCAAATGATAACCAGATCACCATTCCTTTTTGCAGAAAATCCATCGCGTTTTAAATATGAACTTTGAAGAGCAGAAAATTCAGAAAGTGAAGACAGATAAAAGGTGAGATTTTTATACAAATACACAAATAGTTAGAAGTAACTGCTCTAAAGGCAGCATTGGTCAAAGAATAATATAAAATTGATAATAAATTGAAATCAAGCCCCACCTCCTTAGTCGACAAATTATTTGATGTTTCTCACACATAGGGTTCAGAATCAAGATTCTGTAAATGCAGGGATCCTCAGAAGATTGGAATTAATTTTTAAATGAAATGGCTAAGAGGAAATATGATGCTGAGCTTACAGAGGTGAAGATGATTTCCAAGTCAGCAGCAGTTTGATTTGCCCACAAGCACAGAACTAGGACTAACGGAACAAGAGTTGGGCATTCAGCCCCTCAACTCTGTTCTACTCTTCTATGATGATTCATATTATACCTCCAATACTCTGCTTTGGCTCTATATTGTTTAATAATCTTGGTTATTGAAAATCTGCTGGCCTTAGGTTTCAAATTATTAATTGAATTGGTATCTGCTGCTATTTTTTGGGGGAGTGGGGCTATTTCCTAACCTCTCTCCTAAATAATCCAACTCTGACTTTAAAGATTATATATCCTTGTTCTTAATTACCTGCCTATGGAAAATATTTTCCACTATTGACCCTGTGAATTCCTTTCAAAATCCGAAAACTTCAATCAAATTATCCTTCAGCCTTCTATATTCCATGAAATGCAAATTTAGTTTATGTAATCTCCCCTCATAACTTATCACTCGGGAATCCTGTTCACGTTTTGCTAAATCTATTCTGCACTCCTTTCAAGATCATCATTTCCTTTCTGAGCTGTGGTTCACACCCATGCAAAAGAATTTGGATTAGCACCTGATTACCAAGAAGAACGGGTGGGTATTGGGATAGATTAAACATTCCTTGGGATCCCATTGGAGATGGGACCGAATGCAATGTTGTTGCTAGAGAGCAGATTCCAGGTGATATATCATAGCGTTTTTCTTGATAACTTTAGAATATTGGGCAGTGTGTCTGATTTAACAAGTAATGCTCACAGTACTGACACCTGAAAAAAGAAATGTACAGTTATCTTAGATGTTCTGCATAATTAATTAAACGGCTTAGCAATGAGTTACCTTTTAGCAAAGCTAGATAGATGTATGGGGAAGGCATGGTAATAGCTTTGTATTTCACAGATGCACCTTGAAGAAGATCCAGAAGGTGCCACCTACCACAGTACGAGTGACTTCCCAAGCGAGGTGGAACAATGTGAGGAGGGCAGTGGTCAAGGGTAACAGGAGGGCCCCAGCTGAGTTTCAGGCTTGTCCACGGGATCGTTACATGATCAAATCAGAAATGGAATCGCCTGGTGTGATCTGCGAGAACGGAGGGATCGAGCATTGTCAGCAGGGTGAGAGGAACACACACGACAATGAAATAAAAGAACTGGAGCAAAGGATACAGGTGATCAAAGAGCAGCTGCGAATTGCCATGAACAAGAGAGATGAATTAGCTGCTTGTATTGAGCTGCCTACAGACGGTCTCCAAACTCCTACGTACACTGGCAGTAAAGAAAATCATGACAAGAGGTGATGGTGGCCATGAGTTTACACATAAATGGACCTTTTGATTGAAAAAAAAGACACATTGGCTGCAACCTTTCAGAGATCTTCACCTGACCATTTGGAATTCCATGAAAGCACATTTCAGAGCACTTCTGCTGCATGAGCATCACTTGCAAGCTGATTTAAATAGAAGTTGACATTAACTGAAGCAATTATTTTTTAACTATTACAGAAAATTCAGGTGCTTTTACTGAACCTGAAACAGAGCAACTTCCAGGATGTTTAATAATAAAGATCTTAAGTCTATGTATTTAAAATCTGAATAATATTGGAGCAGAATCTGAGGAAATCTACTTCACCAGCATCAGAACAGAAAGGGTGGGGGGTGGTGGGCAGGGATAGAAAGATGATTTTGAAACTGCAATATATAAAACGCATTGGTTTGCTGCTAGTCTCAGACAACCGTTGTTGCTACCTACAACATTTCAGGTAATTGATATGTTTTTCTTTGCTGTTAAAAGTTGATATGCTTGGTTGCAATAGACATTAAAAACAAATCACTTTGGACTTGAAGTGCTGCAACATTAGCAGGACTATTGTTTAAAAATCAAGACACCGTGAGTGCTCGCATTTTCTCATCACAGGCTTTTCAAGCTAATTCTTTTTTTGGTATTGCCTTCCACACACATATACTGCACTCACAAACTTAATATGAGCAATAATTAATTGCTGATATCCTTTATTTTCTCCCATTTCCCTAAACAGACTGTCTCCTAGCTGTCGCAGTCTAAAACAGAAGGTAGCTCTGTTAATAAGGGATGACGTGAGTACAATGAAGAGACATGATCAGAGAACCAAATATAGAGTCAGTTTGGGTGGTGATATGAAATAAGAAAGGATTATTATGCAATGGAATTTCACATCCAGATTGAGGCGGGAAATTTGGGTCTGAAATTAGTGTCTTAAACATAGATAAAGGTAATCACAAGTATGCAAAGTATAAAGACATGCCTAAAGTGGAACGGAAAATATATTAAAAGGCAGTAGGAAACAATGACTGATAGTTAGGAAAAGATTTCTTAACTGTCAACCTAATATATTACAGGGAGAAAGAAAAATGCTATGAGAAGGGTGTGCTATCCATGCTAACTAGAGGAAGTCAAGCATACTATCAAAATTTGAAGAAAATAAGTTCAACATTGTGAAACGTAGCTTTGTAGAAAATTTTAGAAACAAACTGAAAATGGCTTTGAAAAGATCCAGATTGGAACAAGGTGGGAAGCTAACAAAAATAATGTATAAGTGAGTATATAAAAAATGAAGTAACATTTATTCCCTCCCCTCCTTTGTTAGCATTCTGCAGAGACCATTCCCTCCAGGACATCTCAGTTCATTGAATCAGGGAATAGAGTCATAGAATCCCCACAGTGTGAAAGAGGCCACTTGGAGGCCATTTGGCCTCCAAAGAGCATCCCACCCAGACCCAACCCTCAAAACTATGCCTGTAACCCTGATGTCCCATGGTTAATCCAGCTGTCCAGCACATATTTGAACTGTGGGGCATGGTTGGGAACACAGGACTGGGATATCATTGTTATTACAGAAACATGGCTCAGGGTTCGAATGGACCAGCAGTTTTATTTCCAGGGTATAGATGCTATAGGAAGAATAGAAAAGAGGGCAAGTGAGGAGGGGTAAGTGGCGTTTTTGGTTAGGGGGAACATTACAGCTGTACTTACAGAGGATATTCTTGGGAGATTGTCTAGTGAGATTATATGGGTGGAACTTAAAATTAAGAAAGGGACGATCATTTTGCTGGGATTGCATAATAGGCCCCCAATAGTCAGCAGGAAATTTAGAAGCAAATATATAGGGAGATCTCAGATATTTGTAGGACAAGAGGGTTATAATAGTAAGGGATCTTAACTTTCCAAACATAGACCTGGACTGTCATAGTTTTAAGGGCTTGGATGGGGAGGAATTTGTTAAGTGCGTACAACAACACTTTAATATTCAATATGTGGATGTACCTACTAGAGAAGGAGCAATACCTGACCTGTTAGGAAAAAAGGCAGGGCATGTGACTGAAGTGTCATTGGGGAAGCACTTTGGGGCAAGTGATCATAATTCTATTAGTTCTAAAATAGTTATGGAAAAGGATAGAACTGATGAAAAAGTTAAAAGTTCTAAATAGGAGTAAGGCCATTTTTGACACTTTTAGACTGGAAATTTCAAAACTTGACTTGGGGAGGTATTCACAAGTTAAGAGACAGTTGGAAAGTGGGAGACCATGAAGAATGAGATGAAGTGAGTTCAGAGGCAGTATGTTCCTGTTAGTGTGAATGGCAAGGCTGGTAGGTGTAGGGAATGCTGGATGACTAGAGAAATGGAGGTCCTAGTCAAGAAAAAGAAGTAGTCATTTGGCAGGTATAGATAGCGGGGATCAAGTTAATCCCTAGAAGAGTATAAGGGCAGTAGGAGCTTACTTAAGATGGAAACCAGAAGAGCAAAAAAGGGACATACAGTAGCTTTGGCAGATATAATTAAGGAGGATCCAGAGAGATTCTATAAATACATTAAGAGCAAAAGAGTGACTAGGGAGAGAATAGAGCCCCTTAAAGACCAACATGGCCATCTACATGTGGAGATGGGTGAGATACTAAACGAATATTTTATGTCAGTATTTACTGTGGAGAAGGACATGGAAGTTGGGGAAATAAGTAGTGACGGTTTCAAAAGAGTTCATATTACAGAAGAGGATGTGCTGGAGGTCTTAAGATGCATAAAGGTAGATAAATCCCTGGGATCTGATCAGGTGTTTCCCATTACTCTGTGGGAAGCTAGGGAAGAGATTGCTGGGCCCCTTGCTGAGATATTTGTATCATTGACAGCCATAGATAAGATGCCATACGACTGGAGGTTGGCTAATGTGACATAATTATTTAAGAAAGGCTGTAGGAAAAGCCAGGGAACTATAGACTGGTGAGTCTTACATCAGTAGGGGGTAAGTTTTGGAGAGGATTTGGCAAGGTTCTGCATGGTAGACAGATCTTGGGCAGTCAACCAATTGGATACAAAATTGGCTTGAAGGTAGGAGACAGAGGGTGGTAGTGGAGGGATTTTTTTGGACTGGAGTCCTTTTACCAGTGGTACCACTATGATCAGTGCTGGGTCAGCTGCTTTCTTTCATATATATAAACAGTTTGGATGTGAATATAGGAGGAATGATTTGTAAGTTTGCAGGTGACACCAAAATAATTGGTAAAGTAGACAGTAAAAATGATTATCTCAGAGTACAATGGGACATTGACCAGATGGGCCAATGGGCCGAGGAGTGGCAGATGGAGTTAAATTTAAATAAATGTGAGGTACTACATTGCACAGGGGAGTGTTGCTGAACAAGGCAGAGTTGCAAGTAGACAGGGTGGTGAAGAAAGTGTTTAGCACGCTTGCCTTCATTGGTCAGAACATTGAGTATAGGAGTTGGGATGCCATGTTACCACTGTACAGGACATCATTGAGGCCACTTTTGGAATACTATGTACAATTCTGGTTGCCCTTCTATAGGAAGGATGTTGCTAACTCAAGAGGGTGCAGACAAGACTTACAAAGATGTTGCAGGGATTGGAGGGTTTGAGTTAAAGGAAGAGGCAGAAAATGCTGGGGCTTCTTTCCCTGGAGCATCAAACACTGGGGCTGATCTTGTAGAGATTTATAAAATCATGAGGGATAAGGATAGGGTGAAAAGCCAAGGTCATTTTCTTAGGGTGGGTGAGTCCAAAACTAAGGGACGTAGGTTTAAGGTGACAAGGGGAAAGACTTAAACAGGACCTGAGGGGTAAGCTTTTCACACAGAGCGTAATGCATGTATGGAATGAGCTGCCTGAGGAAGTGTGGAGGTGGTACAATTACAACATTTAAATGGAATCTGGATGCATATGTAAATAGGAAGGGTCAAGAGGGATATGGGCCAAATGCAGGCAATTGGGACCAGTCAGATTGGGATGTGCAGATGAGTCGGATCAAAAGGTTTGTTTCCATGCCATATGATTCTATAACTCTAAGACTGTGCAGCCTCTCGGATTCAATTTTAGAGTCTGACCCCATCTTTCCATTTCTTTAACCACTCCCACCCCTGGCCCAGTCATGGCATGGGCTACTTTTAGTATGGCCAACCCCCATTTTGACCCACTCTCAGGTCTATTATCACATTATACATGTTGCTTCAAGGGCAGCCTACCCCATTCTCTCCAGCTCTCAGCTCTCATTATCACTTATTCAACTTCTCTTCTGTCGTGAGAGGTAGTAAGAATTGCCGATGTTAGAGTCAGAGATAACACAGTGTGGACCTGAAGGAACACAGCAGGCCAGGCAGCATCAGAGGCGCAGGCAAGCTGATATTTTGGGTCAGGACACTTTTTCATTTTTTTTGAAGAAGGATCCCGATCTGAAACATCAGTTTTCCTGCTCCTCTGATGCTGCCTGGCCTGCTGTGTTCCTCCAGCTCCACACGGTGTTATCTCTTCAGTCATGGCCTATTATTGGTGATCCCCTTGTTTGCCTACCCACTTCTTATCTCTCTCTCACTAGGCTCCATCTTCATCTAACACTTACCTCTTCCCTCTCCAACCTAACCTTATTTTCAGCATAAATACCATTTTTTCCCTAGCTATTAACTGCCCTGATGAGCAGTAATCAGACCAGTAAAAAGTTAATTCTGCTTTCTTCCCACTGATGCTGTCAGACCTAGAGTCATTGAATCATAGATTCACACAGCACAGAAGCAGATCGTTCAGTCCAACTTGTCTGCGCCAACCAAACATCTCAATCTGACCTAGTCCCATTTGCCAGCATTTGGCCCATATCCCTCTAAACCTTTCCTATTTACATACCTATCCAAATAACTTTTAACTATTGTAAATGTACTTCATCTGACAGCTTGTTCTAGACTCACCCTCTGTATGAAAATATTACCCTTCTGGTCCTTTTTAATTTCTTTTCCTCACACCTTAAACCTGTCCCATCTGGTTTTGGATTCCCCTAACCTGGGAAAAAGACTTTGGCAATTCAGCTGTCATGATTTTATAAACATCTATGAGGTCAGTCTTCAAAGCTCCAGGGGGAAAAGCCTTGGTGTATTTAGCCTCTCCCAATAACTCAAACCCTCCAGTCTCAGCAAGATCCTTATAAACATTTCTGGACCAGTTCAAATTTAACAACATCCTTTCTACAGAAGAGAAAGCAGAACTGAACACTGTATTCCAAAATTAGCATCACCAGTGCCCTGTATAGCTGAAATATGGTATCCCCACTCCTATACTCAATGTTGTGACCAATGAAGGCAAGCGTGTCAAACACCTTCTTCACCACCCTGTTTACCTGCCACTCCACTTTCAAGGAATGATGCTCCTGCGCCGCTAGGTCTCCTTATTTAGCCACACTCCTCAGGGCCCTACCATTTATTGCATAACTCCTGCCCTGGTTTGCCATCCCAAAATGCAACATGTCACATTTATCTAAGTTAAACTCCATCTGCCACTCCTCAGCCCATTGGCCTGCCCAATCAAGGTCCTGTTGTACTCTGGCATAATCCTTTTCACTGTCCACTTTACCACCTCTTTTGGTGTCATCTGCAAATTTATTAACCACACCTCCTACATTCCCATCCAAATCGTTTACATATATAACGAAAAGCAGTGGACCCAGCGCTGATCCTTATGGCACTCCATTGGTCATGGGCCTCCAGTCTGAAAAACATCTATCCACCACTACCCTCTGTCTACATAGCTATGGAGAAGGAGAGGATTAGGCAAAATGGGAGGATATTTAATTGGGGAAGAGGAAACTATGATGCGATTAGACATGAGTTAGGAAGCATGGACTGGGAGCAGTTGTTCCATGGTAAGGGAACTATAGACATGTGGAGACGGTTTAAGGAACAGTTGTTGGGAGTGATGAGTAAATATGTCCCTCTGAGACAGGCAAGAAGGGGTATGATTAAGGAACCTTGGATGACGAGAGCGGTGGAGCTTCTAGTGAAAAGGAAGAAGGTAGCTTACATAAGGTGGAGGAAGCTAGGGTCAAGTTCAGCTAGAGAGGATTACATGCAGGCAAGGAAGGAGCTCAAAAATGGTCTGAGGAGAGCCAGGAGGGGGCACGAGAAAGGCTTGGCAGAAGGAATCCGGGAAAACACAAAGGCATTTTACACTTACGTGAGGAATAAGAGAATGATCAAAGAAAGAGTAGGGCCGATCAGGGATAGCATAGGGAACTTGTGTGTGGAGCCTGAGGAGGTAGGGGAAGCCCTAAATGAGTTTTTTGCTTCTGTCTTTACGAAAGAAACGAACTTTGTAGTGAATGAAACCTTTGAAGAGCAGGTGTGCATGCTGGAATGGATAGAGATAGACGAAGCTGATGTGCTGAAAATTTTGTCAAACATTAAGATTGACAAGTCGCCAGGCCCGGATCAGATTTGTCCTCGGCTGCTTTGGGAAGCGAGAAATGCAATTGCTTCGCCACTTGCGAAGATCTTTGCATCCTCGCTCTCCACTGGAGTCGTACCTGAGGACTGGAGAGAGGCAAATGTAATTCCTCTCTTCAAGAAAGGAAATAGGGAAATCCCCGGCAATTATAGACCGGTAAGTCTCACGTCTGTCGTCTGCAAGGTGTTAGAAAGGATTCTGAGGGATAAGATTTATGACCATCTGGAAGAGCATGGCTTGATCAAATACAGTCAACACGGCTTTGTGAGGGGTAGGTCATGCCTTACAAACCTTATCGAGTTTTTTGAGGATGTGACTAGAAAAGTTGATGAGGGTCGAGCTGTGGATGTGGTGTATATGGACTTCAGTAAGGCATTTGATAAGGTTCCCCATGGTAGGCTCATTCAGAAGGTCAGGAGGAATGGGATACAGGGGAACTTAGCTGCCTGGATACAGAATTGGCTGGCCAACAGAAGACAGCGAGTGGTAGTAGAAGGAAAATATTCTGCCTGGAAGTCAGTGGTGAGTGGAGTTCCACAGGGCTCTGTCCTTGGGCCTCTACTGTTTGTAATTTTTATTAATGACTTGGACGAGGGAATTGAAGGATGGGTCAGCAAGTTTGCAGACGACACAAAGGTCGGAGGTGTCGTTGACAGTGTAGAGGGCTGTTGTAGGCTGCAGCGGGACATTGACAGGATGCAGAGATGGGCTGAGAGGTGGCAGATGGAGTTCAACCTGGATAAATGCGGGGTGATGCATTTTGGAAGGTCGAATTTGAAAGCTGAGTACAGGATTAAGGATAGGATTCTTGGCAGTGTGGAGGAACAGAGGGATCTTGGTGTGCAAATACATAGATCCCTTAAAATGGCCACCCAAGTGGACAGGGTTGTTAAGAAAGCATATGGTGTGTTGGCTTTCATTAACAGGGGGATTGAGTTTAAGAGTCGTGAGATCTTGTTGCAGCTCTATAAAACTTTGGTTAGACCGCACTTGGAATACTGCGTCCAGTTCTGGGCGCCCTATTATAGGAAAGATGTGGATGCTTTGGAGAGGGTTCAGAGGAGGTTTACCAGGATGCTGCCTGGACTGGAGGGCTTATCTTATGAAGAGAGGTTGACTGAGCTCGGTCTCTTTTCATTGGAGAAAAGGAGGAGGAGAGGGGACCTAATTGAGGTATACAAGATAATGAGAGGCATAGATAGAGTTGATAGCCAGAGACTATTTCCCAGGGCAGAAATGGCTAGCACGAGGGGTCATAGTTTTAAGCTGGTTGGTGGAAAGTATAGAGGGGATGTCAGAGGCAGGTTCTTTATGCAGAGAGTTGTGAGAGCATGGAATGCGTTGCCAGCAGCAGTTGTGGAAGCAAGGTCATTGGGGTCATTTAAGAGACTGCTGGACATGTATATGGTCACAGAAATTTGAGGGTGCATACATGAGGATCAATGGTCGGCACAACATTGTGGGCTGAAGGGCCTGTTCTGTGCTGTACTGTTCTATGTTCTGTGTTCTATGTTCTATGTCTCCTACCATCAAGCCAATTTTGTATCCAATTGGCTAGCTCCCCATGGATCCCATGCGATCTAACCTTGCTAACCTGCTGAGTTTCATCAGGAATTTCTATTTTTGTGTCAGATCTACAGCATCTGTTGTTCATTGTTTTATTTAAGTGTAAGCATTGGTCCCTTTGAGGGTGAGACAAGGCAACTAATATTGCAAAGCAAGGATATGGCAGAGGCTTGAAACAGATATCTTGTGTCTGTTTTCACAGTATGAGATACAAAATTGCTTCAAGAACAAGAGGCAAAAGGGAGGGATGAACAATCAGAAGTACTGGAAAAACTAAACTCATGGGCCTGACGGCAACAGGTGCCCTGGACCTGATTTCCAGCACGCTGGAGTCCTAAAGAAAGTGACTTCAGAGGTAGTGAACGTATTGATGGTAATCTTCCAAAGTATCCTAAATTCTAGAAAATCCCAAAGGTTTGAAAATCTCAAAAGTTATCACTATTCAATAAAGGAGGGAGACAGAAGGCAGGGAGCTATAGACTAGTTAGGCTAACTTCTTTCATTGGGAAAACAAGAGAATCCATTATTAAGGAGGTAATAACAAGTTGTTTAGAAAGTCAAAAATACAATCAGACAGAGTTAACATGGATGGATTTTTGAAAGGGATATTGTGTTTGACATATTTATGAGAGTTCTTTGAAGATGTCGTGGGGAGAGTGGGAATAAAAGGGGAAACCAGCAATCACTTTAAAGGTCTCCAAATTTCTCAAGCCTCTATTTGGGTTCATGATAAGGCCAAAATTGATAGACAACAGTTTCAATGTAATGAGTTAACAGAATTTGGTAAGTAATGAAGGAATACTAAACAATGAACAAAAACAAAGTTGCTGGAAAAGCTCAGCAGGCCTGGCAGCATCTGTGAAGGAAAATAACAGAGTTAAATTTTCGGGTCCGGTGACCCTTCCTCAGACAATGCTGGTAATATTTTAGAAGTTGCACCTGATCTTTAATCGCTGGGACTACGCAGATGTGGTCTGGTCTGATTTCTTTATTCTGTTGATGCCATTAACTCTTCCAAATTTATCTTTATTTGTGAACCTGTACGTCTATAAACTGGACCTTTTTGAGTGCCTTTTTAATCCTTTCCTACCTCTGGTATCCATGATTTTCTGACCACATTTGGCAGAAGCAATTGACTCATATCTTTCATAATAAAACCAAGATAGTGGGAGAAATCATTGTTCTTGGGAAAAAATGCCTTAGGATCCTTCAGGTCCTTTGAAAAATAGCATTGCTATTAATGCAGGAAATTAGTGTCAACCCAGATTAGGGATTCTGGCTCTATATTGAAACTTGGAATCTCTGGCCTATTGACTCAATGACCAGAATACTGTCAACTGAGACAAGGTGGCATTTATGGATATATTTATAGTGTCCAATGCTCCCTGGAGATGAGCTGTGAACGAGGGCGACACAAGTCATAGAATTAGTTACCCCCAACTCATTGTGAAGGCACTATTACATGTGAATATTTCTGAATTCTCATGAGAAACAGTTCTAATGAGTTTGTGGCAATGCAGCACTGTGCTTCACATGTGTAGTACAATGAACAGATGCCATATGGATTTTGTTTGCACACCAGGGATTTTTTTTGCCTTCACCGAGGTCAGTGGGTTGACCACCTTCATCTGTGGTAAATCCTACACATTGTTCACTTTGAAAACATCCAATTATTTTACTTCTGTTTGAGACTCCTATCCATCAGAAATAATCATTTGTTGCTGATAAATTGCTTTTATACACAAAAAGTGCCACTTTTTCATCCCAGTTTTTGTTTAATTATAGTCAGAAACCAACAACAATTTAGATTGGGAATTTGCTAAACAACTTCATCAATACATAACAGCTATATCATTTATATCCTTTAGACACTTTATTAATATTGCATGGCAATTTAATCTTAAAAGTGCATCATTTTGCATTACATGTCAAACTTAAAGCTGCCATTATGGACTCAGTGTGATCTGAATTGCTTTTGAATAATGTAGTTCAGTCTTACTGAGAGAAGGCATGCCATCAGCGAAGTAAATAAGCCGTGTTATTTTATCAGCTAGTTTTGATTAAGTAGCACTGTAACAAAGCATATTTTTACTAATCGTATTTAGGTACATAGGAACAGGAGTGGGCCATTCAGCCCATTAGGTTTCCTCAGCCAATCAATTAGATCTTGTCTGATCACCTACTTCAATGGCACTTCCTTGCAACATTTCCATATTCCTTGATGTCGTCAGTCTTCAGAAACCCATCAATATTGTCTCAAACGTAATGATTGAACTTTCATAGGCCCCAGAGTAGATAATTCCAAAAATTCACCACTCTCTTGAGTGAAGAAATTTTTCCCCACCTCAGTCTTAAATGGACGACTCCTTATCCTGAGATTATGTCGTCTGGTTTTAGACTCACTAGCCGGGTAAAATATCCTAACTACATCCACACTGTGAGATCTTTGTGAATTTCAGTAAGATCACCCCTTGTTTTTCAGTCTAGGGAATACAAACACTGTTACCTCAGTCTCCACTCATAATACAAATCCCACCATCTCGGACATTAAACTGGTGAACTTCTGGTGCACTCCCTCTGTTGAAAGTACGTCCTTCCTTAGATGAGGGACCAAAGCCATACACAATAGATGTACAAGTGAGATCACACCAGGCTGTTTAGAACTGCAGCAAGATAACCACACTAACTACCCTCTTGATGAAGGCCAACATTAAAATTTATCGCCTCATAGCTTGCTGTATTTGCATGCTCGCTTTTAACAAATGACTCGCAAACAGATATGTCTCTTTGAACATCAGCACTTCCCAATTGCTCACCATTTAAGAAATAATCTTTCTGTTTCTTCTTCCAAAGAGAATCACTTCACATTATTCACATTATATTCTGTCATGTTACTTCTACTTCATTCATTCAGCCTGTGCAAGTCCTGTTCAAGCCTCCTTACATCCGCCTCACAACTATGTTTGTGCCCCATTTAGTATCAGCCACAAATTTGGAATTATTACAATTGATGCCCACATCCTAATTATTTTACATAGGGTGCGAATAGCTGTAGACCTAGCACTGACCCTTGCAAGTACCGCTCTGGTAACAATCTACCATCCTGAGACTTCCGCCATCTACAATCCGACCCCACCACCCAAGACATTTTTCCATCCCCACCCTTGTCTGCTTTCCGGAGAGACCACTCTCTCCGTGACTCCCTTGTTCGCTCTTCACTGCCCTCCAACCCCACCACACCCGGTACCTTCCCCTGCAACCGCAGGAAGTCTACACTTGCCCCCTACACCTCCTCCCTCACCCCCATCCCAGGCCCCAAGATGACTTCCCATATTAAGCAGAGGTTCACCTGCACATCTGCCAATGTGGTATACTGTATCCACTGTACCCGGTGTGGCTTCCTCTACATTGGGGAAACCAAGCGGAGGCTTGGGGACCGCTTTGCAGAACACCTCCGCTCGGTTCGCAATAAACAACTGCACCTCCCAGTCGCAAACCATTTCAACTCCCCCTCCCATTCTTTAGATGACATATCCATCATGGGCCTCCTGCAGTGCCACAATGATGCCACCAGAAGGTTTCAGGAACAGCAACTCATATTCCGCTTGGGAACCCTGCAGCCCAATGGTATCAATGTGGATTTCACCAGCTTCAAAATCTCCCCTTCCCCCACCGCATCCGAAAACCAGCCCAGTTCGTCCCCTCCCCCCACTGCATCACACAACCAGCCCAGCTCATCCCCTCCCCCCACTGTATCCCAAAACCAGCCCAGCCTGTCTCTGCCTGCCTAACCCGTTCTTCCTCTCACCCATCCCTTCCTCCCACCCCAAGCCGCACCTCCATTTCCTACCTACTAACCTCATCCCACCTCCTTGACACGTCCGTCTTCCCTGGACTGACCTGTCCCTCCCTACCTCCCCACCTATACTCTCCTCTCCACCTATCTTCTTTTCTCTCCATCTTTGGTCCGCTTTCCCCTCTCTCCCTATTTATTCCAGAACCCTCACCCCATCCCCCTCTCTGATGAAGGGTCTAGGCCCGAAACGTCAGCTTTTGTGCTCCTGAGATGCTGCTGGGCCTGCTGTGTTCATCCAGCTTCACACTTTATTATCTTGGATTCTCCAGCATCTGCAGTTCTCATTATCCTAAGAACAATCTGTTTCTACTCTCTGATTACATCCTGGTAATCAGCTCTCAGTCTATCCCAGTGTATTTCCCCCAATCTCAAGTGCTCTTCTTTTATTTGCTAATCTCCTGCATGGGACCTTATCAAAAACCCTCTGAAAATTCAAATAAACCACATCCATTGGATATCCTTGATCAAAGCTGCAAGTATATTCTCAAAAAGATCTAATGTATTTGACAAGCGTGACCTCTCTTTCAAAACTCCATGTTGACTCTCCCTGGTTTTAACATTATTTTCCAAAAGTCCAGTTATGACATCCTTTTTTTTATCAATTCTAACATTTTACATCCGACTGGCATCAAACTAACAGATCTGTTATTCTCTATTCTCCTTCTTCTTAAATAGTAGGGTCACATTAGTAGCTTTTCAGCCTTCAGGAACCTTTTCAGAATCCACAGATATTGGAAAGATAACCACCAATCCATTCACTATCTCTCTAGTCACCTCTTTTAATGCTCTGAGATGAAGGTCATTTGGTTGAGTGAAATTGTCAATGTTCAATTCAGTTATCTTTCCAAGTAATGCACTTACAGGAATATGAATTTCCTTTGTCCCTCAGTTTCATAAGTCCCTCAGTCATGTAGTATTTCTGGGAGATGTGAAACAAAGAAATAAACTGTTCAGCTCAGCTGATGTATGCAGATGTTTAGACAGCACACGAACCTCTTCCAATCAAAGACCTCTTCCCACCCTGTTTCTATTTCCCTCTATTCTCTTCTGTCTCAGGAATCAAGCCTCCACTTAAAGGTATCAAAACTAAAGCATGGTTTGGATGACTTTGCACCAAGACAGAACTGTCAGTCATACATCTGGTTGATTCTTTTTTGGAATAAACAGTGGATATAGTGGACAAGCCATGCCTTCACAGATTGGGATGCCTTAATCAGCTTTCACCTATCCCTGAGATGACAACTCAGTTGTGTTGCAATATCTGATGGCTGACATCCCAGCATTTATTGCAGTGCAAAGTCAAGGAAAGTCTGAACGTTATAGCGGAAGTTCAGACTGAGACTGTGAAATGCAACCTGTTGCTGCACAAGCCCAGCGTGCACCACACAGGCTTAGACCTTTGGTTAAAGTGACTTTCACTGTGATTGAGCTGTGCTGCAACAAAAATCACAGCAATTACTGATGCACTTCCCTGGGAGAATGACAGTGACTATGCAGAACATGAAGCTGCTCTTCTCTTTCAAGGTGAATGCCAGCAATCATGCTCCCACCTTTGCTGTTGAATGACAGCTGGTCAGCCCAGACTGCTGTAGCTCAGCCAAGCTGGTGTAGTTTGAAGCCAGGACTTGAAGAACTGCTCCTGCATGTCCTTCAGTTGCCCTACAGCAGCCTTCCACCTCTATCTTCTGTCTTCATGTTTCAGTTACTTGGGTAGATCTGTGTAGGCGCATTGGGATAAAGAAAGACCCTCCTAAAGTCAGTAAATAAAGGAGCATGAGAGATTGATGAATTGAATATTTCATAGAGCATTGGATGTGCAGTTGGATAAAGCTGGAATGGAATGGCTGTTTTGTTGAAGATTTTATTTCAGGATTGTTCCCAAGAGGATGCAGCTATTGGTAAGATGGGGTTAAGTGTTGAAGAATCCAGACCTTTGTTTTTATTAAGGGTAACTGGAATCTGATGAACTACTCATAGACAATCCATCTGGGGGCATGGACCAGACAACTGCCTTCACATCCATTTCATTCTTCGCTTCCTTTTTCTCCTGCTAATGTGGTCACTAAAACCATGGTGTCAAGGAAGACTGTGCACTCATGCTGCAGGTTGTTGCGGGTACAACAGACCCAGCATCAATTATGATGTCATTGCAGGCCAGTATGGGAGGATTTCTCCCAAATGGTCACGGCAGCCAAATCAATGCTTCAGCACATTAATTCCCGCTCCATTGTGTGATTTTTGTAAAAATAATTCGCGTGTAGGCACTGACTACAAGTGGTGGGATTATGGAGGGAATTCCTCAGCTATGTTTGGAACAGAAAGCCCTTGTTGCTGAGCAGCCAACTTTGGGCTAAACTGAAAGCAAGGTCAGTAGACATGTAGCAACACCACAATTTCTTTGTACCCTTCCAACTCACACAGCAGTGTAACTTGGGCATATATCACTGTCCCTTGAACTGGCTGAGAGGTTGCTGGTACAGTGGATGGATGGCGCAATGAGTACATCATGATTTCAGCCAGGGTAGCAAATATAGATCAGCTTAATTTCTAGGTGTGCTTAAACAGAACTGCACATTGATTGAGTGCCCTTCACAGTAATGGCACATCTCAATACAACCACAAGCCACTTCTACACAATTGATAGCACTAATGATGGAAAAATCTCCTGGCAAACCCATATGTGAACAAAGAGTGAAATTGAATAAACACAGCCAGCCAAGCAGCATCAGAGGAGCAGGAGAGTTTGACGTTTTGGGTCTCGACCTGAAACGTCAAACTTTCCTGCTTCTCTGATGCTGCTAGACCTGCTGTGCTCATCCAGCTTCATACCATGTTATCTCAGATTCTCCAACATCAGCAGTTCCTACTATCTCCATATGTGAACAACTCCTGCCTCTCTCCATTTAAAAAAGGGTCAGAGTCTCAATAGCCTTTGGCATGCAATGGATGATGAACAACGGCATGTTGCTGTGTTGTCTAATTCAGCCTCGAGGGTCTGCTGGTTTAAAAAAACAACTTTGGGATTAGGTGACCTTGATTGCTTCTGACAGTAATGTCAATAATCTGCTTTAAGGCTTGAAGTCTGGTTCCAAAGAGGAGTGCAGTAGGGTTAACCTGGTAACCATCTTGGTGAAAGTGCAACTGAAAAACACACCACTCCTTCCTTCAGTACCACTTGGAGAAACAAAGTGGGTAGACAATCTGGTGAGAGCTCTTTTCCTTTTCCCATAATGAGCAACTAATCTTCTTTTCTCCCTTTGCTTCTCCTCCCTCTACGGCTAGTCAAATGATGACTGGGCTCTAATCCCCATAACAAGGAGCAACGGGTGGACTCAGAAGTTTTGTAACAGCAACTAAAACCTACTCAACACTCTCTAGAGGCTTTACCAACTTCTTAGAACTCCACCACTTAGATGTTGTACAAACACAGCAAGACCCATGTAATATGCAACTATACAGTAAGCTGGATAGTGATGTCTTTAAATCATACTGGGGGGGTCTGGGGTGATCTGTCCTGTTGCTGTGTTTAAGACATTGTCTTAACTAGAGCAGCCAGGTTGCAAGTATTCAGTCAGACATCAAGTCATTTGTTAAAAAGATGTGGAGCTGTAGGAACACAGCAGGCCAGGGAGCCTTAGAGGAGCAGGAAAGCTGACATTTCTGGTCTGGACTCTTCTACAGAAGACCAGCCTTCCCCTTTCACCCTGGAACACACAATATCCTCACTTAATGCTTTCACCAACATGGTATTTGGAATGACTTAAACAAGCCATGAATGGGAGAATACCAATGCCAATTTTCCCCTATGGCCATAGAAGCAGATTACCAATGATCAGAATTCAGATGGTCAGCCCACTTGATTCTATATCCAAGAGTTCTCCTGGCTGTCACTGCAACATTTTAACCTGTAAAAAAAAAATCACCCTCTGGTGCGGTTTCTTCAGACACGGTGCAACTTGTCTAAACATAAACCTTACTGTGGAGTCTCCTTGATAATCTGTTCCTTTTGAGGATTTCAGCTTTCTCATTTTGCAGTTACTCACATCAAGGCTTATTTCAAACCTCTATGCAGCTAACTTAATTTAGCTGGAATCAGGAATCTCTTTCTATTCTGAAACATTTTGGACAACGATGGCTTGAGTGTATTTTTTTTTCTTTTATATTAAAGTATGCTAAATCTTGTACAACCTCTAGCCCCTCCTCATTATAGTTATTTGACATTAATTTTTTGGTCCTCTGAAAGCTCCTCTAATACCAAAAGACACAGGTAATACTGACAATGCAGCATTGACTGCCCTGGTTAATGTGCTGTGCTGGTGAGCTGTTACAGTCCAGGTGATGAAGGTACTCCAACACTGCTTTAGAGAGTACCATATTTTCAGCCAATGGCAACGAAGGAACAGTGATATATTCCCAAGTTACATTGTTGTGAGAGTTGGAAGGGTATAAAGAAATTATGGTAATGCTACACGTCTACTGTCCTTGCTCTTCAAGTGGGTTGAGGTTGCAATTTTGGGAAGCGTTTGTGAACAGAACATGATTAACTATTCTGAAGAAGAGTCATACTGGATTCAAATGTTAACTCTGTTTCTCTCTCCACAGATGTTGCCAGATCAGCACTTTTGGTTTTTGTTTCAGATTTCCAGCATCCACAGGACATTTATCTATCTGGTTGACCTTGTTCAGTTTCTGGTCAATAGTATCAATACACACAACACCCACCCCCATCCAAAATATATGTTGTTAGTGAGGAAATTTAGCAATGGTAATGCCATTGAATGTCAAGGGGGGGCTGGTTAGATTTTCTCCTGCTGAAAATAATCATTATTTATAACGTATGTGATGTGGTGCAATTGTTAGTTACTATTTACAATCTCATGCCTGAATCTTGTCTACCTCTTGTTCCACATGGGCGTGGACTCCGTCACGATCTGAGGAGCTGCAAGTGGAGATGAGTATTTTGCTTTCATCAGTGAACACTCTCACTTCTCACCTTAAGACGTAGGGAAGGACATTGGTGAAAGCAGCTTGAAGTGAGTTGGCCTGGGTGACAGTCGTATGATGTTGTTTGATTGTGACCAAGAATCCAGGATTGAAACTCTCAAGAGCTGCATAAAGGACCAAGATTAAGTAAGGGGGAAAAGAAAACGATTTCACTCAGGAAGGCCATGTGGAGGCAATCCTGGAGCAAAGACTACATTAAAGAACTAAATAAATCAATCATTTCACAAGATATCTCCAGACTATTAGAATTGAGAGCCTGGAAATGAGCAGAGTAGTTATGAGTTTTTGGCTCAGAGACAATGAATTTCACTAATGTCAGTAGAAGCCTTCAGCCATCCCACAATTGTTTTCTGTGGATGAGGACACTTTCCTAAAGCAGAGAACAAACTACATTCAGAGAATCTGAATGATTGCACATAACCATAAAATTCTCTGGTCTCTCAAAGACAACCACTGTGGCCTCCAGATGATTCCAGAGCGTTGTCCCACCTTGAGAGCCTCAAGGTGAAACCCAGTGTGGTCTGGAGTCAAGGCCTGGTGTTGAGTAGAGGCTAGTTGTCTGTGTGGACTGGGTTTGAAGGACTGTTATTCTGAACTTCTAACTTATTTATTTTTCTAATTGGTTTTGCCGAAGAATTTGCACTAAGAATCGGTATCTGGGTACCTTTGTAGTTAAGATTGCGTAGTAAGTGGCAACTTGTAAAATTTTCACTCTACTCATTTGAGTACGTTACAATAAAGCCAATTCTGATTCTAATTCTATTCCAGTGTCTATACTGACAATTTGCTAGAGAAATCTGAGAATAAGCCCAATGCCCTACTCTCCCCTTAGCTCCATATCTTTTAAAATGTATTTCTAGTTTTCATTTTTAATCAGGCCCTTTGCCTCATCTGACAGTAATATTCCAGACTCCAATAATGCTCTTGGCAAATGAATTTCTAACTGTTCTCCCTATCCTTCTACAGCTTTGAACTGTTGACACCTTTATCACGGACTCCCCGACTACGGGAAATAATCTTCCACTAATTCCTCTGTCAAAAATTTTACAAATTAAAAATGTTCTAATACATTTTCTTTTATATGCTGTTCCAACGCAAATAGTCCCAGGGTTTCAAGCCCCTCATAACTAGTTTCCCATCTTGAGCATCATGCTGGCTTGCTGACATAGTTTTAATTAGAATAGCTCCTCTTAAACAAATTTTGGGCAGTTACAAACAAATTTTTGCTACACTTGGGCCTAGATCAACAAACTTTCAAAAATGCAAAACTGCAATAAGATGTTTGAGATTGGGACAAGATATCTGCTAGGGTGATGCAAAGGAAACTTTGGCCTGTACTGAACCTGAGCTGTACACAACCAAGGAACCTTACTTTGCAACTATAAATATTTTTTAAGAGTGCTCTATGCTCTCATCAATGCCATATATGGGAATGTTTTATTCCTGAATGTTAACATCTTATTATTGGGAGGAGGAAGAAATAACAAATTTGTGCTTGGCATAGAAAACTATATAAATATTTCTGACTGCTCTTACTATTGTAACAGCTTGGTTTGGTTAGTAATATGGTTTCAACAAGTCAGAAGATTGCATAGTAAAACACTTTTCTTGAGCATTTGAGCACTGTCAATACTCTCTCAGAACTGCACTATCAGCAGCACCATCCCATCCTTTGGGAAGCTATGGTTTAGTATCTCATTCAAAGTGAGAGTCGGGGCCAAGTGAAGTTGAAAGCTGAAATTTTGTGGTCACAAGCTCAGAGGCAGCAATGGCTGCTGTCATTATTAAACACTGCCCATCTAGATACACTTGTTAACAGGGGTTATTAAATAGCAATTAAGAATGGGACCTATGAATAATCTTTACCTTCCTTACTTACAGGAGCTGAGGCCAACTGCAGCTTCCTATTGCTGATCTGATCTAATCTAAATCAAAAGGCAACAACTCATCTTCTGCAAAGATTGGAAATGGTTTTAGTGACCAGCAACAATTACATTGTTTCTTATCTTTCACAGCTATACTCACACAGAATTAACCTTGCTGCTGTTCAAGCCCTTTCCATCATTTAGTACGATCATGACTGGTTTTCACCTGAACTCCGCTTATCTGCTGAATCCCATCATCATTTGATGTCTTTAGTCCAGAAAGTTTTGAATATCAGCCTCAAATCCTCAACAATTGAGTATTGACAGCATCCAGATTTCAAAGACTCACAATGCACACTTGCAGGCATTTCTCATCTGAAGAATGGCCTGGCAGGCTTTGTTTGTCAAGCAGCCAGGATCAAAGGAGTTCAGAACACTGCTTATGAAGCATTATTGATTAGAGACCAGTTAACAAATTGCTTGTTTACATTGCTTGGGCAACAATTTTCAATTGCTTGATAATTATTTCCTGTCTAGGTTCCTTCGTCTACTTTCAAAATTAAAGTGAATAAATACATATTGTTACAAAATCTAAATTTAAAAGAACTTGTTTCCAACTCCATTTTGTGCAAATTGAGTATGAAGTCCCAAAACACAGCGCACCTTACAATACAAATTACAATAGCACTCTCATCACCCCTCTCAACTCCTTAGCTCTTGATTAACAATCAAGCTGCTTATCTAACATGGTTCTGGATGAGCAAAAATAATTTAATATTGGGACTACTGAAGTCATTGTCTCTGGACCCTGATCCTTAGTTACGAATACTCCATGCCTCTTCCTGGCAACAACCTTTAGTTTGAACCAATGAAGCCCACATCCCATTGAAGAATGAAGGGAAAACACCTCTACATTCTACCCTATGTAAATATGAGTACATCCAGACTTCGGCTGTCAGTGTCTTAACTCACATCATAGACCTTACCTCTAACACCTGTGTTTGTTGATTTACTTTGGTTCCTAGCCAAATATTATCTTGACTTCAATATTCTCATTCTTGTTTCCAAATTCTTCCATGGCCTTGAGCCTCACTATCTCTGCAATCCCCCCAGTCCACAATCCTTTGAAATATTTGCACTCTTATTCTGGCACACAGTGCTTTCCCAATCAAATTTTCCTCAGTCTCATATTTTATCACATAATGCTCCAATGATGCACTTTGGGCCACGTTGTCATGTTTATAGTGTGTCACAAGTTGCTGTAAATACTGGGACATAAAATCAAAAACGGCACCATTTAGGCCCTCATAAAAGGTACACAAAAGTAAGAGTGCAAAATAATGACTTCTCAAAGCCAAAGAATCTTTCGTCCTCCAGTCAGACACTTTTATATTGAAACCTACCAATAGTTGCTTTGAGTATTAGTATTGGAAAAATACACTTTGTTGAAGCTTTTTATCCCAACTTCATCTGGACATTCTTAATATCAATGTAAAAAGGGGGATATTTCATAATGTATAAGGAGAGTGGTCATTAATTGACAATGGCTATCTAGCTTAACATCAATCATTGGGAAAATGAGTCTATTGTAAAAGATTTACCAGGATGCCACCAGGAATGGAGGATTCAAGAAATAAAATTAGACCAGAAAGACTAGGACATTTTTTTCAAACTGGCGTGTAGGATGTTGGGAAGTGACCTTAAGGTTTATAAAATCATGAGGGGCATAGAAAATGTGAATAACAAGTGTCGTTTCCTTAGGGTCGGGGATTCAAAACTATGGGGCAAATATTTAAGGTGAGAGGAGAAAGATTTGAGGAGGATATGAGGGACAACTTTTTATTTTTACACAGTGGTTTTTATGTAGAATGAACTGCCAGAGAAAGTGGAGGATGTAGGTACAGTTACAACATTTAAAAACATTTGCATAAATCCACGTATAGGAAAGATTTAGAGGGATATGGGCCAAGATCAGGCAGGTAGGACTATGTCAGCATGAACTTGTTGGACTGAAGGGTCTATTTCCATTTTGTATGACTATGATGGTCTAGTAAACAGCATCAAGAAATATAGAGAATAACATTTAAGACTGACTTGGAAGAACAGACTCTATAGGCTGAATGGCCTACTCCTGCTCCAAAAAACTTGCCATTAGTGGTAGAGGATTTCCCATGGAAACTACACCAAAAGACGTCTGACAGTTAACTGCTGAGATGTGTTTAAATTTATACTATGCAAGTTGACTGATTGTTTATACTTAAACCAGGTAGCCAACCATCAGCCATCATCTAAACTTTCTATGACCAAACTTCTAACACAGTCCATCTGCTAACCAATAACCACTCTCTTCTCATGCAATATAAAATATTGCTCTACTTTTATTCTCATGAGTACCATACCCTGATGAAAGCTGTGTCAAAATGTGTCTCTTCAGCAATATTCATACTATCTGATTTCTATTAATGTAGAGGCTTATACAACCTTCCAGTATTGACCTAGCAGCATTAGCCTATCAAAAGTAGACAGGTAACTTCTATTTTTAATATATGAGGCAGAAAATTGTCACATGTATGAATTAAGCTTTGCAGAAGTCGGTGTTGCAAACCTTAACTTTCAAGTTTAAATTATGGTAAATAAACTGTTTGCTGTATGCAACAGCAATCAAATATAGTTATGCTGCTCTTGAGAGTGCAGTATGCGCCAATTAACTAAAAAGATGACCAATTCAACGTTTGTTACAAGGCAGTGAGGCCAGCCGAACTTCCGAAAGTGGCTTTTATTTTACAACATTTAATTGTATCCTTGTGCATAGTATTCAATTTCATAGCAAATGATTGAAGAGCAATCTAATCAGATTTACATTAAATTTAATAAAGCAAGCATGGAAATGTAAACAGTGCACAGAATACAAAAAATCTTCAATTGTTCATGTAATTTATCGGGTCTGGGAGGTTTTATTAACAAAAGTTAAAAAGATGGAAAAGTTAGTTTAATTATGAAAATATTTTAAAAATAACATGGGATAGGAGAAAGACAAAGGATAGAATACATTGCACCTTGCACAAGTATCATGGAATAAATTGCTTCTTTTGGTACTGTAATTTGTTTGACATTTTCAGAAACTGAGATTTGAATGTATCTCGATCAATGATCTGGACTTATGAAGACTTGAGGAAAGCATCTATCATTTGACTTTGGAATCTATGAGAAATAGGTTGTAGCAGTATCAACAGAAATCCAAACAACTTGACAGCTCAGAGATGGCACATGTTAGCAAGAAAAAAAAAGTTTTACTTCAGTGGTCTGCTGTTCTTTGAGAGCCACCTGCTAGACTACAACACTGGAAGAGCTCCAGTTCCTCAACAATAGTCTCATTCTTTAGAGCGTCATCCAGGTGAGGGATCTTCTTTTTATGCTAATCTGGGAGTGTGCCCTCTTTATCCAATTGTTCAAGGCCAAATGCAGCACTACTATTTTTACTCCCAGTTCAGATCAGCTGACTCAGTGTAGACTGAAGACAACATTTTCTGATTTGCACAGCTAAGCAACTCAAATGTTTCAAAGTTTAAATGTGTTGAGTTGGCTGGGGTGCTGCAGAATGACATTTCACACTAGTGCCATCGGGCTACTCAAATTTAGGGCAGATTTGAAATACACACTGACCCTAAGCAGACAGTGTCCTTTATCCTGTGAATCCAAAAGTCCAGTTCCAGTATTTGGGAAAAAATTTACAGTTTTTGGCCAAAGCCACAGAACATTTTTCTTTTAGGGATGTTATCACTACATGTGGCTCATACATTTTAAAGTAATTCATAGGCATATTTAGATCTCATTTATTTTAATATATACAAAGACAGAAGCTCTCACATTACATTTAAATACAATATCGTCAACAGAAAAGTCAATCAGAATCAGATCCAAATTAGTTAGATCCAAAGTTTATTAGAAGTTACAGGGAATTTCTGACACTACCTTTCAATTCTCTCCTATACTTAGGCACCAGTTCAAGAAACAAGACTTCTAAGAGTCTTTCGGGTATCGAGACCTTGCAGAATAGAATCAATACACATCAACTTATTGCACTGTGGAATCAACTTACATGTATACTGTGAGTTCAAAGAACCAAGCCATCTTCTACCGCCATTCAGACATTTACCTTTCTTGAAACCAGCTGTGGAATCAGCTGCTCTCCTTTTTTTGAAGGGCAGTCTTCCTCATTTTATAGACTGTTAGTGTTCCTCAGTACTTTAGCTCAAATATCAGTAACACAGCTGTGCTAAAGAACATGGATTCAGTGACTGAATGCAGGAGTTAATTGTTCTAATTGAGCTCTTACTATTAATGCTCACTGAACAGCATGCTGCTTCTGCCCCCATTCTCCATTTCATGGACCCAACCTGAAAGCACTGGGATATTTTGGTTTTACAGATGAAAACACGATGTAATAGTAATTTCCCCCCCACACACTCTACCATACACTTGCTGTGAACTTTGCAAAAAGATCTTCCAATAACAAATTTCCATATAGAACAGAAAATAAGAGTCACGAGGTTCTTGAAATGCTGTGACCGCTTGTCTCTGTTAGAGAACTATTTGAAACACTAGATTGGCTTCCATGGTCCATCTGTGATTGCTCAATGCTAGTGTCACTACCATGCAGAGGTAGAAGCCCATAGGTCTCAATATCTTGTGTGGCAGACATGTCCTCATGGTCAGTTTTAGTGAGAACAACCTCTTCATTCTCAGCTGCACAATAATTTAATGTGTTATGGTCCATTTCTTTTTGAAGGCCACCACTATGTGAAGACACTGCTATTTTGTTTTCTACAGAACTTGCACCAGGTTGTTTATGATCAATGGCATTAGAATCATTTAATAGATCCTCGGTATTTGAGTTGTCATTGCTTAATGGCTCAGTCATGTTGCTGGAGCTCTGTGTGGGTGTATTCTGTTCGGGAGCCGCAATACCTTCTGATATGATAGCAGCAGTTTCTGCCACCCAGTTTAGATCACCACTTAATGGTGTGACCTCAGAGCTTGGATTCTGCATGCGATTTGGCTGAATGCTATCAGCCAAGCTGGGAGTACCACTAAGTTGGGCTGCATCAGAACCAGCTGTAAGGTGGTTGCCTGTGTCAGCTGGACTTGGCTGTGCACTATCTATTGCAGTGTTGTTGTTGAGGTTGTCCTGAAGTGTTGTCTGGTTGGCCTGGCCAGCCTGTTGATTCTGCAGTAACATTTCCTGAATGCGAATTTGCTGAAGGATGGCAGGTAGCTCATAGTGATGGAAGAAGTAGATCATTGAATGCTGGATGGAGGAAAAAAATCCAATTAATGAGTAATGCTGATGTTGTAATCAATTCAAATTTTATACCAGGCCTCTCGACACACACAGACACGGGAACAAACACAATATAATGCAAGTCAACTCCAGGGTCAACAATTAATATCCTGCCCTTAACTAGTGAATGTCCCTTTCTTAACATAAAATTGTAACTTATCAGCTGTTCAGGCTCCTGCAATGTAACTGTGCGTGATGTTTGGACATTCTTTTCAAAGGCCAATAGCTACCTACTTGTTATAGGACTCTGCAAAGTTGACTCTTGACTTCTCCCTGTTGGTCTCCCTTGTCATATGGCACGAGTAAGAGAGCTCACTTATCCAGTTCTGATACAGTTCACATTCAGAGACAGTTTCTTAGAGCAGCAGATTCTGGAACCGACCGGAGACTAGGCGATATTAGACTTGGTATTGTGAAATGTGACAGGATTAATGAATGTACTTGGAGTAAAAATAACTCTAGGCAGCAGTGATTATAATATGATTGAATTTTACATTGGTTTTGAAAGGGAGAAGAATGAATTTAAGGCTTGCGTTTAAAAAGGGCAATTATGTGGACATGGAAACTGATTTAGGTGAAGTAAACTAAAATATTAGGATAGGAGACAGATTAGAAAAAAAGCAGCAGCAAGGAAAATTTCAGAATGTTCAGAGTAATTACATACCTACAGTAATAAAAAAATTCAAGGAGACCCACTATCCATGGTTAACTAAAGAAGTTAAGGAGACCATCAAACAAGAGGAGAAAGCATTATTACACAAAGGTGAGGTGTGAGGCCAAACGACTAGTCAGAATACAAAGAGTGGCAGATAATGGTTAAAAGGTTAATCAGGACAAGTAAATTAGAGCATGATAGAAAGTTAGCTGGAACTGAAAAAGCAAACAGTAAGAGTTCGTACAGATATCTAAAAAACAAAAAACCAAAATGAGAATAGAGAGTTGACAATAGATAATAAAGAAACTGTGGATGTAAAGAATACGTGTTTTGCTTCGGTCTTCACTCAAGATAGAAAAATATCCCGGTAGTACTCATAAATCATGACGTTGAAGGAAGATAGGAACTTGGTGAAATTATAACCACTAGGGAAGTGATACTGAGCAAAATGATGGACTTGTAGGTCCTGACGGACTTTGACCTAGGAACTTAAAAGGTAGCTAATTGAATAGGTGGCGTGTTGGCGTTAATTTTCCAAAATGCATAAAATTTTAGAGTAGTAGCATTAGTTTGGAAAACAGCATTATACAATTCCTTTATTCAAAGGAGAAAGGAGACAGAAAACAGGAAACTGATGTTTATAACATGATGTCTGTCACAGAGAAAGTGCCAGAATTGATCAGCAAGGAGGTTACAACTGGGCACTCTGAAAATTTCAAGGTAATCAGGAGGAATCAGAATAGTTTCATGAAAAAGAAATTCTGTTCAATCTATTTGTTGGAATTCTTTGATGGAGTAATGTGTGTGAACAAACAGGAGCTAATTAATGTACTTGAATTTCAAGAAGTCTTTGGACAAGGTTCCACACAAAAGTTATTATGTGCAGTATATACTCAAGGTACAAGGCATAAAATACTAGCATGGATAAGACATTGGCTGGTTTGCAGAAAACAATGTATGCGTTAATGGGTTGCTTAAAGATTGGAAGGATGCAACAAGTGGGGTCCAGTAGAAGTAATTTGTACAAATTACATAGATGAAGGGATTGAAGGCGCAGTGGTTAAATTTGAAGTTAACATAAAGACAGGCAGGAAACTAAACTGTGAAGATGATGAACAAGGATGCAGGCTGGTATAGATAGGTTAAGTAGGTGACCAAAACTCTGGCAAATGGAATATGTGGTAAAATGTGAAGTTGTTCATTTTGGTAAGAAGAATAAACTGCAGTGGATCACTTAAATGGACAGTGACTGTGGAATTCTAAAATGTACCGGATCCAGATGTACTAGTGTTCAAATCACAAAAGGTTAGCAATCAGCTATTAGGATGATAGTTTTCATATAATTTGCATATAGGTTGGGTAAATCAAAATCACTAGCAACACCAGGGAGGAGGAATTCCTGGTGTGTGTATGGGATGATTATCTTGATCAATACTTTAAAGAAGCAGCTAAGAGGCCAGGCCAATCTAGACTGGGTATTGGGTATAAATAGTAATTGGCAAGAGTGACCACAATATCACAAGATGGAGAGTAATATAGTTGATTCCGAGACTTCAGTCCTGAATCCAAATACAGGAAACTACAATGGTGAGGGACAAGCTAGCTATGATAAATTGGGGAGGGTTGCTTAAAAGGGATGACAGAGGATAGACAATGCCAAACTTTTAAAGAATGCATGGAACAACTGTTCATTCCTATGTGGCAGAAAAGCAAAATGAAAAAGATAGCCCAGCTACAGATAATAAGGGAAATTAGGAACAGTATTAAATCGGAAAAAAGGGGCAAACAAATTGGCCAAAGATAGCAGCAAACCTGACGATGATTGGCAGCAGTTTGGATTTCAGCAAAGGACGACAAAGGGATTGAGTAAGACGGGAAAAACAATGTGTGAGAGCATGTTTGCGGGGCAACATGCAAACTGACAGTAGAACCTTCTATCAGTATGTGAACAGAAAAAGAGATGTGAAGACAATAGTAGGTCAGTTAAAATCAGAAACAGCAAAGTTTAATGGGAAACAGATAGCGTATCAAATAAATTCATATTTTAATTCTGTCTTCACAAAGGACACAAATAATATCCCAAAAATGTTGAGGAACACCCGGTTTAGACAGATAGAGGATAAAGGAAATTAATGTTAGTAGGGAAATGGCACTGGGGAAATTGTTGGGGCTTAAAGGTTGATATTTCCAGGATCTGATCATCTAAATCTGAGCGCTCTTAAGGAGTAGCCCTGGATATAATGGATGGATTGGTGGCCACCTTTCAAACTCTAGAACAAGTTCCATGGATTGGAGGGTGACTAAAGTGACTCCACTATTTAAACAAGAAGGTAGAGAGAAAACAGGAAATTACAGATCAGTTAGACTGACGTCAGTAGTAGGGAAAATGCTACAGTCCATGAGGACAGATTTAATAGTAGGGCACTCCGAAAACAGTGACAGGGTTCGACAGCGTCAGCATGGATTTATGAAAGGGATAAACTGATTGGAATTTTGCAAAGATGTTAACTAAGAGTTGATGAAAGGGCACCATTGGATGTGATTTACTTCGGCTTTCAGTAGGCTTTTGATATGGTTCTATACACAACATTGACGTGTAAAATTAAAGCATGTGGGATTAGGGATAGTGAACTGACATGGACAAATAAACGGCAGGCAGACCGGAAACAAAAAAGTAGGAACAAATGGGTCACTTTCTGAGTGGCAGCCAGTGACTAGTGAGGTACTGCAGAGCTAAGTGCTTGGGCCCCAGCAATGCACAACATTAATAACTTAAATGAAGGAACAAAATGTAATATCTCCAGATTCGCATATGACAAACACGGTCGGATGGTGACCTGGGAGGAGGATGCAGAGACGTTTCAGTGTGATTTGGACAAGTGGGCAAAAGCACAGCTGATGGAGTGTAAATGTGAAGTCCTTCACTTTGATAGGAAAAACAGAAAGGTGGATTATTAGCTGAATGGCAATGGATTGAGCAAGGTGGGAGTGGAGTGGGGGGTGCATATCAACACCTGGGTGTCCTTGTACATCAGTTTCTGATGCAGATACAGCAGGCAGTAAAATAGGAAACATATGCTGGTTTCATAGTGAGAAGATAGCAGTCCAAGAGCAGGAATGTTTTGTTGCACTTGTACACGCCTTGATGAGGCCACACCTGGGAGTAGTGTGCGCAGTTTTGGTCTTCTTATCCAAGAATGGATGTTCTGGCTTTGGAGGGAGTGCAACAACGTTTTACAAGACTGATTCTGGGATGGCAGGTCAGATGTTATGGATCAGTTAGGACTACTGTCACTGGAGTTCAGAAGAATGAGGGGAGACCTCATTGAAACCTGTACTATTCTAACAGGATCAGACTAGGTAAATACAGAGAGGGTGTTCCCAATCATTGGAGAGTCCAGAACCAGGGGTCACAGTCTAGTCTAAATATAGGGAGTAGGCTGCTTAGGACTGAGATTGGTGAAATTTCTTCATCCAGAGGGTAGAATCTTTTGCCAAAAAAAGCATTTGAGCCAAAATATTAATATTTTCGAGCAACGGACAGATAGGGCTACAGGACTCAAAAGGGTAGGGTGGAGAAAGTGGGAACAGGGTACTGAGTTGAATGATCAACAATGAAAAAAGTGACACAAACTCTAGCCAGGAGAAAACTGACAGCCATTCAAATCTTCCATCTATTCCAGCTAATCTCTAAAGTCTTGCCACAAAAGAATCTCCTGAACTACTCACTACAAGACAAAAATGCTCTCATCTGCTGGAATTGCTCATTAATGGATAATCTTCGAATACAAAGCTAACCTCACCGAAATATGTTCCTAAAAAAAACTTTCTCTACCTGCACTTCTAATAATAAATGCAAGAAAATTATGGATTGAGATCAAGACCATCTGATCAACTGTGTTCCTGTTTTCAACTAGCCCACCAGGCAAAACATCCTCTAAAAGATATCTGCTAACATAGCCACAAATCTACATCTTTTGCTAGTCCCATTGCTATGTCTCCTTATGCACTTTGAGCTCATGTTGCACATAAGATATGTTTCCTGCCCTCTTTATTTTGTTCCAACAAAGCTGCTACCCAACTACTCCCAGTCCCATCTTGCTATTTTTAAATAGTTCTCCCATTTTCCTTTAACTCTGCTGTTAGAAGCCTCTCCTAACAAATACAACTCCTGATGTGAATACACTTGCAAAATCTCAGCCAATTTCCAAATAACCCAAAAACACTCTCCTTGGAAGTCCTCAAACATGTTGTCAGTGCCCAAAGTCACAGGTGGCATCCTAAGCGCCCATGGCAAAAGGTAAATTATTCCTCCTCATTCATCTCCAACTTCTGCAACTTTTGACACAACTGACCTTCACAATCCTCTTCAATGCACTGGCACCATTGTACAGTTGAGTGAAACAGCTCTATCAATTGGTCCAGATTGTACCTAAAGACTCAAAATTCCTACAGCAAAGACATGTTTTGTCTGTTTTCTATTTTTTAACCATTTTGTATCCCTGGTAATGCAGTATCTCAACTCCATGAGCTCTTGTGCATCAACTTTTCCTGGAACACCTTAAGAAATGCTTTTCAAAAATCCGAACAAAACTATATCCATTGCTTGCTCTACTGAAAACTCTACTAGTTACATGTTAAAACACACAATTTGCTAAATAGGATTTCTTTCATTTAAAAAAAAAGATCATGTTAACACTGCCTACTCCGACAACTTTTTAGGTGATCAATTATTTGTAACCTGATGATTGGTGTCAGTTTAACTGGGTTACAGTTCCGGTCTTCTCTTAGCAAATATAAGAATGCTACCTTTCAAGACACAAGGTTGAGCCAGATCTAGGGAACTTGAGTGCCAAAAGAACCCTGGATGTAGGCCATCAAGTCCAAGGATTTGCTCGATTTTAGTCCCATTAAATTCAACCGTCCTGTTCAACGTATGAATGTTAAGTTCCTCACACATTAGATCATTGTTCCCCAATTTTCCAGGAAGATTTATGTGCCTACTACTGTAGAAACAAACTTCAAAACATTTGTTTAGTAGTTTTCAATGCCTTACTCCCCATTATAATTCCTCTTGTATCAGATTTTAAACGATCAATATTTACTTTGCTACTGTCTTTTTACATGGTTTATAGAAGATCTTTCTCCCTCTTATTTTTACATTTCTTGCTAGTCTACTATAATTTTTATTTTCTCTCACCAATTTTTCATCCTTCGCTGCTTTCTAAAATTCTCCTAACCATCAAGTTTATTACCCTACTGGCAACATTTTAATCTTATTCTATCCTCAACTTTTTTAGTTAGCCACGGAGAAATCACTTTTTCTTTGGAGATTTTACTTCTCAGTACAATGCGAGTATCAATACTTTCATGAGGGATGGGAAGAAATTTAGAATAAAAATGAAGAACTCCAAGAATATACCTGAATAAACAGCCATGATGTCACCAAAGCCAAGCTGCTGTATTGCCCATTGAAGCGATAATGGTAGGCGTAAAAGGCAAAGTGATACAAGTAAAAGAATCTGTAAAAAAAAAAGTTTATTCGTAAAATTTTGGTTCGAGGACATACATTAGCCCATCAAAATAAGTTTGTTGAGACATGTACTTCAACTGTACACACAAAAAGCTGGAGATTGTAGATTAAAAAAAACCTCACGTAACTTAAATCAGGATGGCATAAACGGTATTAGAGGCTACAAACCGCTTGTCAAGATGATTAGAACGACCGAAGTGTACAATACGTAGTCAACTGATAACACTGAGTTCTTTTGAGAACAATTCATAATGGACATCACTGCACATTTTTCTTCACATCATCAATGGTCTTCTCTGTTTCAGTACAATTTATTTAGGAATGCTGAAACCCATGGCATTCCAATGTTTTGATGCATTGATTTTCTTGCTAAAGTTCTGGGTTTGAAAAGCCTGCCAGGTTATCCATCAGATTTTGCATTTTTTTAAAAAAGTAGTTAACAACGTTTATGTATAAATTATAACAAATTAGTGGAAGATCCAAACACAAGTTCAAAAACTACCCAGTAAATGTGCTAAACTGTTGCTATCCTAGTCTGGTCGTAAAAACAAGCAAACTTAAACTGAAAACCATGACATCAATTATGCTATCATTGATAGAAAACTTCGCAGTAAATTCCCATCAAACCTTTTCCACCCTTTCTTTCTACCCTTCTTCAATGCAGAGTCCGTCTAACCAAGCAAAATACAACGGGTAAAAAACATATTAAAAAAATTGAAGTCACAAGAAGTTCAGACATTAGCTAAATTGGATATTGGTTAAATACCCACCTAAGCCAGTGCCGTTTGCTGGTGTTAGTATGACAACAAATTGCATCGTACTGGTCTGCAAGCCAAACTATTAGAATAATATAAAATGCTGTTGTTGTGTCATTGAAGAATTCAGACATTATGGCTTCCATCCCTAGAGGACGAAATTTTTAAAAATATCAGACAAGCCTGTTCATTTAAAGTGACTTACATTGAATATTAAAAAGTAAAAAAAAATCAATCTTTTGAAAAATATCAGTTTCAAAACAAATTGTTGCAAACATTGCAATCAAGATGTAACAGCAAACAAAGTCAGCAAGATTACAGTCACCAGTGCATTGTTTGAAATTGAAATTGAAATCTCTCTCACATAATCCCACCTGTAATCCAAAAGAAATCTCGGGGTCCATACTGTTATTATTGTATTATGTGTCATGTTCCCCTTGGCCTACAGAACTGTATCTGGCTGCGATGTGACATGCACAGAAAAACTCACCTGCGCTGTGTATCCATTTCCAAAACACAATTTGAATTTAAACTGGTTTGCTTTTCACAAGTTATCTATTTTGTCAAATACAAACACTTCCACAAATGACACTGTGTTGTCAAACCTCTCATTTTACAACATTTCAGATAAGTAACTGTAAAATTTTCTTAGCATAAAAGCCTTCAAGAGAAGCGGAAACACTAGACTAACATAACAACAGGGTCAGTAAACAAAAACAGGAAAGAACAAGGATGGAGACAATGAGTGACCAAAACAAACAAAATAAATTGAGGAAGAATGGAAAAGGAGTAGTAATCTCAAATTCCATTATCAATGATGAATTGTAAAAAAATTGAAAAAGCAAATCTAGTTGTTCTGAATAACAAAAGCAGCATATTCTTTTATAGTTGAGTTCTTTCTGAAATTATTTAGACATATTTCGCATTGAGTATCTGGAAATTTGGGAAGGATTAAACTAGTAAATCTAAAATGAATAATTCAGGGTAAAGCCACACAATGGCCTTATATTAAAAAAATTGTCTTTTAAACATATGCTTAATGGAATGAAACCGTATAAGCTTACATAATGACTACATTCAAATTTATTCATTAGATGTCAAATGTGTTGAATCATTCCAAGAATACAATACAATTTTTGCTGGATGCAATTATTCTCTCTTTTCTAATTATTGTGAACACTGCAAAACATTTCCTTGCTCCTACCAAACGCAACATGATTGAAAAAAAATGCTAATCTTTGCAAGTACTAAGTGTGCTCTGTCACCAGGGGAAAATCCCTCTTACTTAAATTACTCCTCAGCCAAACTGTCTCCTATAAATCCATTTTAAGGCAGGCTAAGAAGTGCTACCTAAACTTGATGGGAAGTAATTTTGCACCGAAATCAGCATTGATAGGATAATAATATTAGAATCTCAAGGTGAAGCTCCTACAAGAGCCTCACTTTTTTGAACTCCAAACTTTCCATCTGCATGAAGTTGGCCAGATGAAAGATAAAAACACATGTAGATGCAGAAATAAATGTAATCTTCAATCTGCAGTAGGGCCAAACTTTTAGTTGATACTTTGTGACCAGTTAAGGCTAACAAGTCATTCACCCTCTGAGAATCAAATACCAATCACTGTGTAATCTTTCTTTGGA
This sequence comes from Stegostoma tigrinum, assembly GCF_030684315.1. Taxonomy (NCBI): domain Eukaryota; kingdom Metazoa; phylum Chordata; class Chondrichthyes; order Orectolobiformes; family Stegostomatidae; genus Stegostoma; species Stegostoma tigrinum. Next base: position 28,705,527 of record NC_081383.1, read on the forward strand.
GGATTGACCATGTAAGCAAAGTCCAGATCCATGCAGGAAGATCTTTACTCCGATGCCAACTGATTACTTTGATACATGCACCACAATGCAATAGTTGCTACAAGAAGGCAGAAAATTGACAGGGAGACAGTGTACGCTCACAATAATTTCAATTAGTTCGGAGATAACTCCTGAACATGAGCTTTGTGTCAGACTGGGCTGACTGCAAACAATTCCTGGCAGATTTGCTTTTTGATTTATTGTACACATGTATGATTACTACTTTCTAAAAGCTCTCCAAAAGTTGATTTGATACTTTCTTGAATAATATTGAGCCAAATGTGAATGTGGTGCATGACTAATGGAATAACTAGTTTTTCTTTTTAATTGAATAGACACTGGCATAAGATGATGACAGTTGTTGTGTAAGGCAGTCTTAAATTGCTTTGTAAGAAGCCAACATTCTTATATTGTAACCACTGATCAGACTCCCTGGTCATCAGAAACCTGTTTCCTGCACCTAGCCTCTCTAGTCCTCTTAGAATTTTATAGATTTCTATGACACTCCCTTTACTCTTCTAAACTTCAGCAAATATAGTCCTAAACAATTAAGTGTCTCTTCACACATCAGTTTAGCCAGCCCAGGAATCAGTATGGCAAACCATTTTGCACTGCCTCCCCGCGACCAGAATACTCTTCCTCCGATAAGGAGACCTAAACTACAAACTATACTCCAGCTGTGGTCTCAACTAAAGCCCTTCACACTTGCAGCACAGCATCCAAACTCCTATGCTCAAATCCTCTCATTATAAAAGCCACCATACTACTTGTCTTCTTCACTATCTGCTGCATCTTACTTTCTACGACTAGAATCGTTATATCATCGAGTATGCAAAAGTTAGACAGATTAGCTTGTAAACGAATTTTAGAGGAGCAGGTGGTGACTTGATTGAAACATGCAAGATCCTAGGGATGATTTTCAGGATGGCTATAGACAGGATGTTTCCTTTCGAGGGAAAATTTAGAACTAGTAGTTACGGTTTAAAAATAAGTGGTCACCCTTTAAGGACAGATGAGGAGAATTTTTTTTTGAGGGTCACAAGTTGTTACACCTTTCTTCCTCAAACGGCAGTGGAAGCAGAATATTTTAGCTTTTTATGGGTGAGGTAGAAAGATTCTGGATTGAAAAAAGGGGCTGACATGTTATTGGGATAGACTTGAGGAGTCAAGTTTCTACTCCTGCTCCTAATTTACTGTTTGTATACCATACAATTTGCAATAAAATTAATTATCCAATTCAATAATTAATTATATCTTCAGTTCCATTTGTATAGGGTATCTCAGTTTATCATGACTACTAGTAGCCTGATACCGAAATTCAAGTTATGCTAATCACTGGGACTTTTATCCTCGAAGTAACACTCCCATCATGACTTGAGTCTTAAACAAAATGTTAACCTGTCTTTCTCTTTTAGGTAACTATTGTGTATTACCATCAATCTTTGCTTTTATTTCAGACTTCTTGGATTTTCCATTTTTTTTTAATTTGTGGCTATTAAGGCATATACCAGTTTCAGAAAATTGCAGATGTACAATTATTCTGTATTGGCCACAATGCAATGTACAGCACTAGTCAGTTTCTGAAATTATCACAGCATATTATTTTACTCAAGTATGGCAGTAATTTTAAATTAAAAAGCAGATAATATTTCACATGCATAGGAGGGTTAGCTAACATCTGAAACTAAGATGTTAAGTATTTGTGGGATTCATCATAAGAGTTCACATTAGGTGGCCTTTCTTTCGGGGATGACGAATAAACTGTCAGCAATGGAAATTTATTCTGATTGCTCAAGTATTTCCTCCTATTAAAGGTTCAGTTTTCCATAATAGTTTCAGATTCATGAAAAAGACAGGAAGATAAAAAAATGCTACTCATTACAAAACATTCTTACCAACAAGTGCTAGTATCACAGTAAGTAAAGGAGCTGCAGGAAATGCAATTGTCATGTTCATCTCCAACATCTGCAACAAATCAACTGAAAGAAAAATAAAAGTACATTAATTTACAATATATCACGCTCATATTTCAGGTCATATATTAGACTATGCAGCTCCTTTTCAAATGCACAAGCCTTTTTATTTCTAATTAAGATATACAACCTTACACGTATAATTTTTGGAATTATTGTAATAATATAAAGAAGTGGGCAAGAACATTTTGCATTAATTATTTTACCTATTCTTACTGTATTAGAACTATTGTACCCTCAAGGTAAGTAAAGCATGCAGTGTGTTGGAACATGTGGTATTGCCAGAATAACCTTTAGTAATAAGGATGGGTTAGTGAATATTGTACAGATTTACATAAAACAGCACAGGCAAGGCCATTTAGCACAAACAGTTCGCGCCGTGCAGCTCCAACACCGCCACTCCTATCAAATCGCATCAGTATAATCCTCTACTCTCTTCACCTTAGTGTGCTTATTTAGAAGCAGTGGGCTGGCTCCTAAGTGATTACTCCATTACTTAAGAGAAAACAAAGTAGTGATGCAGGTTAACAAAGCCAATCAGTTCAACGTTGTATTTCTAGAAAAACAGAAGAGTAGAAAGCTTGAGCTAAATTCATATTTAACTTTGATTGAACCCCAGTTAGAAGACTATGTACAATTGTGGTCACCATACAATAGAAGGGTAGTAAAAGGGGTTCTTGATGGTGCAAAATACTCCAATGAGTATGCTAGAAATGCAAGATAATACCGATTAAAACAGGCTGAACAGGCTTTTAATAAAGGATGACCTAATAGAGGGCTTTAGAATATGAAAAGTTTTGCCACAGTGGCCATAAAGAGAATGTTTCCACTTGCAGAGAAGGCCAAAACTTAAGGGCACCAATATAAAATAGTCACCAAGAAATTAAATGGGCCTTTCAGAAGCAACACTTTTACCGAAAAAAAGTGATAATTTATATAGTTTGAATAGACGCTAAACCCATAGCCACTACCATCTAGTAGGACAAGGGTGACAGATACATGGGAACACCACCCTCCAAGCCATTCATCCTGACTTTTAAATACTTCACTGGTTCATCCTAGAACTCCCTCCTCAATAATTTTGTGGGTCTACCCACACCAAATAGACTGCAGAAGTTCAAGAAGGCAGTTCACCACAACTGAGTCAAGAACAATTAGGAATGGGCAATAAATGTTATCCCAGCCAGTTATGCTCACATACCATGAAAGAAAAAGAACTCTAGGTTACAAGGCCCTACCTTGAACATCTTCCTATTTCTAGGATTTGCTCTGGGTTTACCACATTAAAAGAACAATGGTAATGATTCAAGTCAAGACCTGTTGTGGCCTATTTTTCCCCAAAGTTGCCAGTTGCTGTTAGAAGCAAGTAGCAACAGGTCGATTGTATAACAATTTAATAGGTTGCAGAAAATTGGGACAAGACCAAAAAGAACTTCCCATACTAAAAGTGTTCCTCCCAACCTTTGGGGGCTCACAATGGACATTAAGTGCACGTGCATTAAGTGCACGTGCACTTCAGACTAGCAATGGACTTCAACAAGAGGAGCAAATGTACAGTGCATTAAAGACTAGTGTAGAATTTCCTTTTCCATCTCTCATCTTCCTTCCACACACACTAGGAATTTTTCGAAAAGAACAAAAGCTGAAATGGAAAGACATAAATCAAAGGAACATACTTTGAAACATTATGGGATGCTAGAGGTGAAAGGAAATGGCTTATGCAGCTATTTCCCTGAATATGGAAGGTAACATATAAACTTACTACGGTTCAGACAGCAGAAAGTTACACTGAGACAGAAACAGATGAAACATTAAACAGTATTACAGACATTTCTTCAATTAATGTCCTTGAGGTTCCACAAGCTAGAAAGTGAACTGGGCCAGCACTCAATTATCCCGTTTTTCATCTACAAGGTACAAGTTAGGATGTCACAGAATACTCTCTACTTCTCTAGATGACCGCAGTTCCAATAACATTCGAGAAGTTCAACACCATTCAAGCCAAGACAATCTGTTTGACTGACATACCATCTATCACCTTTAACAATATCTCCCCTCACCACTGACACACAGTCAGAGTGTACCATCTGTTAGCAGCACTGCAACATTTCACCAAGACTCTTTCAACAACATCTTCCATATCAGCAGCAGCCTCCACCGTCTAAACTAACAGGGCAACAATATGCACGAGCACAACACCACCTGGAAGTTCTTGTCCAAGTTACATAATAGCCTGACTTGGAGGTACATGACTATTCCTGGCCACTAACTGGATCAACTTCCTAGAAGCCCCTTCCTAACAGCACTGTGGATGCACGTAGTCTGAACTATAATGGTTCAAGAAGACAGCTCATCATCATCATCTTAAGTGCATTGAGGGATGGACAATAATTACAGGCTTATCTTGCCCACATCCTATGAATAAAATATGTAAAATGTTCCAGCCTTGGCTCAGCAAAACTAAAAAGGGTGACGCTCAAGTGCAGTTCTCAGGGAATGCTGTATTTTTTCGACATGTCACATTTCAGAATGAGACATTAAACCGAGACCCCATTTACTGCTGGGACGGTTGTTAAAAAAAATCAAATGGAGATAATTTTAATGAAAGGAGAGTTATCCATCATACTACCAGATGTGAGAACAGAAGTCAGATATTCAGCCAATCAAGTCTACGCTACCATTTGTTGACATCATGGGCTGAGCTGACAATCCTTAACTCAATTTTCCTGCCTTTTCCCCATAATCCTCGATTTCTTTATTGAATAAAAATCTCTCTCTCAACCTTGAATATACATATCTCCAATATCTTGGCCAATATTTAGTCTTCAATCGATGTCACAAAATAATTCTGATCATTATCACACTGTGGTTTGAGAGTTTGCTGTTTGGAAAGAGCTGCATGTTTCAAACATTATACAAGAAGTATTTTCGTGGCTGTAAAGCCCTTTAATGTATCTCATGACTGTAGATAGCCTTATGCAAGGATAACTCTCACCTCTGCTTTGTTTTAATGGCAACTTTACAACTTCATCATAGAATGGTCACCCATGTGAACTGGAGTGGAACATTTCACAAGGCATTAAACAGTCATGCATTAACATTTCATAGCATAACATGAAGTTGATGCACATAAACAAGGAAAGAAAACCAGGGTTTGTTTTGTGAATTAACAAAGTGTGAAGCTGGATGAACACAGCAGGCCAAGCAGCATCTTAGGAGCACAAAAGCTGACGTTTCGGGCTTAGACCCTTCAACATAGAGCCTAAGATGCTGCTTGGCCTGCTGTGATCATGCAGCTTCACACTTTGTTATCTTGGATTCTCCAGCATCTGCAGTTCCCATCATCTTTGTTTTGTGAATATATGTCTGTTCTTTGTAAGCACTTGGACAAGAATTTAGCAAACTAACATTATTTAAATAAAATGGCTACCATTCCTGCTCACTTTACGTGAAATTCTCAATAGTGACGAAATCTTATGGCACAAGCTTACCAATAAAGACAAAAATTTGATGATGAGAGTAACGTAACAGCATTGAAACCGACAGCGTCTGCGGAAGAGAAAGTAAACACAGTCAAAGCTTCTCCTAAAACCGAGAATTCGTTGCAGCTTGCAATGTATGAATTATTTCTAAACTTCAATTTAAAATAAAAAATTGCAAGAAACTAGTAAGTATATACCTACAACACGAATGTTAAAAAAAATCCAATATTCTGCATCTTTTACACAGGATAGATGCCAGGGATGCAATTTAAATCACAGTAATTCAGATCTGCTCTCAATTCAGGAAGTCAGGCAGTTTAAAATAGCAAGAGAAGAAATCACAAAATAGGTCTGACACCAGGATATATTAAGAATCAATGTCTTACTTCATTATGCTGTAATTCTCGCTGGAACAACTCCTCCAAATGGAAAGACTGTTATGCAAAGAGAACTCTCACACAACTAGTGGACTGAACAAACTTCAGGATCTGAGGTTCCAAAACGAGAAGTGGCTATGTGGCTCTTTCAGCAGCCCACAAAGGCTTAGTGTGAGTTCTTCCCTACAATTCAACTTCATTCCATAACCCTGATACAAAATACCCATTCCCAGCCCACACAATCATTTAAATTCTTGATAGAATGTTTTGCATGAATATCTCCTGATCACCAATGGTCAAACAGAATCCAAAACATTCATCTATCCTAATTACATCACTGCACAATTTTGGTTTGTCACCTTGTGTAGTGAGGAACTCCAGAATCATATGAATCATTTAATAATAATTGATTATATTCAATCCTATAAACATCAATTCAATTTCTAGTTACAGGTTTACATAATCAGAATCTAACAGGGCAATAAGCCACTATTTTCTATAGTTTGATCCCATAATAACATTTTTTCCCCTTTTTTAGAGAAGCATCTAATTGCTTTAACAGTAACTCGGTACTTTGCTTAAATTACCTTCCCATCTATTTTAGTCTCTGTCTACCGAGATGTGGGTATTAAAAAGAAAAGATATTCCTTTTGTCCTAACGTATCAACTTCATATCCCCTGTCATTTGAATTCTACACCATAATGATAAAATCTTGTAAATTCTTTTGAAGACTACAATTTGATCACTTGAAAGCATCTTACTGAACCATCCACAATATTTAAAGGTGTCTGGATTATTTTTGAAGAAATTACCTAACTCAGTAGCTCCATCAGGAACAAAATTATCTCAACGGTTAAGCAAGAATAAAACTAAGGTGCTATTTAGAATTTAATAAGTACAATCTTCAAACTAAGCTAAGTGTGGGGCTGTTTTTCAAACTGACCTTCTTGGCCACATAGTTCTAATGTGTTGAGCCCTCAATTCTGAACTCAATATGTAAACCAGAGTTGACAACACACATTACATAACTTCAGATGAACTAAACGGCTTCAAATACACACAGTCACTTGACGATGATTTCTGACAATCACCAAATCTTCAGCAAGCTTATCAAGACAACTGAACTAATAATTCCCATATATCAGATAAGAGTTACTGCAAAACTGCAATGAAGTAATTTAGAGTGAATTGCAATCTACTTCAGAACAAATATCTCTCCCATTTCCTATTTATATAGGATGAACACTTTTTGCAACATTACAACTCACGTTTGTGTGTTCACTCAGAGGTGCTTGCAGAACACTTTAAAACATTAAACAGAAGCAAAGAGTGGATTACAAGTATTAAAAGGCAATTTATAAAAGCAAGGAGAAAGATGACGAGACGAGGGTGTGCATAGTATTCCAAAATCTGGGACATACAAGCTACTTCTAGCTGTTAAAACACTCATCCATGCATTATCACTTCTAGACTCGAATACTCCAACATATTTTGGTCAGCCTCCCGGTGTCTATCCTTCATAAACTTAAATTCATTCAAAACTCTGCAACCATTTCATTCAAAATCCTTGAGTTAATTGACCTGCACTGGCTCCAGTTGAGAACTGCCACAATATTTAAATTTTTCATTCTGGTTTTCAAATCTCTCTATAGTCTTGCTCCTGTGCCTGTACCACCTCCAGTTTGAACCCTGCAAAAATCAAGGCACCTCCAATTCTAGTTTCCTGTCCCGTTTCTCAATTTTAAATGGTCAACAATTGTGAGCTGTGAGCTACCAAGCCACAAGTTTTCAAAATATCCTGCTTAGAACTTTCTAACTAGATGCTTTTTAAAACTTATCTGTTAAATGATCATTGGCCTCAATTATCACTTTTATGTGACTTGACATCAAATTGTAATTGATAATGGTGCTGTGAGGTGCCTTGAGATGTCTGACCATTATATCGGAACTACTTGAATGCAAATTGGTCCTGTTGAAGAGTTTTCTTTAGTGGGGGCAGAGGAGAAAGAAGAAGGGAAGTCTCCTGATGCCATGTTCAGAGCATAGGCGTACAATGGGGAGCGAAAAGAAGTCAAGACTTTTCACTCATACTTCTGGAAGTTGATTGTAGGAATGACAGACATTAATATGGTGCACTAACATACTTACAAATATAACCATGATGACGAAGGCTGCCAGATAGGAGGTTCTCGCCATCCACATGCTAACAAAACGATAGTGCTCCCCAGACACTACATTGCGTAAAAATCCTGGTTGAAAAATAAAACATTGATGGGAGATAACCAATTTATTGAGCGTTTTTATAAGCCATTTGAATTAAAATGCTATCATTTTGCTTCAAGTGGCAATTACATTTTAAATGTCAATGACAATTAATTCATTTGGAATGGAGCTCACAAACAGCTCTAGCTGTGGACTTGAACTTACTGTTGCTTAAGTGGTTCTGGCAACATCAGGTTAAATTTGTTTCCTGGTTAATTTCTATTAACACACATATATAAGCCCATCAATTATTAATTATACCAATGGTTATTGAAGTTATATAAAATACATTAAGACCAAGAACTGAATAAATTCTGATATATTTTGAATTTAGAAATACCTGTTCAGGAAGAGAAAGTTATGCTCTGAAGACATGACAGACTAGGTTTGTGTTCTCCGAAGCATAAGAAATTAAGGAGTGATCTTATCAAGGTATTTATGACTAGCAATTAGATCAGTTAAAAACTTAACGGGATGTAGACAGCAAAGAAAGAATTGGAAAACAAGTTTCAGTAATGTGAAGAGTCAAAACTGTCAAAACTACGTTGGCCTCCAGAGAAGGTTCAGGGATAGGCTATGAAAGGAATCAGTATAAAGAGAAATGTTCAATACTTTGCATCAGTCCTCACTTGAAGACCATGTTCACTAAAAAAAAATTGTATTATCAGGCTAACATCACATTTTAAGACAGAATTAAGAATCTGGAAAAAGAGCAACTAGATCAGATTATATTTGCCCTAGTTGCCTCAGAGATTGGACAGATGCTACATCAACCACAGTCAAATTTCAATACCTACTGCACTCTGGGTTGTAGGCTAGAAGGTTGCTCATTTTTGTCCCTATCTTTTAAAAAGCTGATAAACCAGACATCAGTCAGGTTAGGCCCACTAATTGGATATCAGTAATAGGAAACATATTTCAGGGAATAATTAGGGATGCATGATAAAAGTGCTTGTATATGGTGGGACATACTGCAGACACCCAGCAAGATTTCATTGAAAAGGTCATGCTTTTAACATAACTGTACAGTTGCAGCTGTCATTAAGATTATGAATGAGGGAAGCCAAATAGACAGACAATCTGACTTCAAAAGCTTTTGTTAAGGTAATGTAGACAAAGCTTGACTACAGGATTATAACTTCAGGAACCCATAGTAACATTTCTGAAGAAGGGTCCTGACTGGAAATGTCAACTTTCCTGCTCCTCTGATGCTGCCTGGCCTGCTGTGCTCCTCCAGCTCCAACTGTGTTATTATAGTCACATATTGTGTTGGGGAACTCAGAGGCAGGATGCAAGAAAACAGTTGTTATATATGGATTTGGATCTGTTTGGAGCCAATCACGCTACAAGGAACAGTACTGGGACCACCGTTTATCATAATTTTTCTTGATGATCTGGATTTAGCCTGCAATGCACAGACTGCAAATTTGTGCATACTACTATTAAAATACCAATAGCCTAACCTCCAAGAATATCTATATACGTATTGAGGTTCATCTTTGTACTTACTAAAGAAACTATTATGCCTAATCGGTGTAAGTATTGTCAAAAAAATGACAGTAGTAGCAGAAAGACAATAGGAGCAGAGACAAAGGATAACATGGCTAAAAGTAAATTAAAAGAAAAGGCAAATAGGAACAGAATAGCAAGTAAAGGCAACTATGTTCCCATGCAAACACACATAAGGCAACACAAGTGAAATGATAAGCTATAAAAGAATGGAACCTCATTGAAATCGTGGACACTATATCTCTATTATGATATACATCAGCATTGGCACAATAGCACTGACAATAGTCCATAATTGTTGAAAATAACCAAAGGATCAAATGAGACTCATCTGGTCAAGGTAGAAAACAAGGGGGTACAAGCCAACTTTGTATTGGACACATTTAGATATAAAAGTTTGCAATTGGGTTAAATTGGACTCCTGGGCTTTACTGTCTAAAGGAAGTATAAGCAGGGATTCCCTAAGGCTGCAGAAGAATTTGGCCAAGCCTGTGTGATTATCTAACGGTCACAACAAGGAAAGAACCAGCTATGACCATTTCTCATACTGTATGGATGAAGATATGGAGGCATAGGCTGGCATGGTTACACTTGTGCAGGTTGCAACTTCTGTTATTCCAGGAAATAACAGGCAATAAAACACATCAATGCACTTTGTGAATTACTATTCAGACACTATAATGTAATAAGCCTTGACTCTACTGAGTAAAATAATTGATCACCATCACTAATAACAGTCAAATTAAATTACTTGGAACTTAGAAGTGAAAAGGATAAATCATCCAGAAAACTAAACTATGAAGTTATGAAGATAATAAAATGTGAGGCTGGATGAACACAGCAGGCCAAGCAGCATCTCAGGAGCACAAAAGCTGACGTTTCGGGCCTAGACCCTTCATCAGAGAGGGGGATGGGGGGAGGGAACTGGAATAAATAGGGAGAGAGGGGGAGGTGGACCGAAGATGGAGAGTAAAGAAGATAGGTGGAGAGGGTGTAGGTGGGGAGGTAGGGAGGGGATAGGTCAGTCCAGGGAAGACGGACAGGTCAAGGAGGTGGGATGAGGTTAGTAGGTAGCTGGGGGTGCGGCTTGGGGTGGGAGGAAGGGATGGGTGAGAGGAAGAACCGGTTAGGGAGGCAGAGACAGGTTGGACTGGTTTTGGGATGCAGTGGGTGGGGGGGAAGAGCTGGGCTGGTTGTGTGGTGCAGTGGGGGGAGGGGATGCACTGGGCTGGTTTAGGGATGCAGTAGGGGAAGGGGAGATTTTGAAACTGGTGAAGTCCACATTGATACCATATGGCTGCAGGGTTCCCAGGCGGAATATGAGTTGCTGTTCCTGCAACCTTCGGGTGGCATCATTGTGGCAGTGCAGGAGGTCCATGATGGACATGTCATCAAGAGAATGGGAGGGGGAGTGGAAATGGTTTGCGACTGGGAGGTGCAGTTGTTTGTTGCGAACTGAGCGGAGGTGTTCTGCAAAGCGGTCCCCAAGCCTCCGCTTGGTTTCCCCAATGTAGAGGAAGCCGCACCGGGTACAGTGGATGCAGTATACCACATTGGCAGATGTGCAGGTGAACCTCTGCTTAATTAAGCATTAAGCAGAGGTTCACCTGCACATCTGCCAATGTGGTATACTGCATCCACTGTACCCGGTGCGGCTTCCTCTACATTGGGGAAACCAAGCGGAGGCTTGGGGACCGCTTTGCAGAACACCTCCGCTCAGTTCGCAACAAACAACTGCACCTCCCAGTCGCAAACCATTTCCACTCCCCCTCCCATTCTCTTGATGACATGTCCATCATGGGCCTCCTGCACTGCCACAATGATGCCACCCGAAGGTTGCAGGAACAGCAACTCATATTCCGCCTGGGAACCCTGCAGCCATATGGTATCAATGTGGACTTCACCAGTTTCAAAATCTCCCCTTCCCCTACTGCATCCCTAAACCAGCCCAGTGCATCCCCTCCCCCCACTGCACCACACAACCAGCCCAGCTCTTCCCCCCCACCCACTGCATCCCAAAACCAGTCCAACCTGTCTCTGCCTCCCTAACCGGTTCTTCCTCTCACCCATCCCTTCCTCCCACCCCAAGCCGCACCCCCAGCTACCTACTAACCTCATCCCACCTCCTTGACCTGTCCGTCTTCCCTGGACTGACCTATCCCCTCCCTACCTCCCCACCTACACCCTCTCCACCTATCTTCTTTACTCTCCATCTTCGGTCCGCCTCCCCCTCTCTCCCTATTTATTCCAGTTCCCTCCCCCCATCCCCCTCTCTGATGAAGGGTCTAGGCCCGAAACGTCAGCTTTTGTGCTCCTGAGATGCTGCTTGGCCTGCTGTGTTCATCCAGCCTCACATTTTATTATCTTGGAATCTCCAGCATCTGCAGTTCCCATTATCTATGAAGTTATGAAGATCCTTTTGAGTGTTAGGACTGTAAACGATGCTTATCTCCAAGTGGATCTTAATTTATTGGGAGATTGTGCTCATATCAGGTACGCTGTTTAAATTTGAAAGTGCACTATTATGTGGACAGGTTAAATTTCCAACAGCGATATACCCATCAAGCAAACTATTAAAGGCACAGAAACGAAGGAGATAACAAGGTGTAGAGCTGGATGAACACAGCAGGCCAAGCAGCATCATAGGAGCAGGAAGGGTCTGGGCTCGAAACATCAGCCTTCCTGCTCCTATGATGCTGCTTGGCCTGCTGTGTTCATCCAGCCCTATACCTTGTCATCTCGGATTCTCCAGGATTTGCAGTTCCTATTATCTCTCATAGAAACAAAGGAATCTAGATGCTCTACTTAGATTTCTAAAGCAATGCAGTGAAGTGAAAGCTACAAAAGAAAGTTCTGGCTGCATTTGTAGGATAATTGATAAGAGGAGACATACTAATTTGACACTTACAAGACCTTGGTGAAGCCTCACTTTAAATACTGTCTGGATTTGATGCCTAAACATTGCAGCTTTTGAAAGAATGCAAAGAAGATTCAAGAGGCTATTTTTCAGTGTAAAGCATGTTGGTTATCAAGATATGCTGACTGTTGCAACTATAGAAAAAAATCGACCTATTAATGATCAGACTATACTTTATCAAGGGCTAAGCCTTATAATGGCATCCTCATTTCTGAATCTCTACTTTCAACATGCTGCGAGTTACACTGACCAAAAATTGAACCAACTTGCTACCATCATTGGTCCCTCACCAACTCTCTTCCACTCTCAGGGTCAGTTCATAGGTGGCTATACAGACTGATATAGCTACTGTAAGCTCCGTTACACCCGGGACAGGTGGTGGTCAGGAGAAGGGGTGGCTGGGGCACTGGTGAGGCAGTGCATTCCTTTCGCTGCGTGCACCTGGCTTTGATTTCTTCCCCGGTGGCAAGTCTCGAAGTGCTCGATATCTTCCCAGATGGTCCTCAACTTTGGACAGTCTTGGGCCAGTGATTCCTAGGTGTCTGTGGGAATGTTCTACTTGGCAGTGAGGTCATGAAGGTATCAGTGAAGTGCTTCCTCTGTCCACCTGAAGCACGCCTGAGGCTTCAAAGTACCGCACCTGCTTGGCAAATCTCGTGTTGGTCATGCAGAAGACATGCCCAGCCCATCATAGCCAATCAAGGGCTGTCACTGCCTTGATGCTGGCGATGTTGACCTGGTCAAGGGTGCTGATGTTAGTGTCTTTCTTCCCTCCTGATTTACAGGATCTTGCACAGGCAACATTAGTGGTATTGGTCCAGTGTCTTGAGGTGTTGGCTGTAAACTGTGCACATCTCAGAGCGATATAGGGGGTGGGAACCACCACACTCTGTAAATCATGATCTTCGTGTCGATTCTGATATTGATGCTCTCAGATGGCCACACGCTGCACCAGCACACTGGAGACGATGCTGGATCTGTTCAACAATAGCTGCTTTGGCCAACAGGTCAATTCCAAGGTACTGAAAGTGGTCAACATTCTCTCAGGCTGAACTGCTATAACAGCAAGCCAGAAGTTAGGAATTCTGCAATTAATTCACCTCCATGCCCCCTTACTGTCCATCCACCATCTACAAGGTGCATTTCAAGACAGTGACGGAAGACATCCTAATTGCCTGGATGTGTTCATCAACACTTTAGAAGCTTGACACAATCCAAGACAAAAAGTGTTCCGCTTGATTGGCACCCCATCCACTACATCAACCTTCACCCAGTTCATCACCAAATGCACAGTAACAGCAGTGTGGACCATCTACGGAGGTACACTGCAGTAACTCAAACATTCCTCCAAAAGCACCTTCCAAGCCTCTACTGCCTAGGAAGTCAGGGGCAGCAAATGCATGGTAACAACAATAGCTGCAAATTCCCCTCCAAACCAGGCACTATCTTGACTCAGCTATATTTCTATTCCTCCACTATCAATGGGACAGAATTCTGGAACTCCTTTCCTAATAGTGGATATCCGTATGCCCCAAGAACGGCAGTAGTTCAAGGTGGCAGCTCACCATCACTTTCTCCAGTGGCAAATCAGGGATCTAAAACAAAAGTTAGCCAAACCAGTGATGCCCACTGTACAAGAAGTTCTTTTTAAAAAAATGAATGGAACGAGTTGTGTTCCAGTTGACAGTTTGGCAACAATAAGATTGGAGGATGACCCGGGTTCAGAATTTTAAGCTGCAAAAAGGCGTGATCCAGATTTAATGTCAATTGGTGTTTCTTGTTCCAGGGAATAGTGGACCTTAAACAAGGTTGTTGTTTTGCAAGGCTCACATTGATTTGCTGAATTCCTTCAAATGAGAGATGTGCCTGAATCTAGTTGGGGCAGACACCACTTCTTGAAATAGGTGTATGTCCTAAAAGGAATTCAGGGCCAGTTATCATCTTCTGGATGGACTAGAGAGGAACTTCCAATATTTCACCCCCTCCCCATTTTGGCCTGTTCCTTGACTTTCTCAGGATATCAAATAGTTTTGGATAAAGTCGACAGTATCCAACTGTGTGAAACAGCCATATTGATCAAGTGTCTTCAACATTCCATTGTTGTCCATATGTTTGTGAAGGATTTGATAGTTATTCCTTATCTTCGCTAATGGGAGCTGAGATTAAGGGAGGATAATCTTAAGAGTTGAGCCACTCAGAAGGGATGTCAGAAACAGTTCTTCACAAATTGTAATGGAAATTTGAATTGGGTCCCTAAAATACTTCGAAACTGAAGTCAAATGAATTTTTTTTGGTGAGGACTGGTTTACAACTTTGAACCAGAAGTGGGTGGATAGAGTTAAAATATACATCAGCTGTGATCTGACACAATTGTGGAATTCCCTGCGGAGCTGAATGGCATGCTTCTCTTCCTATTAATTGTTTATTCACCATCTGCTCTTAAACATCACCATCGCAAAGTGTTTTCGTAAAATACTAATTAGTATTAGTGTACTACAGTATACTAAAATACTAATTAGTAAAATAAGTACATTTACATATAATTGAAAGGAATGACTTTGAAAAGGATGCATCAATTTTACAAAGAACAAAGAAAATTACAGCACAGGAACAGGCCCTTCAGCCCTCCAAGCCTGCGCCGATCGAGATCCTCTGTCTAAGCCTATCTATTTTGTAAGGGTCTGTATAAAGAACAAAGATGGATAATGCATGCTAACAAATGGCACTTTGAAGAACAGAAGATTAAATCCAATGTATAAAAGGTACAAGTTGATTGATTTAAATGCTAGTAGAGACTAGGTCAGCCACTGTTGTGATGTTAATTGAACTCACCTTTGTTTTCTTCATTTTCAGCCAATGCTTTCACACTGGACATCAATATATCATCATAGCCTAAAAACTCATCCAGAAGAAATCGGCTAAATCCATCCCCAAAGCAAAGATCTTTGGTTGGATCTGTGAACAAAATTGCATAAAGTAACTTTTATTAGCCATTTGTAAATTCTGGTCACAATTCAATTCTTGTGTCAATGGCAAGAACACCACGGAAGTCCTGTTTCCTCACTATCACGATATACTTTTTTGGCAATTAATTTTAATAATTTTAGGTCACCCCCACCAGCCTGTTCAACATGAAAGACACCAAACATGTTGGGGATAACTGAGTGGTCATAACTAGAATGTGGTTATTTTGTTAACTTGTGTTCATTTAATTGTCTTCATTGCAATATCAGTTGGTCTTTCATAGAAGTAGCAACTTTGCTATAAAAGTAATCTTTACATTTTCTGGCTGCTTGTGGGAGCATTATACACTTCTGAGAGTTGTTCATGATTGTACAAGAGTTATGGCAGTCTTTTACAAATTCATTTGAAGTCCATTCAGAACATGACATTTTGCATTAAAACACTTTAATGATGTCATGTTGCTGTTAACCTGTGTCTTGAAGAGAATATTGAAACCTGATTGCAAATGTGTAAGACAGCTTTTCACTTTAAGTGCAAATCTTGTATTATTACCCAAGTATTCTCATGGAACAATGATCTGCATGAATGGATCAAAACAAGCGAATGCCCTTTGAAGTGCAAAAACACTCAAATCATAATATATATTTGTTTTTCAGGTATAGAACATTCTTGCAGGCGGGCTTCAATATTCTCTTCAAGATACAGGTTAACAGCAACACTATATCATCAAAATGTCCGACTGAAAACTGTCATATTGTGAATGGACTTCAAATGAATTTGTAAAAGACTGACATAACTCTGTACAATAGTGAGCAAATCTGAGAAGTGTATAATGCTCCCACAAGCAGCCAGAAAAGGCAGAGATTACTTTTACAGCAAAGTTGTTACTTCTATAAAAGACCAACTGATCATGCAATGAAGACCTTTAAATGAACACAGGTTAATAAAATAACAACATTTTAATTATGACCACTTAGTTATCCCCAACAGGCTGGGCCTCTTATGTAGAAGAGGCTAAGTGTGGGAGGGGGAGGGATGACAAAATTAAAATGTCTTTGAAATTATGGAGGGATTTCGTCAGGCAGAACAGCGAGAATAACAGAAGTTGTTCCCATTTGTTGAGGTACACATTCATAAATATAAAGACATCAATAAATCTAATGAGGAAATCAAGAGAAACTTTGCAATCCAGGAGAATAATTGGAATGAAGCCTGCAACACATGTAATTGTTGAAACGAATAGCACTGATGCTTTTTGGTGGGGAAGCTAAATAACTACATGAGAGACAAAGAAATTGATATAGATACTTATAGGGTTAAATGCAGTATTGTGACAGGAGACTTACACAGTATAAGTGTATAGAGACTAGTTGGGCAAAAAGGCCTATTTTGTTACATAAATTATACATAATTATAATATAACACTTGCCAAAATTCTTTAGTTAAGGCTTCAAATAGGATCAAATAATTGGCCAGCTATTCAAAGTACAGGCAACAATGGGAAGAATTCAATCTTCATATCGCTAACTGACAAGCTTTAGTAGAAAGTTTACGCTAAAATTTCAAATGTAAAGAAGCATGTTAATTTATTTTAAAGTAGACATGGGCAGATTCAGGTCATAATAAAAACATTAAGTAAGTTACCTGACAATTAACTTATGAAATTTTTTGGCTCAGTTTCAGCAAGTTCAGGCTTAAGATGAGATCTTGTAGGAATCGTCCGTGCACCTTCCAAACTTGTGATCTCTACCACCTAAAAGGGCAATGGCCGCAGAAGTATTGCAACACCCTCACCTGTATACTCCCTTTCATGCCACACACCAACCTGTCTTGGAAGTACATCATTTCACCATGCCTTTGCTGTCACTGGTTCAAAATCATGTAGCTCCCACCCTAAGTATTCTGGGTTGGATCCCCTACCCCGACAAAAAAAAACTGCAGTTCAAAGAGAGTGCTCATCACAACATTCAGGACAACAAATTCTGGACCAGCCAGCAACATCCATAATCCATGAATGAACAAAAAGACGAAAGAAAAGTTTGGATGAGGATTAAGGAAGAGACAGGTCTCAGACAGTGCAACAAAGATCATGTCCAGGATGTTTTGATTCTCTGAGAAATGGTGACTTGGGGTAATGTTACTTGCCCATCATTCTAGCATCTCAGGCCAATGAGCTGGGAACAGGCATTCAAACCACACCACAGCCATTGGCTAAAGCCAAATTCAAATAATACAACTGGTTTAAAAACATGCTTCATGAAATGAATCAAAATAAACATGGAGGCCTACTGCACTCAAGAGTGGCTGGCAAGAGATTAAAGCTGGCAAACCCAACAGAGAACAGGACAGCTTTCAGCAAATCATGTCGGTATCTAAACAGTGTTCTAAAATTCCTGAAGAGAGACATGTGGAATCAGGTGACAGTAGGGCCAAGCCAAAAAAAGACAGTTCATACTGAATGAAAATAAATCTGGTCAGTTTCTGATTACAAATGAGATCACAAGATATAGAGGAGGGCATAAGTCCTCCAATTTCCAAGACCAAAAGTGGTGCCAGAGAACAACACATTCCTAATATGCCAAATATCATGAAAAGGATTAAAAAAGCCAGAACATTTATCAAGTTTAATTCTTAAAGATGCATGGGACTTAACTTTTGGTTAGATAATCAGAAGAACAGCAAACCTAAACTGCAGTCAGTGAAATATGAAATGTCTGGAGGAAGCAGGTATTTCATTGTGATTTTGAACCAGACACTTCAAAAATTCAAAAGCTGTAGTATTATTTAAATTTGAACATTCTTATGTAACAAGTTTTTGTTTAGGAAGTACAGAAACTAATAACCTATGATCACCGAAAAATATGGGGGACTGGAGGAAAGAGAAATATGTTCCCTGTGGTTTCTACCCAGGTTTCATTGTTACTAATGTTTTAATTACAGGCATTCCCTTCACTCTAATTTTGGTCTTCAGAATAAGCTGTGTGCAATGACATGTGTCTGTGTTGGAAGTCTAAATGTAAGCAGTTACTGCAATCATCACATGCTGCCACAATGGGAGTAGAATTGACAACTCAGACACCTACCACTTATGAGCAAGGCAAGTGCCTTCCCACAGTTCCAAACACTGTGTATATACACATTCTAACTCTTACCTAGTGTTACTACCATGACTGGGATGTTTAGACGTTGCCTGGTACTCTGAGAGAGACGGAGAAAGCCATACTCCAGTGAGTATTCAACAATATACTCCTCCTGTGGCCAAACTATAAAAAAAGAAAAACTAAGCATTAGATATCAGTAAAGTCACTGGTCATACTATTTCCAAATGGATAAGATACAATACAGAATAATATGTGGCAACAAGCAAAGTTACAATGGAAGTGTGCACTGTTGGTATTTCAAAATGTAAAAGCACAATCAGAAAGCAAGTTTTACGGTAATTGCCACTTTCCAACAGTAAATAGTTAATCATAGATGTCATTAGCACAAAACTAGAGTTGCTTTTAAAATAATTTCGTGTCGACTTATGCCCATTTTTCCTTTCCTCATCTACCAAATTCACTTATCATTTAATATCTATGTTAGGAGACAGCTCCCAGTGGTGATGTTGCTAATTCTGGTTCCAATATTCCAACAAGCTCATGGATTCTGCCATGTAGATTGAACCCTTCTGCCAAGTGAGCCTGAAGAACACAGATTAGGCATGCACAAATTATTACAAACCTTAAAACAAATTCAGCAGTACTCGACAGCACCAGAGGACTACTGAAGCATCACTATTCAGGATATATCAAATTAACTATAATGAGCTAGTTCCATTATATTAATGAGTCCTGTGATAACTATGAGCAACTCTGAAAACAATGGGGTTCTGATAAACTACCCAGTTCAAGTTTTTCAACAGACAAAATCACAGACAATTCAGAGTAAATTTCATCATATCTCATTTACAGCAAAAAGCAGGAGTATAAAAACTAGTAAAATGATTCTCTCCCATCTGGCTCATTAACAAATGTTAAGACTGTCAAGTAGCCATCATTTATCTTTCAGTGGGAATTTTGAATGCTTAATAGTCTAAAATGGTAGTTCCTGACACTGAAAGCTCTGCCGTGTTATGATCCTTGCTGATGTTACTATTGAGCAATTGATTCTACTATAGACTCCCCAGTCAACTGGAAATTGAGAAACAAGAATTGTAAGGAGATCTCAGTTATCCGTAAGAATAATAAGGTACTTATGGCAGGAGGTTTTAACTTTCCAAACAGATTATGGCTGCCATTGCGTTAAGGGCTTGGATGGAGATGAATTTGCTAAGTATGTATGAAAGTTTTTTGATTCAGTACATGGACGTATCTGCTACAGAAGGTACAAGACCTGGCCTACTCTTGAGAACTAAAGCAGGACAGGTGAATGGAGTCAGAGATAATGGGAACTGCAGATGCTGGAGAATCCAAGATAACAAAACGTGGAACTGGATGAACACAGCAGGCCAAGCAGCATCTTAGGAGCACAAAAGCTGATGTTTTGGGCCTAGACCCTTGGGTCTAGGCCCAAAACATCAGCTTTTGTGCTCCTAAGATGCTGCTTGGCCTGCTGTGTTCATCCAGCTCCACACTTTATCTCAGGTGAACGAAATGTCAGTGGGAGAGCATGTTGGGACCAGTGACAATAATTCTATTAGTTTTAAAATAGTGATGGAAAAGGATAAACCAGATGTAAAAGTTGCAAGTTCTAAATTGGAGGAAGGCCAATTTTGACAATATTAGGCAAGAATTTTCAAAAGTTGACTGGGGGCAAATGTTAGCAAGCTGGAAAATGGGAAGTCTTCAAAAATAAGATAACAAGAGTCCGGAGACAGTCTGTTCCCGTTAGGGCGAAGGGCAAGGCTAGTAGGTGTAGGGAATGCTGGGTGCCTAGAGAAATTGAGGTTTTGAACAAGAATAAGGAGGGAGCATACGTCAGTAACAGAGAGCAGAAATCAAGTGATTCCCTAGAAGAGAATGTAAAGGCAGTAGGAGTATACTTAAGAGGGAAATCAGGGGGGCAAAAAGGGGCATGGGATAGCTTTGGCAAAAAGAGTTAAAGAGAATTCAAAGATATTTTACAAATACATTAAGGACAAAAGGGTAACTGGGGAAAGAATCGGGCCCCTTAAAAGATCAGCAAGGCCACCTTTGTATGGAACCGTAGGAGATGGGGGAGACACCGAACAAGTATTTTGTATCAGTACTTACTATAGAGAAGGATATGGAATATAGAGAAAGTGGGGAAAATAAACTGACATCTTGAAAAATGTCCATATTACAGAGGTGGGGATGCTGGATGTCTTAAAACGCATAAAAAGGTGGATAAATCCCTGTGACCTGATCAGGCCTGTTAAAAATGCAGGCTGGTTCAGGCTCTGAGCCCACACCTGGCATTACTGAGCTGGCTAGTTGTGTTACAAAGACTGGCATGACAAACTCCTGTGCCAACTTTAGGGAGTCAGACCATGCTTTAAAAAGGGCTTTGAACAATGGGTTGCATGAAGTAATGTTCCAAACATAGTGGAGAAGTAGTCCACATATCCTCCATCTCAAACTATGTCTCCCAAACAACATTATGGATACCATGACCCACGGCAAGTTATGCTTCTCCACCTCTTAACCACTAGGGCCCATCAACGCCCACCCAATGATCTTTACAAGCCCCTAAGCCATCTACATGCCAGGTAAAAGCAATGAACCCTATTGTGACAGTTGGATATTTAGTAAAAACTTTAAAAGGAAGACACCAATATCTAAAAGCCATCCATTTGGTGTAGCCCAAAAAGAAGTTTCAATCACCCAGACCCTTCAAAGTTTCAAAAGCTGAAAACTAAAAAAGTACTTGAAACAATTTTAAGCATGAGTAAACAAACACTGTGCAACTGATCGCATTCGTCAGAATGCCGGAGCATTCAATCAAGCTGGAGTCCTGGTGTTTCAAGAGATTAATGGTGGTCAGGGCTTGTAGCCAAGCCAGAGGACCATTACTTGCCAGGTGTTTAAAATAGCACCTTTTTAAAACACAAAAGTTAGAGATCTAACAAATTACAGAAATTTGTCATCTCCCCCTTTTAGCCACCCAAATTCGTACGATTGCACAGATTTCACAGTATTGTAAATATATGTTTTCTTTGTCTGTTCAAAAGGTTAACCCAAACTCTACTTAAACTCTGAGGCAATTGGATATAAATGTGGACGAACGGAAGTTAACCGTGAAACCTTTCAGGCTCAAATCAATCAGCTATAGTATCACAAATTAGTGATTTATAAAGTTCTACTGCAGTCATTGGAGACAGATGACTCGATTAGGGGCCAGTCACCTTTTATCTAAAGTAAACAAAATTTAAAATCTTGGGTATTAACCAAGAGAATAAAGCCACAGGAGTGCACGGCTTTTAAGCATACAAAATAAACTTTGCACCACAGTCAAAAAAGGCAAATCAATCCACAATATCCATCTGATATTGAAACAATCAGATAAGGGTAAATATGAATTAACAAGCAAACTGTGGTCAAACGCACCACTTAAAATGGCATATGCAACCAACATACAGATCTCAAATTTGTCAGCAATCCATTCAGGTGTCAGTAATTAGTCACAAAAATCTAATTAACACTGTTTTCCTCCTTTGGGATTTCAACTATTTCCAATGATAAGCTCCAAATTTCCATCTAAAGCTATTCTGGCTTGGAACAGCCTCAATGTAGTTCAGCTCCCTGTGGTTCAACTGTTTTTCCCTCAACTGCATTCCCCTTGGTTCCCAAGGCTGCACTCTAGCACTGACTCAAAAGGTACACTTTTAACTTATTAGTTACCATGCACGGAGCATCACTACTCAAGAGTTTCTTGGCCCCAGTGCTCCACCCCTTCATAGCTCTTTACAGCTTCGTCTAATTCTCAGCTGTACCAAACAGCTCTCTGCGTTTCTCAAGTTCTACACAAAACTTTCAGCGGTATCCAAAAGCGCTCCTGGCTTCATTGAGCCCAAATGGCTCAGAGCCTACTAATAACTGCACCTTTATGGTATGTGGCCTCTACCTTTCCTCTTCTTTCAGTGGTTCCCTCCACCAGGGGTCTGTCAGTCAGTGGGGTCCCATTTTTATGGCATCAGATGGGGTCATGTGATTGGCATTTTCAAAACACACTACCTTAAGGTGAGCTAAAATAGTATCAGAGATAATGGGAACTGCAGATGCTGGAGAATCCAAGACAACAAAATGTGAGGCTGGATGAACACAGCAGGCCAAGCAGCTGCTTGGCCTGCTGTGTTCATCCAGCCTCACATTTTGTTGTCTTAAGGTGAGCTACTTGTTATCTTTAAATGGTTGAATCATTCAGTTGAAAAAAAGAAACCTAAATGGAGCATACACATTCTGTAACACTACTGTTAGTGCATGCAGCAGAAACCTCAGGCATGCCAGGAAACAGAAGCCTCAAACTCCTCTTGCAACCAGGCAAGTTACTTCTGTCCCAAACCATGTGTAACAATCTCACCACCGTAGGGGGCAGAAAAAGCTCCAACATAGTGAAGGTTTCTGATTATAAACTTCTGACAATAGCTTATATACCATAAAAGCAAACTTTCCACTTTTTCTCAAATTCAAAAAGCAGGTTTAATCAAAACAAAAATCAAATATATGTGGAAAGTAGTATTACCCTCTGGCTGGAACTAAGGTATGTTTGTTTTGTAAGAATACCAATTCTTTGCATAAGACTAATAACAACAAAATACAAGTTTAAAAAAAGGCTGTGTTTTAACAGATTAATCAACAATGTTAGTTTTAAAATTTGAAAGGGAGACGTTTAGATACTAGCTTGTGTTCAAAAGCAAATGCAGTAAAACTATCAGAGCTTGAGAACAGCTGTCCAACTGTGGCAAGCAATTAATGAGTTTTGCATTAGCTATTTTTGAAGCTAAAGAAATTTTTCTTTTTCAAAACAAGAAGTTATTTCACACTTCTAAATTAAGGCAATTTTTCTCTCAACTCAAATAACGATCAACATTCAGGCAGTATTTCATGAAAATTTAGGAGTGCAGTTAGCAATTATACATCTCCAAAATGAACAAATAAGGATCCTACCCAAGTGTAGAGTTTGAGAGATGTTGGAAGCAGGTTGACAAGAAGGGGAAAAGAAGAGCTTTTATATCACTAAAATTTTACCTGCTCTTGTTAGCATCTCAAACTCGGAGACTGTTTCCTGCAGAGGCTGCATACCTTTACTAGGTGCCTCAGTGAACGAGAGCCCCTGGCTATCATTGTGTACCACCTGCGTTACAACTTCTGCTTTGTTTCCAAGTGAGGGCTTTAAAAACACTTTGGGTTCAATGTCGAGTTCAAACTGTGAAAGGAGCAGAAAAGCAAAAAAAAAGGTTAGGCACGAATTCTCCCCCCCCCCCCCCAAGGAAGAAAATGCATAGCAGATTAGCCAGTATTGAACATGGAAACAAATTAACATTGCTGGGTGAACCTTCCATAATTTCTGAATTAAATATAATCTTTGTAGAAACTAGGAAGGCTCCAGTATTTACAATTAACACTAACACAGGTATACGCACATTTCTGCACACTCAAAACCTGAATACAAATTGCTATCATATTTATTAAACTAGCTTGCAAGTTATTATAACCCATGGATCATTTGCAGAAGATTCTCTCGTACCTTTTTGTTTGTTGGCCCAAGCCTTACTTCATCTGGACTGCCAGTCAAGACTTGCCCAGCTGTTGAAATAATTCATAACTGCTGCCTGTGTGTTTTTCAGAACATGAAAAACAGGTAGGAAAGCCTACTGTGAAGTTTAAGCTTGTTCTAAGCTTTTCTCTGTAAAAGCACAAATAGCATCTTTAAAGAGATGGTCCTACAACTGGCTGACATTCCAGCAACTGACTTACAGTACCCCTGACTGTAGACATCAATTTCCATTTTCAGTGCTCCTCAAATGCTGGAATGATGGTTCGAAGAAAAAGACAGCAAAGATGAAACAGTGAACAAAACTGGATGATGAATGGTTTTATCCTGGTACCAACTCCACTTTCCTGCCGGCTTCCCATTGCACTTTATCCCACTTTCATCAGAAACGTATCTATTTCTTTGTTGATTGATTCTGCTTCTACTGTACCCTGAGGCAGTGAGCTCCACAGATTCACAGTAGTTTCTCATCTCAGTCTTTGAGCCTCCTCTCACTCTATATCTATGACCTCTTGTTCAAAACTGTCCCACAAAAAGAGTCTGTTCAACATCCACCTTATCAATAGCATTTAACATATATCTCAATCTGATCTCCTTTCATTCTTCTGAACTCCAACAAATACAAGCCCAAGCTATTCAACTATTTCTTGTACAACAACCCTTTCATTTCTGAAATTAATCTGATGCTCCTCCTCTAAACTGCCTCCAGCGCTATCAAATCCTTCAAGTACGAGGACCAAAACTGGACACAACACTATGTGTGGTCTCACCAACACCTTATATAATTGTAACCACACTTCTTTACTTTTATAATCCAGTCGTTTTGCAATAAATACCAGGATTCCACTTGCTTCTTTTATTATATGCTATACCTGTAAACCTACTTTCTGGATTCATGCACAAATATGCCCAGATCCCTCTGCACTGACACACTTAGAATTTAAATAATAAGCTGTCCTTTTACCTTTCCAGCCAAAAATGGGCAACCTTGCACTCATCCGCATTAAACTCCCTCTGCCAGATTCTGGCCCATTCTCATAGCCTATGAATATCCATTGGTAAATTCTCTCTTCATCACAGCCAGTTTTTCCACTTAAATTAATATCATTCATGAATTTTGCTACATTATGCTCTGTCTCTGCTCACAGCTCATTTATACAGATTGCAAATAGTTGAGGTCTGAGAACTGAACCCTGTGACACCTCACCAGTTGCATATCACCATGCAGAGAATGATCCATTTACCCGAACCCTCTACTTTCTGCCAGACAGCTGTTCCTCTATCCAAGCCAATACTCTATGCTTAGCCCCCTGAGATCTAACCTTCTGCATCAGACTTTTATGCAGCACCTTGTCAAATGTCTTCTGGAAGTCTAGATTTATCACATCCAACTGATCCCCATTACCTATCTTGCAACAGCAAGGTCCTCTCAAAACCTTCCTATAGCAAAGCTTTCACATTTCAACAACTGCCCGTGAAAAGAAAATTTTCCAATTTTTCCCTTTTAACTTACAGCAACAATTTTGAATTGCCTCATGGTCATCGAATCCCAATGCTTCTGTAGTATGAGCAAACCTCATTAATGTAAAAAAGTTGTTTCTTGCCATCAAATAAATTTCTATCCATGCTGCTGTCAATTGACTGATATTATGTGTTTGATTTTGCATTCAAAAGAATCTTTGGAATGTCATCCAAAACACTACATATGCAACATTTCCTATATCCAAATGGTAATTTCTTCAAAAATGTTCAAGTTTGCTAAATGTTACATTTATAAACAAATACATGCTGACTAGGCTTAATTATCCCATTCCTTTCAAAATGCTCACTAATTTGATTATTATAGATTCTAAAGGTTACGCACAACTAACATTCGACTGAGCTACAGAAAAGGGGGAAACCAAGACTGTCAAAATGTGGCAATCAATGACTTCAAGTTTAAAAAAATAGGGAGGCAAAGGGCTCCAAAAAAGAGCTGCAGAGTGGACAAACAAATCATTAAAAAGTGGACTGAGGTAAAAGGCAGAATTTGAAAATATATGAGATGATGCAAGATTGGGAAGGCTATTATACACAAACTTCTTTTGTACTTAACCTGGAAATTATAACAAACTATTTTTCACATTCATTTTAATCCAGAAATTTATACATACACACACTGATGGACACGTACACAGATACACAAGTATATTTACATGTATACAGGTACAGCAACTACTAAATTAATATTCAGAACTATGCAGTTTGGTTCTGGTTCTGAGAATAAACTGAAGATTTGATTACTGAACTAGTAGGTGACTGAAACACATTCAGATCCAGCTTGTAAGCCAAACTACTGAGCTGCCCTCAAGATAAAGCAGTGACCTACAAAATTCAGATAGCTTCTGCTTCAAATAGTCTCAGATTACATGTGACATTTACCCTGTAAATTAATCTTACAACTTGGACTTGTTACAAATATGGATACATAAACTAAAATATTATGGCCCTTAGAATTGAAAAATAATTATGTTCAATAAAATCAAGCAAATACATATCTTTTCTGCTTTCCATTTAAAGTACTTTTCCAAACATGTGCTGATTGATGCAGATGATCAGCAATAACCTAAATACCAAATCAAGCCAAACAAATTTACTTCACCTCTTAATACAGGGCGTAATACAATAATAAGATACAATAATATAACACAATAGCACCTAGAAGTAGTTTTATTAGTAATGCCTCAGTAAATATAATAGTGCATGTATGAAACTTTCCTAATTGGGGCAGTTCATAGTATTAACATCAGGATGAAATACTGGCGATGGTGACTACACAACAATGGCAGAAAATGGAGGATGAACGTAGCAAGTCACACAAGTGGATTTTGAGAGTGATCTTTTCCCTAGTTTTTATTGGCACAATTACTTTGAACTGCCTGTACAATTATATCACATCTGAAAATAAATTCATCTTCCTGAATTAGAACATGTATCAAATTTTATCAACCCTGAAGATTGTAAATTTTGTAAAGTGAAACATTTATCCAAAACTGATACTACAAATTAGAAATCAAACAGATGCAATGGTTAAAATCTAGATTTATCCTGACAACAGCCTGAGAGAAGACTTACTTTCTACGCATGCATCCCACAGGCAAGCACTGGCTCACTTCCTTTCATCTGTACATTTCACTAGATGTACCGCTTCACATTTCAGAATCTCCATCAGTGGAACATTCACACTTCTGGGATATATTATTTGCTCCTTTTCCTTATTTAACATCAAATGAATGAAGGTGCAAGGACTCTACTATGAGCTGGGATATTTGAGAATCAGCAAACCAAAATGAAAAAAGGTGTATTTTTAAAATAGCCTTGGTTTTTACTTTTTTTTCCACTTTGTGGAAACTGCATCACCTCACCAACTATCTATAAACAGAATTCAAGTAATGGGGCTCAACACACACTTGACAGCTTCTGGGGTTTCCTAGCCTTTGTACCAAGATGCAATATGGAACCTCAAGAAAAGCATTTATGTACTCTCAAAATGTGTTGTAATTTCTATATATCTATGACTGCTGATACTACTGTGTTACTACATCCCCACCTTCCTCTAAATATGAATATGAAAAATCTGTCTTTTCACCTCTGGATTCAGTTCCTGAGTCACTGCAAAGCTGCAGCACAAAAACATAAATTGACATTTTTAAAATAATGAGAACTTCAAACAGATGTTTTCAACCAAGCTGAATCTAAAACAATTCTGTTTTTATTATGCCTGCTTGGCATTGCAATCTTACCTGTATAGAGCTGTTATCAAACATTTCTACTGACAGCTCTTCTTCATCTTCTGTTGGCTCCTTTACCATACCAGCAAAATTTTCTGATTCGTAGAACTGAAGGAAAATGGGGGCACGACTAGAATTGCGTTGGATTTCTACACGGAGGATCCCATCTCTAGGCCATTTTTCGCGGACGTGCTCCAAGCAATTGATTGGAGAGCGAGAAAAGGCAATGTGAATATAGGCTAAAATAAAAAGGACAAAGAGAGCCTGGAAAAGAAAAATATATAATTAATATTCTTCTGAATAGCAAGCACGCAATTTTTTTGGGGAATAGGGTAAGTTTAGAAAACATACATAGCTAAGTCTATGCACTACAATAAAACCACACAACCGAGGCATTATGTTTCTCTGTCAGGGGTGCCATCTATTTCCCATTACATTTCAGAACAAGAATTCCTACAGATTAAATAATATTGATCATCTCAATTAAGACAAAAATCTAAATTATCACGGCAAAGTACCCCCTATTGATACCCTGGACCTTACTAAAGGAAAGGTAAAGTTGTCACTATCGCAGAGCTCTATGTCTTTAGACTCAGATAACTCATGGTGAGTTTAACCTGAGGGTCACCAAGGCAAGATTGAGAAAATGGGACTTTCATGGGGAGCTCTGTCAGTGTGAGAAATGAACTTGAGCTGGTGTGATCTGGCATTGCAAAACCAGCCAACTGACCTCTTTCTGGAAGTTATTATTAACTAGAGGATTCACTGGTCACATCACATTACAAAGCAAGGTAGAAGGCCAGGTAATTTGCAATGAACACTGCACCTGCTGACCACAAAAAGGTCACTGCATAATCTACCAATTGAGAGCATGTGAAGAAATATTTAGTACTCGCCTTTTATGGCCACAGCTGCAACCCTCAACACCATCCAGAATAAACAGATCATACATTTCATCGTTGCTGTGGTATTTGGACTACATCTAGCCCCTTCAATACCAGCAGTGACTCCAGTATGTGACAGACATTGGCAAAACACCATGAAATTAGGTAGAACCACCTTTCTTCTCAGTTTTATAAAGAAATTAGCCAAGATCAGCAAGTCTATAGAAAGATAACTCCCTAGAAACACACTACCATGAACAAGACATATCTGGTCTTCTGTTTCTGCTGGAACAGAATCCTAAGATTTCTTAACCATGCCCTTGTGGGTGTGTCAAACAAGTGCAGTTCCTCAAGGAAATTGCCAGTCTCTCAGGTTAATTAAGTATAGGCAGCAAATACAGTCTTGTCAGGCTCTCGCAAAGTTTAAGTGGAATTTTCTCTTAATTTGTACTTGGAGAAATAAAATCCTTACAAATATCTTCATTAAACCAAAGTGTTCTCAAATGGAATCTATTGCCAATACATCAAGTCTCAACTAAGAGGGATCAATGAACACTTGACGATGATGGACACCACATTCTCAGAGATACATCTGCAACCTTCTAATGGAAGGAATGTAGACAGACAACAAGTCTTTCACCTTAAAGGCATAGGTTCAATTCTAGACCACCCTCGAGCTGGGAGGTTCCTATACAAAACTAATGTATGCAGCCTCAAGTTTTCAGAGCAGCTCCAGTACTACAGCTATCGATAATGGAATAATGCATTTGGAACTCTCTTCAGGTAGGACTGAGTAAGATTGATGCAGAAGAGTAGACAGATTCTTACAAATGCTTCTGAATTTAAGACTTGCCCCCCCCTCCCCCAGTAGGACTGAGATAGCTCTATCAAGAGAGACAGTTTGAGAAGGAATTTTATTAAAGATGCACAGAAAGGTACAATTGCAGACATTTTGGTATGTTTAATGCTGAAACTGGTGGACTCAATCCGTGACCTGCAAAGGAAATTGCCTATCAATTTATGAATTGGCATCTATTTGAAAACCCAAGAAAAATCAACTACAAGTGCCAGATCTTGCAACCACCCGTTTTGTTGTGGAAATGAACCCAATTGCAATCTTCACATTAACTAGATGAAAGATTCTAAGTTTTGATAGTTGAAACCTTACAGGATATTAGGAAACTTTCCATCACTGGTGAAGAGCCCACTTGCTAATTTGAATGTCGTCCAAGATGTGAAATATTCAGTTTTAGACATGTTGCCATTTCATATAAATTTGCATCGTCAGATGGATGACAACCTGTTACAGCAACTCCAAAATGGATTTGACTGGGTACACTAATAAAATCAAATTTTAACGGTCTGCTTTAAGGAGAAAACAGAATCAGAAACAGATTTCTACAACATGAAGAAATTGCAAACTTATTGCAAAATCTAGGCCCCATCTTGAAAAATAATCAAAACAAAAGTACAGTCATCACTAACTGGAACAACTGCAAACAAGGAGACTTAAGAAATATACCCAAAGGAATTTATCCTGATAAACAGAGTCCACAAATCTGCAGCTGGATAGATTCCATAAAAATAAATTGTGTCATCTTAACACTAACAACCTGTAACAGACATCAGAGCCTGGTACTCAACAGAAATTTAAAAGGAACATAAATAGAGACAGAGGCAATTTTCAGGCAAGTTTTAAGAGCATCAGAAAATGCAAATATAGTTTTCAAAAAGACACTTCCACCAAAACTGTGTATTTCCCAAAGCACAGTTTAAGGTAAACCAATGGGAGAGCTATTTGCCCTATAGACA
Source organism: Stegostoma tigrinum (assembly GCF_030684315.1). Lineage (NCBI taxonomy): Eukaryota > Metazoa > Chordata > Chondrichthyes > Orectolobiformes > Stegostomatidae > Stegostoma > Stegostoma tigrinum. The sequence goes on from NC_081383.1 coordinate 28,736,232, forward strand.
ATATTTCAGTAGTTAACACTCACTCCTGACATCATTCCAGCAACGGGACACTCAAAGGATCAAGCTAAGTTAGATCACAATGTGCACATTTGAACTTTGCACAATTACAATAGAACACAGTGCTCAATCTTCAAAAAAATGCATTGATTTTTGGCAAGGCTACAGAAACAGGAAAGAGATCTATTTTGGTATCCAGAAAAAAAATTCAGTAAAGTTCATAGACATGTTTCTGATCAAACATCCACTTGCCAAGAGGGTCAGCAAAATGTCAGTGTATACTTAACCTGAACCGGATGGATATATTTTAGCACAACTCCATCCATTAAAAAGTTATGTACTGAATAGTTCAGGAGAAAGAAATAGTTAAGATACTTGTACCACTTGGCATCTTAAAGTAAACATTTAACTTTTCAGTGTTCATTAGTGCATCCCAAGAGTTCTTATTTCAACTTAATTTTGTTTTGTGACACGGAAGCTATCCTAAGTTTTCCTGTTCTGCATTGAGATTATACTGGTAATAGGTGTCCAATGGCATTACTTTTTGAAGTGCTAACGAATTATGTTCAACTCATTACAAGTTCCCTTCCTTTTCATTCGTCACCAATTGAAGTGCCCAAATTGAAATAACACAACCTATCATTATATGTAGAAAACATTTTCAATTTCATTGAAACCATCTATATATCCATGCTGGAAAATATTCATGTCCTGTACTTCCCCTTTAAGGAAACCAGAGATGCTTCAGCAGCAATGAAGAGATCATGAATCCCAAGGTTAATTACATCAATGTACCCAATTAAAACGTTACAAATTGCGACCAAAAATTTGGGATTCCCACTTACTACCCTAACTAACATTTTAGCTATTTGTACAACATTTGTATGGAGGAGAGGAACAGGAAAATTGGTGGATATGGGACACAGTATAATGTCATGTGAGCGTTTCTTTACAATATGAAGAATGGGGTACCATGTTATTTATGTTCAGGTACCTTTTTCTTGTTTTGGAACCAAGCCCAAGCTCATCTCTGATTTCTTAACCTACTCAGAAATGTCATAACATTTAATTTCAAATCTACAATTAGATAGTAGATATTATGAGAGAATTACGAAACCTAAGTAAACATAGGAATAGATGCCATCTATAGTCATCATTCTCGAACCAAACCATAGGATTGTTCTTGCATGAGTGCGAGGTCAGACAGAGAGAGATTGTAGGGTCAGAGGAAGAGGTGGCGGTTTAACCTCTCGGACACCACATGTCATTTGAGGGAATGTTGAGAAGGACAGTCTTTAACAGTAACCTCAGCTGGAGTGCGAATTGAACGTATGCTGCTGGCAGTCTGCATTATAAGCAAGCTGTCGAGCCAAGCAGCAATACTCAACCTTACTGGCAACAAGTATTTCACCGAGTTAAGCGATTATCTTCACGAACAGAGTCCATATAACCACATGCTACCAGAATACATTACATTTGAAAGCTTAACTGAATAGAAGATTAGGCTTTAAATGGCAAAAGTCCACAAGATTTGTGACCAGTATCATTGTTTTGCCAAGTATTTATCAGTACTGTAATGTGTATAATGCCGCAAGTAATATTTTCACAGCTCCATATAATTCGTCAATGTCAATGCCACTCCTCTGGAAACATGCTATTACCTAAAATGACCTAGCTAAGCCTCAACTTTTCAGTGTATACCAAGGTGAGTCGAACTTCGTAGACATAAGATTCATAAAGATACTGCAAATAGTATGTTTTGTTCATCTTGCTGCAATCCTTTTTTAAAAACAGAAAACAGCTCACCAAATACTAGATTGGAGCAATCATGAAATTTACACAAACAATTGTCAATCCTCCCACCAAACAAACTGACTGATCTGGGGCAATCAAATTTTAAGGAAGTTTACGAATAAAGATTCGCTGTAATCGATTATTGCCTCATTCAATCCTTCAGCATGGAAAGCAAGTCAGCTTATGGTATCTCCATCAGCCTCTTCGTAAAGTTATTCCAATTAATTCCAGCTCCCTTTCACAATTTATCCAATTCTCTTTGGAGAATGTTATAACTGAACCTGATTATATAACCCTTTCAAGCAGTAAATTTCAGATCAGAACAACGTGCTGTTTGAATAAAGTTTCACGTCATTTTTTTTGTCTATTGATCACTTTAAACCTGCGTTGTTGGTTTGCTAAGAGTCACAGGGAATGGTTTCTCCTTGTGTACACTAAAGTTTTTGTGTTTCTGATCACCTCTATCAGAGGACTTAATATTCGCTGCTCCACAAAGAACCATTTTCTGTGCATTACTTATCCCAACACATTTCTCCTCAAACTACCCTACCTACCCTGAACAGCACAACAAGAGGAATTATTAAATTATTACATACATTTTTTCGTCACTAAAGTAACAAAAATCAAGAGCACAAATGACAAGCAAAATAATGACATTTCATAACATCATTAAAGATATTAAAATGTGAAATTTGTTGTTATGGACCGGACCAAAACCCTCAAAATATATCAAGGAGAAAGCCTAGCCCCTAATTTTTATTTTATTAAAAGGCATTGTGTTCTAGATATAATTTGATTGGTCCATTACTAGGCTGTTGGCAAAACACATTTTACTCTTACAACACAGTTAAAATACAAACCAAAAAGAACAACTGGCCTAACTTGCTCGCCAAGTGGTTTGTTTCGGCACCATGTTACATGACATCATCAGTGCAACCTCTGATGAAACAATGTTATTCTATTCCACCTGGAATTTATACTGTCTGGTCTGTTACGGTGAGTATGGTCATTTCCGGTTTTGATCCATATGGGTTTGTATAAGGGGTCCAATTCTATACGTTTGTTGATTGAAGTATGGGTGGAGAGCCATGCCTCTAGGAATTCCCGTGTGTGTCTATGTTTGGCTCGGGCTACGATGGTTACTTTGTTCCGGTTAAATTGACGGTCTTCATTGCCTGAAAGTACAGATATTGAGGAGAGTTCAACATGCCGTTTTGCTGCTAACCTATATTCATGTATTCTGATGGCTAGTTTCCTTCCTGTCTGTCTGACGTAATGTTTGTGGCAGTTGTTGCATGGTATTTTGTAAACCACATTCGTTCTGCATGTTGTGAGGATGGGTCTTTAATCCTACTCAGTGTTTGTTGTAGAGTGGCTATGGGCTTGTGGGCCACCATGATTCCTCATGGTCTTAGGAGTCTTTTGTCAATTCCGATATGTTCTGGATGTACAGCAGTGTGGTCAGTGTGTCAGGTCGTACTGTGTCCTCCTGTTGTCTGTTTTGTAGACATCTGTGGATGAAGTTGCAGGGATTGCTGTTTAAAGCAAGGATCTTGTATAGGTGTTCTTCCACTTCCCGGCGTAGTTCTAAAATGTTGCGGGGTGTCCTAGCCCATTTAAATAGTGTCCTAATGCAGCTTTGTTTGTGGGTGAGGATGATTTGATCTGTGTGGGTCATTTTTCTGTATACAAGCCAAACATAGACACACATGGGAATTCCTACAGGCATGGTTCTCCACCCATACTTCAATCAACAAACATATAGAATTGGACCCCATTCAGATCAAAACCAGAAATGACAGTACTCACCATAACAAGCTGAACAGTATAAATTCCAAGCAGAGTAGAATAACATCGCTTCATCGAAGGCTCCACTGATGATGTCACGTAGCATGACGAAAAGTATGAACAAAAACAAGCCAGCTCAGTGAGCAAGTCAACAACCTGAGCTACAGGTCTTTGCCAAAACTTTAAATAACTTGAACTCTATTTAAATACTTAATAAAACAAATATATTATTTAACAACTAATCATCAACTGTTCCAAATAGCAGCATCCCATAAACACACCTTTAGCAAAGGAAAATTCAGCAAAACAGATTTTCCTCCCATACACATCTCCTTCAGTCCAGGAGTACAGAACACCAAAAACAAACTAGGTGGGGAGAGACAAGTCAAGCTTTTTGCTGCAACAGAGAGACAGATGTACCTAACAGCTTCAAAAGCCCAACTCTAAAGGTCAACTGATACCACACCTAAAACTGTGGGTCTGAGAGCCTGATTCCACCCACTCATGCTTCTTTTGTCTAAGTTTAAGAAAAACACATGGAGCTCAAAAGATGTTTACCCACTGTGTCAACATCCCTTTGCAAAAGAAACAGCACAGAACAAATCTTAAAGGAACAATACAGTCATGATGGGAATAATCACAACACAAAAAGATAATCATATTAAAACACTCACTCACCTGGAGCAAAAGACTCATTAACTTTGAGATTTCCTGAACTATCCAAAATGGCATTACTTATCTATTTCAGTATTAATAAAGACATCACCCCTGCATGTTTAGCAGTCGTTTCCTAACCTGAGAATTAGTTTGAACTTCCCCTCAGCAACACGTCATGGTGCTATACCATCCTTAACAGTCCTTTTGTCACTGCTTCAAAGCTTCGCTATTGTTGCTGTAATAGAACACAATCTTCTTTCCTTCAGATCTCTTGCCTAACTTTATGCCTACTTGTGTCTCTTGTAACTTGATTGTAAAATTTTCCTTGTATTCCTGTGAGTTATATGAACAGTAAGCAAAAATACTCTAAGTGCTGGAAATAGGGAAAGACATCTTGTAATTATATAATATTTTAACATGGTAGAACTTCTCAATGTGCTTCACAACACCAGTATGAAAACGACTTTGCCAAAAACAGTAATACTTTGATCACACAGGTCACGCAGCATGTGCAGACACACTACAGACAAATAGGTGCAAATATCAACAAAATCCAAATATTGACAGAAAACATATTATATTACACATATTTGATATGAGATACATAAAACAAATGCAAAGTTGAATCAAGGGTAGAATGGTGCAACCCATCTCAGTAAAAATGAAAAAAAAAATCACTGAATGGACTCCACTCAGCCCTCAAGATCTACTTAAATAACTTTTAAACTACAAGTTGGCCAAAACTAAAAATTAATCGCATAGGTGATTCAGTGCCATGTGGGCTGTTTTCATAAATTTAAGAAAGCAACACAGCTTTTGTTCCCCCCCGGCCACCCGCAAACAGTACAGATACCAATATTGAGAAATTAGTTGTTTATGCACTTTAAAAGGTATACATTGAAGTGAGGGAAAATGTAGAAACATCTAAAAAATTAAGTCGGAGACACCAACTTCTCAGCAAATAGTACAGACAATATTTACCAGACTCATGAGAACAAATTCCAAGGTCAAATGCAGCTTGTCACAGTTCAACAGCAGCAGAACTGAACTGAAGTGCGATTTCTTTCTCAGCTCTCAATTTCTTCAGTGCTCAATGAATACCAGTGTTTACAGTAGATGCTACAGTGCACCAGCATTGTGAAAAAGAGAGCAAGGAATTAGAAACTAGAACAAGAGATCCCAATGTGAAATACCTCATCCTGGGCCAATAATGAGGAAAAAATAGTCAACAGGTTTGGTTAAGTGGTATGCCCTTAAAGAAATCACTTAGCTTCAGGGCATTGCCACCATGTAATTTTTACTCCATGAACATATGAAAATGTAAGAAAAAGCAGTGTGGATGGGCCATTCAGCCCCTCCAACCTGCTCTGCCACTCAATCAGCTCATGGCTGATCTGACTGTCGCCTGCATTCCATATTCCTACATGCACCCCCAAAACCTTGGGCTCCCCTGGCAATCAAAAATCTGTCTAATTCATCCTTGAACATATTCAATGACTCAGTATCCACTGCTCATGAAGAAAGACAACTGCAAACACCAGTAAACCTAAGCAAAAATTCCTTTTCACCTCTGTCTTAAATGACAGAATGCTTATTTTAAAAGAGTTAATGTCTGACAAATCTCTCAGGCCTCTCTTGAAAAAGTGATAGTATGAACATACAGTAGAACCCACTACGAAATAATGCACTGTAAAGGCTGTATCTTTTCATTCTTCTGTATTTTTGATTTTGCATTACAGTCAACAAATAATTGATTAAGAAAACCAATGATTGTTAAACTGTTTTCAAAAGCATGTAATTTGACATACCTTGGAAGTAGTGTTTACACTTCTGCTTGTTGAATAAGCAGTGGAAGTCTAGCTTACAGATGAGCCACAGCCAAGTGATGTGTCTGAATAGAGTTTTGCCTGGCAACAAGCTGACTGGTCTGTGGTCTAGTGACCAGTTATTGATGACAAAGGCCTTTCACCTGCTAACAACATGATTGGCTCTGGTCTTTGACCAGGTTGGGATTGTGAATCTTTTGGCAAAAAAGATCAGATCCGTGGAGAATAAAAAAACTATTTTTGCTCTACATTGAAAAACAGCTCAAGCCTGAACTTTTTCAGTAAGTTTGACTTTTCAATTGATATGTCAAAGACATTGATAAGTATGAACCAGTCACCCTGTACTTCCTGCAAACAGGTAAAAGTACTTGCAGAAGAAACATTGAGAAGCAGCATTCTGTCAGCACACAAATTATCTCAGCAGACCCTGTAGACAGGGATAATTGAACTGTTTTCCTAGTCTTTCCTTTAGCACATAGCTCCCATTTTAGCATGTGTAGAGGGGTAGTTTATAAAGGGGTTAACAGCTTGAACAAGTAGAGTTCATGATTGCTGACTTGCCCATGGAGTCTATTCATCATGGTCATTATTGTTAAGTACAGAAGCCCTGGTCTGTGCTTCCTGTCAACCCCTGGTCTAAAATTCAAGTAAACTAGGGAATTTTGCACACTTTTATAATATTAAACTCTTGTGACAACTCTGAACATTGAGGCTTGATTTCGAGCACACTATCTCAGTAAGGCATAATAGTATATTGACTTGCCAAAGGCATTTGGGAAAGTAAACCCAAAACTGAGGGGATTCAGGGTATAGAACATAGGGCATAGGACATAGAACATTACAGCGCAGTACAGGCCCTTCGGCCCTCAATGTTGTGCCGACCTGTGAAACCAATCTGAAGCCCACCTGACCTATACAATTCCATTATCGTCCATATGTTTATCCAATGACCATTTAAATGCCCCTAAAGTTGGCAAGTCTACTATTGTTGCAGGTAGGGCATTCCACACCCATACGACTCTGAACCTATGACTGACATGTGTCCTACATCTATCACTTCTCAATTTAAAGCTATGTCCCCTTGTGCTAGCCATCACCATCTCAGGAAAAAGGCTCTCACTGTCCACCCTATCTTGTATGTCTCTATTAAGTCTACTTAGAGAATGGATGAGAAACTTGGTGAAGAACAGAGAAAAATAATAGTTATTTATTGAAAGGGATAAGGAGATTGTGCACAGGAGAGGAGGGGGAAAACTGATGTGTATGCATGCACGTGTGGATGTATGAGTGAATTCAGTTGCAAGGCCCTGGGCACAGTTGTTTAGAAAACTATGGTTTCAACATATATGAATGACTTGGATTCAAAAGTTTATTGCAAGTTACTCAAATCCATAGGTAATGCCATAACTGGGATCTCAAACAAAGAGAGAGTCAAAATTATATATTGTGAGTGCTTAGAACAGGTGTAATACTCAAAAGGAGAAACCTAGTCCATAGATCAGAAAGCAAGCATCATAATATTCTACAAATGGTGCCGAAATCAAAACGGTGTAGAAAACACAACACACAACGCCAAAAGAATATTGAAACATATTTTAAAAAACTGTAGAATATAAATTAAAACAATGGTTCAATGCTCAGGTTAGATCATTCCTTGAGTACGGTGTCTGATCCTGGTTCCCAAGAAGTAAACGCAGTTCATATATTGAAGGCAACAGAGAGATCAGCCATAAGATTGAATCTTGATTAGAAATAGTCAGAAAGAAAAATCAACAACTTCTGTTCATCTAGTGCCTCTAATGCAAAGCAACATCACCAAACTGCGTTTAGGAAAATTATAAAACAAAGTTTCACAGTCACCCAAATTAGGAGATATTAGATTAGATGATCAAATGTTTGGTCATAGAGGAGGTATCTCAAATGTGGAAATTCAGGCAGAGAGCCATGTTCGACCAAATGATCCCTTCGTCTCAATTCACTTCTACGCAAACAGCCTCAAGAAGTTACACTGCAGATATATAATGGAAGTCACCACAAAATTCAGATCCCATGGGAAATCTCCTAAATCATTGCATGCTCTTTGAGAAAAGACTAACAACTCCTCTGGTCCCATGTTCCTGCTATCTTCAATTTCAACGACTGGTTGAATTTTTAAGACACTGAGGACAGTTCCCATAAAATTTCAAACAAAGGAATGAACTTGTCTGTCTCTAGTCCACTGATCCACGTGTTAATATTTCAAAGGAAATTACCCGTCTTTAAAAATGTTTCATGTAAATTCTGACAATGAGTACAGGCACTACCTAGGGAAATCCCCCTCAACACAGATGCTTCTCTTGAAACATTCAACAGATCAGCCTCATTTTATAAACCAGGTCCCTCAGGTACAGAGATATTGAGCTTCACTCAGAAGTAGAGACGGCTGTTTAAACCGTTACATTTGTCCTTTGTAATCTAATGATATAATTCAGAAATCACACATCTTGTCAGTTATAACATCACTCAGAAAACCAATCTCCAGTTTGGGATCCAAGGGGCTACAGGAAGTATAGCAAACAAGTGTATGTAAATCATGGAGTGAGAGAAAATAAATGGAGAAAGTTGATCTATCTCAGAGATGCTTTCTTTATACCTGACTGCAACATGCTGTATTCATCTGTCATTATTCTAGTCATGCGTTCCTATATCCATAGCGATTACAATGTAATATATTTACTGAACACAAACTGGTCAGATGAATTAAAATGATCTTTTCTGGTGCTGCACATTCCAGTCAATATTAAGCTAAAAGCGAGAATGATGGCATAGAGGTAATGCCAGTGAGCTAATAAACCAGATGCCTGGGTTAATGGTCTGAGAACACAAGTTAAAAATCCCACAACAGCAATTCAATTAATAAAACCTGGAATTAAAAGCTAAGTTCAGAGATGGTGATTATGAAACCATCACTGAACATCGTAAAAACACCTCAGGAAAAAAAAGGCAAATGTAATTTCTATTGATAAATAAACTCTTAATATCTAAAAATCCGATTAATATAGCACAACTCTAAAGGGTATCACCATCTGCACCAAATCAAAATTGCTAATTCGTTTTTGTCTTTTTGAACAGTCTAAACTATTTTGCTTAGTCAATTAACAGGGAACCATGATGAAGTAAGACTTTAGAAAAAGGCAAAATAGAAATAATGCATACAGTTCTAATGAATTTACGGCATACTCTTCCACTGTCATCTGAGTGCCCTCACAGCTGTGGGAGCTGTATTACACTCAAAGTTGTTAGGATGATACAACAGAATCACCAATTAAGCAAACATGGATCCAAAGGGTGTAATTTAACTTACCTCCCCCACCACCTGAACAGGAATGGAATGAGAGATGAGGGTGGGGGAAGGTAGCATTAATACAGGTTGTGAAGCAAGTTATTTAGCGCCTGCTTCCTTTCAGACTATCCGAGTGAGTCAGGGATGGCTGGAGCAAAAAAACATGGAGGAGAGGCACTTTTTTCGTGAAGGATATTGAATACAAAGCAATTATGCTTCAGTTATGGAGGGCGTTGATGAGACCACATCTGGAGTACCATGTATAGTATTCTTTTCCTTAAGGAAGGATGCAAATGCACTGGATGCAGTTCAAAGAAGATTAACTAGGCAATTACTCGGAACAGTGGGGTGTTTTATGATAACAGGCTAAAATTACATCTGCTGGGGTTGAGAGTGTAGGAGATGACCTGATTGAAACATGAAAGATCCTAAGAGGTCTTAACAGAGTGTACGTGGAGAGTCTGTTTCCTCTTGTGGAAGAATCCAGAACTAGAGGTCACTGTTTAAGAACATGAGTTGTCCATTTCAGACAGAAAATAGATGAATTATTTTTCTCACAATGATTTCAGTGTCTTTGGAACGCTCTTCTTCAAAACGTGATAGAAGCGGAGTCTTGTAACATCTTTAAGGCAGAGACAGTTACTTGATAAATAAGGGGGTAAAAGACTATTGTGGTAGGTATGAACGTGGAGTAATCAATTATGACATGATGTAATTGAATGGCGAAGAGAACTCAAAAAGCCAACAGCTAACCCCTGCTCCTAATTCATAGGTTCACCTGTACAGTCCCAAGTCCATACCAGTCTTATGCAAAGTACTGCCACGGTTACCTCAAATAGTTTGCTGTTCCTGTCTCAAATCATTTTGTTTTTCCCTCGCTTTGTGAATCAGAGAAGGCACAAAAGTATACTTTACTGACACGCTGAAGAGCTCGGAAGTCAGGACATTTATTCAACCTACAAAATGAAGTAAGGAAAGGCAGTTCTTCCCAGTTATAATGGCAGAAGAAGTTTCAATATACCAAACACTGGATTATTTCAAATTAAATATGTTATAAAACCATACAGGTTACTTGCACACATGTATGTAACTAAAGTATTGCTCAAATCACGCTCAAATTTCAGCTTATTTCATGTTGACCATTGAAGACAAGACAAATGGAACAGAAATCTTAAATATAAAAATTGTCTCAAATGTTGCAGTAAGGGTGATTAGTGGAAGAAAAGGTGAACCAAATCAGCAAGTGAAACAGAGGGAAAATGAAATTAAGACCATGTACGGAACAAAATGTAACAAGCATTAGCAAATTAAAAAATGGTAAATGGGAAAATGCAAAGGTGAGATGGCACACAAGACAACATAACATGGACATAATTGTAATTCACAGTATATTCTTATAATTTCCATATTGTGCCAAGAAGACATCTCTCTTTATTCATCAAAGCCACTGAAGGTTAGTATTGGGTAATGAAACTTGCACTTTTATTATTCAGCTCCCTATATTCTTAGCCCAGCAATGTCATAAATCCAAATTCTAAAAAACAGTATTACTGTTAACCTATTTTTGTAACAAGTATTGTCACAAAAAAAATCAGCTTACACTGTAAAGTGGGTGAAACTCATACTAGATTAGCAATACAGTTTATAGTCAAGAAGAGTCATCAAGAAGGGGAAATCATGCCTGACAGATTTACTACAGTTCTTTGAGGAGCTAACGAGCAGAACAGACACACTGGCCCAAGTCTGTACCAATCAAAAACAACCACCTAACCATTCTAATTCCATTTTTAGCACTTGGCCCACAGCCGCTTAAGCCTTAAGAATGCAGTATTTGGGTTTCCAAAAGGTGTTCGGTAAGGTACTGTATTTACGACTACTTAATTGAGAGCCCATGGTGTTGCTGTTAACATGGATAGAAAATTGGGTAACTAAGAGAAGACAAAGAATTGATATAAAGGGATATTTTCAGCATGGAGCCTTTAATAATGGAGTGCCACAGTGATCTGCACTGGGCTACAACTATTTAGAATATATAAACGACTTGGATGATGGAAGTGAATACACTAAGTTTGCAAATGACACAAAGGTGGGAAGGCAGGTACTAAGGATGACAGTTGAGTGAATGGGAAAAAAACACTTGACAGCTGGAATGTAATATGGAAAAATGTGAAGTTATGCACTTCAGCAGGAAGTGTAGAACAGCTGATAATTGCTTAAATGTAGAAAGCAAAAAGCTGCAGCACATAAAGCAAACAGAATGTTAGCTTTTATTTCTAAGGGAATAGGGCATAAAAATACGAAGGTCTTGCACAATTTATAAAATGCACTAGCTAGGGTAGAGCTGGAATGCTGATTGGGTCTTCTCATCTGGTAGTGCATGTAAAGTTGACGGAGATTTGTCCCGGGATGTGGAGGGATTGTGCGAGGAGGGCATGAGTTCCTACTCATAGGAGTTTAGATGAATGCAAATAGATCAGCTGCAACATATATGATTATTCAGGGGCTCAACAGGGTAGATGCAGAGAAGTTGGTTCCCATTGTTGGGGTGGGGGGGGTTTCTAAGAACAGAGGGCATAATATCAGGCGAAGGAGTCATCTATTTAAGACTTTGATGAGGTGATTTTTTTGTTTCCTCAGAGAGTAGTAAGTTCCTGAAATTCTTTACCACAAAGGGCTATCAAGGTTGGGTCAGTAAGTACGTTCAAGGCCAAGATAGACAGATTTCAAATAAGTAAGGGAATCGAGAGTTATGAAGATAAAACAGGAGGCAGGGGTTAAGGATTATTAAGTCAACAATGATCTTGCTGAATAAAGCAGACTCCGTAGGTTGAATGGTCTATTCTACTCACGCAGCTCATGGTCTAATCGAGTGAAAATAAATCTGATAACTTATTGAGATAACAAGGTGTAGAGATTCTCCAGCATCTGCAGTTCCTACTACCTCTGCTAACTCAGTGAAATAGTTTGACTTCCAGGCTATCAAAAATGCAACAGGATCTGAATGCAATAAATTATTAACTACTCTAAGCTGAAACATTTCAATGTGGATGGTTACATTTGCATTTTGTCAGAAGTTAGTCAATAATTAACCAAGACTTGGAAAAAAAGATAAGTCGACGTTTTGTATAACTTCAGCAAAACATCAATTTCAAGGATTAATTTATCATTTGCAATTTAAGGAGAGACAACTGCAGAACAAGGGTATATCTGTCTGCTCTTGAATGTGATTTTTTTTTGAAAAGTTCCACAGTAAAGTTCTAGAAAGGAACAAAATTGGGGCATAATTTTCCAGCTACTTTTGCATCAGAGGGTGCCCATTAATTAGTCTATTGCTTCCTCCGTTTGTAAACTTACCCGTTCTTATATAATATTTTACTACCAGCAGCCAGACAGCTTTTGAGAAAGATGTCTACAGTTTCTTCTATTTCTTCCATTGTTTCTCTTAGTGCAGTTTTTTTTACTATAATTACTTGCACACCTCTAATGGGCTGCATCATTTCATCGATAAAACGCCAAGTCATTGTGTTGGGAGTATACTTTTTTTGATATTCATAGTTCACTTTTCATCCTGTGTAATACCTACCCATATTGTGTGCCTTGAGCCAAATGAGAAATTTAAAGACCCAAACAAATTTTCAGAACTAGAAAAACTAATGCCATAATTAAATGCTTCAAGAATCTAAATACTTTTCTTCCAGTATTAAAACTCACATTTACAGTAATTGTATTTTGCTTTGGATTTTTGCAGTTTTTTTCAATCAACATGCTTAGCCTGACCAATACCTATCCATGCAACAACTTGCAGTGTCTATCATGTAATAAAAAGTTCCCAAGGTGCTTCACAGAATTGTTATAAACAAAAATCAACATCAAGCCACACAGGGGGGATAGTACGGCAGTTTGTTCAAAGAAATGCGGTTTGAGGAGAATCTAAAAGTAGGAAATAGAAAATGAGATTTTCAGAGGCAATTCCAGTTTCAAGGCCTTGGCAGCAAGTAATAGCCACCAATGCTGAAAAATTAAAGTCTGGGATGCACAAGAGGCCAATTAGCACAGCGCAGAAAATTTTGAGGTTTGCAGAGCTTTTTGAAGTTACAGTGACAGAGAGGGGTGAGGTCAGAGGGAGTTGAAAACATGCATAAGAATTTAAAAATCAAAGCATTGCTTAAGCAGAAGCTGATACAAGTCCGACAGCACAGGGTTTTTGGAAGTACAGGAGCTGATGTGAGTTAGAAAATGGGCAGAGTTAGAGAATGAAGACAGTCAGCTGCGACAGTATTGCAACAGTCAATCTAGAGGTAACAAAGACACGGATGTGGGTTTTAGGAGTGTTTCTCTCGTGGGGGAATCCAGATACAGTGACCACAGATTTTAAATAATTCCTCCCTCATGACAGCTGTTGATCTTTTCCCCACCTCAAAAGAGCAATGGATACTGGATTATTAAAAATACTCAAGACTGTCTCTCATTGAGATTGCAAATGTGTGGCTTGATGGTCATCTCAGGTGTGAGACCAAGCTGGTAAACAATATTGTAAACAGCATCTCATATTCCACTTGGGAACCCTGCTGCCCAATGGTATCAATGTGAACTTCAGATGCTTCAAAATCTCCCCTCCACCTTCCATTTCCCAAAACCAGCCAAGCTTGTACCTGCCTCCCTAACCTGTCCTTCCTCCCACCTCAAGCCCCACCCCCATCTCCTACCTACTAGCCTCATCCTGCCCCTTTGACCTGTCTGTCCTCCTAGGACTGACCTATCCCCTCCTGATCTCCCCACCAACACTCACCTTCCCTGCCTCTTTGAACTGTCTGTCTCCTCTCCACCTATCTTTTCCTTTGTCCATCTTCCATCCACCTCGCCCCCTCTTCCTATTTATTTCAGAACCTTCAGCACTCCCATTTCTGAGAAAGGGTCTAGGCCCAAAACGTCAGCTTTCCTGCTCATCTGATGCTGCTTGGCCTGCTGTGTTCATCCAGCTCTGCACCTTATCATCTCAGATTCTCCAGTATCTGCAGTTCCTACAATCTCCAGTAAACAGTATGGTTCAGCCTCAAATACTGTCAGGGAGAGGGGTGGTTTTAGCAATCAGAGACAATTGTTTCAGTCTTCTCAATACCTAGATGGGAAATATTTCTGCACATATCCACAGTACTGAATATTAGAAGTAGTCTGACAATTTAGTGTCAACAGGAAGCTCAGAAGAACCGAGGATCTTGAAGTATTGTCCACAGATTCCTGAAAGTGGCCGGACAGATTAATGGGGTTGTTCAAGTTGCATTTGGGATGCTAGCCTTTGTCACTCAAGGTGTGGATTATAAGAACAGAGAGATTATGTTGGAGCTGTACAGAATTTTGATTACGTCACAGCTGGAGTACTGTGTGCAGTTTTGGTCACATTATAGGATGCGATTGCATTACAGATGGTGGAGAGGAAATTCACTAGAATGTTGTCTCGGATGGAGTATTTCAGCTATGAGGAGAAGCTGAATAAGCTTGGCTTGGTTTTCTTTGGAGCAGGGAAGTTCAGGAAGAACCGGTTTTGAGGTGTTTAACATTACAAGGTTCATGGATAGCGTGGACAGACAGCAACTGCACCCTTTACTGGAAGGGTCAAGAACGGGGAGCACATACACAGAGGTCGGAAGGGATTTGAAGATAATGTTTTTCACTCAGAGGGTGGTGGGGTCTGGAATGCACTGCCTGGGAGGGTATTTGAGGCAGATGAACTGACAATCTTTAACAAGTACTTGGATAAATAAATAAATACTTTAATTGTCATAACATTCAAGGCCATGGGCTTAGTGTGGTAAAGTGAGACTAGTGAAGGTAGAAGCACATTCTTTGGCAGCACAGACTTGATTGGCCAAAGGGACTCTTCTGTACTATATGATTTATGAAGGGTTTGAGAGAGAATGGTCAGGCAAAGTTAGGTGTCATAGGTTTACACATGACAAGTGACAATATTTTTGGATATCACCAAGGAGCAGTGTGTAAATGAGGACTAGGAAAGCTTCAAAGAGTAATGCCAGATATGACAGCACTGTCAGGCAGAGCAGATACAAGAAGTCAGCATACTCTTACATGGGAAAGTAAGGAAAAGGTAACGCATATAACTTTCCTAGCCGCAGAATTTAATGGATATGAATGAACCTGGCAAGCGTACTCTCACCCATTTGGATAACAATGGAGATGCACTGGAGAATAGTATGGTTAATCATGCTAAAGGTTACATAACAGCATAGAATGATAGATTAGTTACTTTTTGCCACCATTACTTGTCTGAGATTTTACCTTCATGAGGCTGAAACCTGATATGAAGGGACTCCAAAATGGGATTTTAGAAAGAGTTGAGAGGTGATACGTTTAAGAACTTTAGAGAGGGAAAAAGAAAGAAATTGAAGTGCTGGCTGTGTGTAAAGATGGAAGGGTTATTCATTTGAAGGGAAGGCTGATGACAGATTGCAACTAGAAGTAGCTAGTTTGTAATTAATGGTATAGAACTTTTACTGATGTTAGGTAACATGGAGGCAAGGATAACAACTTGATTATTGAGTATATATAATGCATTCCCCAAGCAACTTCCTGCAAACGTTTTGTAATCAAAATCTAGTGGCTTTATTACAACGCTACCGTGCATGTGACCGTAAAGTTAAATATACAAGGGAACATATTAAGTAAAGGAGGTAACGATCCCAAACCAGGGCACGAAAGGTGCACATGCGCAATTCTCTGCGCACCCCCCCCCCCGCCAACAATCAATCTCATCTCGAGCCAGGGGCCTCCTATCCCTTTCCCAGCGATATCCCTCAAAAATTAAAAATAACAATATTGACCTTCAGCAGCACGAAGAACTCAAACATTCTGCGGAAAGATGGGGGGAACACCCTGGCGTATGTCACGGCCATCTTAAAGAAGAGTGCGTGGAAGAGCCGGTCCCGGACATTGATGAGCGGGTTCGGGTTCAGGTTGTTGTTTCTCACCCGGTTCGGGTTGTTGGGCTGATTTTCCGACATTTTCCTGAACTCCAGCTAACGCGCGGGCTTCTTTTAAATTTCAAAATAGAAAGCTTTTGAGTTTTTGTCCGAACAACGTTATGTCAGAGAAATCATTCGTCGCGCAGCCGAGTCAATTTTCACAGTTTTTGCCCCTCCTCGGCCGTGTTCTGTACTCCGTCCAGCCCAGACCCACCGTTTCCCACTCCGCACCGCGTTCACAGCACCCATTCCGACTCCCAATCATTGCGCCCCCACCAGATGGGAGGACTTACTACCGGACCCCCCCGTTACAACTCCTCATCATACTGCCGTTGGCGGTTGGGAGGAGCTACTACACATCACGCGCATAGACACGACTCTGATAAACCCAAGAGATGACAAGATGCGCACCAAGCAGCATCAAAGCAGCAGGAAGGCTGACGTTTCGGGTCTGGACCCTTCTTCAAAAATGGGGGAGGGGAAAGGGGTTCTGAAATAAATAGGGTGATAATGGGGACTGCAGATGCTGGAGAATCCAAGATAATAAAGTGTGAAGCTGGATGAACACAGCAGACTTCCTGAGATAATGGGAACTGCAGATGCTGGAGAATCCAAGATAATAAAATGTGAGGCTGGATGAACACAGCAGGCCAAGCAGCATCTCAGGAGCACAAAAGCTGACGTTTCGGGCCTAGACCCTTCATCAGAGAGGGGGATGGGGAGAGGGAACTGGAATAAATAGGCAGAGAGGGGGAGGCGGACCGAAGATGGAGAGTAAAGAAGATAGGTGGAGAGGAGAGTATAGGTGGGGAGGTAGGGAGGAGATAGGTCAGTCCAGGGAAGACGGACAGGTCAAGGAGGTGGGATGAGGTTAGTAGGTAGCTGGTGGTGCGGCTTGGGGTGGGAGGAAGGGATGGGTGAGAGGAAGAGCCGGTTAGGGAGGCAGAGACAGGTTGGACTGGTTTTGGGATGCAGTCGGTGGGGGGGAAGAGCTGGGCTGGTTGTGTGGTGCAGTGGGGGGAGGGGACGAACTGGGCTGGTTTTGGGATGCGGTGGGGGAAGGGGAGATTTTGAAACTGGTGAAGTCCACATTGATACCATTAGGCTGCAGGGTTCCCAGGCGGAATATGAGTTGCTGTTCCTGCAACCTTCGGGTGGCATCATTGTGGCAGTGCAGGAGGCCCACGATGGACATATCATCTAGAGAATGGGAGGGGGAGTGGAAATGGTTTGCGACTGGGAGGTGCAGTTGTTTGTTGCGAACTGAGCGGAGGTGTTCTGCAAAGCGGTTCCCAAGCCTCCGCTTGGTTTCCCCAATGTAGAGGAAGCCGCACCGGGTACAGTGGATGCAGTATACCACATTGGCAGATGTGCAGGTGAACCTCTGCTTAATGTGGAATGTCATCTTGGGGCCTGGGATAGGGGTGAGGGAGGAGGTGTGGGGACAAGTGTAGCATTTCCTGCGGTTGCAGGGGAAGGTGCCGGGTGTGGTGGGGTTGGAGGGCAGTGTGGAGCGAACAAGGGAGTCACGGAGAGAGTGGTCTCTCCGGAAAGCAGACAGGGGAGGGGATGGAAAAATGTCTTGGGTGGTGGGGTCGGATTGTAAATGGCGGAAGTGTCGGAGGATGATGCTTTGTATCCGGAGGTTGGTACGGTGGTGTGTAAGAACGAGGGGGATCCTCTTAGGGCGGTTGAGGCGGGGGCGGGGTGTGAGGGATGTGTTGCGGGAAATACGGGAGACGCGGTCAAGGGCGTTCTCGATCACCGTGCGGTCCTTAAAGAGCTTATCAAGAACTCCCTTGACCGCGTCTCCCGTATTTCCCGCAACACATCCCTCACACCCCGCCCCCGCCTCAACCGCTCTAAGAGGATCCCCCTCGTTCTCACACACCACCCTACCAACCTCCGGATACAACGCATCATCCTCCGACACTTCCGCCATTTACAATCCGACCCCACCACCCAAGACATTTTTCCATCCCCTCCCCTGTCTGCTTTCCGGAGAGACCACTCTCTCCGTGACTCCCTTGTTCGCTCCACACTGCCCTCCAACCCCACCACACCCGGCACCTTCCCCTGCAACCGCAGGAAATGCTACACTTGTCCCCACACCTCCTCCCTCACCCCTATCCCAGGCCCCAAGATGACATTCCACATTAAGCAGAGGTTCACCTGCACATCTGCCAATGTGGTATACTGCATCCACTGTACCCGGTGTGGCTTCCTCTACATTGGGGAAACCAAGCGGAGGCTTGGGGACCGCTTTGCAGAACACCTCCGCTCAGTTCGCAACAAACAACTGCACCTCCCAGTTGCAAACCATTTCCACTCCCCCTCCCATTCTCTAGATGACATGTCCATCATGGGCCTCCTGCACTGCCACAATGATGCCACCCGAAGGTTGCAGGAACAGCAACTCATATTCAGCCTGGGTACCCTGCAGCCATATGGTATCAATGTGGACTTCACCAGTTTCAAAATCTCCCCTTCCCCTACTGCATCCCTAAACCAGCCTAGTTCGTCCCCTCCCCCCACTGCACCACACAACCAGCCCAGCTCTTCCCCCCCACCCACTGCATCCCAAAACCAGTCCAACCTGTCTCTGCCTCCCTAACCGGCTCTTCCTCTCACCCATCCCTTCCTCCCACCCCAAGCCGCACCCCCAGCTACCTACTAACCTCATCCCACCTCCTTGACCTGTCCGTCTTCCCTGGACTGACCTATCCCCTCCCTACCTCCCCACCTATACTCTCTCCATCTATCTTCTTTACTCTCCATCTTCGGTCCGCCTCCCCCCTCTCCCTATTTATTCCAGTTCCCTCTCCCCATCCCCCTCTCTGATGAAGGGTCTAGGCCCGAAACGTCAGACTTCCTGAGATGCTGCTTGGCCTGCTGTGTTCATCCAGCTTCACACTTTATTATCTAGGGTGAGAGGGGGAGGCGGATAGAAGATGGATAAAGGAGCAAATAGGTGGAGAGAAGACAAACAGGTCAAAAAGGCGGGGGTGGAGCCAGAAAAGGTGAGTGTATGTGGGGAGTTAGGGAGGGGATAAGTCAGTCCAGGGAGGACGGAAACGTCAAGGGGGCGGGATGAGGTTAGTAGGTAGGAGGTGGGGGTGGAGCCTGAGGTGGGAGGAAGGACAGGTTAAGCAGGCTGGGACGAGCTGGTTTGGTTTTGGGATGCAGTGGGTGGAGAGGAGATTTTGAAGCTTGTGAAGTCCACATTGGTACCATTAGGCTGCAGAGTTCCCAAGTGGAATATGAGTTGCTGTTACTGCAACCTTCGGGTGGCATCGTTGTGGCACTGCAAGAGGCCCAGGATGGACATGTCATCTGAGTAATGGGAGGGGGAGTTGAAATGGTTTGCAACTGTAGAGGAGGTCTCCTCTACATCAGGGAAACCAAGCGAAGGCTTGGGGACCGCTTTGTGGAACACCTACGCTTAGTTTGCCCTAAACAACTACACCTCGCAGTCGCAAACCATTTCAACTCCCCCTCCCTCTCCTCAGATGACAAGTCCATCCTGGGCCTCCTGTAGTGCCACAACGATGCCACCTGAAAGTTGCAGGAACAGCAACTCATATTTCGCTTGGGAACCCTGCAGCCCAATGGTATCGATGTGGACTTCACAAGCTTCAAAATCTCCCCTCCCATCCACCGCATCCCAAAACCAGCCCAACTTGTCCCTGCCTCCCTAACCTGTCCTTCCTCCCAACTCAAGCTCCACCCTCATCTCCTACCTACTAGCCTCATCATGCACCCTCGACCTGTCCATCCTCCCTGGACTGATCTATCCCCTCCCTAACTCCCCACCTACACCCACCTTTACTGGCTCAATCCCTGCCTTTTTGACCTGTCTGTCTCCTCTCCACCTATCTTCTCCTTTATCCATCTTCCATCCGCCTCCCCCTCTCTCCCTATTTATTTAAGAACCCCCTTCCCCTCCCCCATTTCTGAAGAAGGGTCTAGGCCCAAAACGTCAGCTTTCCTGCTCTAATACTGCTTGGCCTGCTGTGTTCATCCACCTCTACACCTTGTTAGTTCAGATTCTCCAGCATCTGCAATTCCTATTATCTCTATTGTTAAACCCCAATGATAGCATCCTTGCGAGCTTGGTGGACTTACAACACCATCCACACATACCGAGAGAGTTGCAGCTCCAAATCAACCACGCCGGTTTGCAGGTATTACTACGCTTCCCCTCCCGCGTGCACACACAACTTCACGTTCCAAAACCCAACCACAGCGAACACAGGAAAACATTATTCAACTCTCAACCAAGGTGCCATCTCCGGCTGGGATGGGTGACTGCATCCACATGCAGGGAAGCAGTGCCTTCCCTGCAGCAACAATCTGATGTCCATAAACTGCGCCTCCACCAAGCAGGGTTGAGTTCTCGCATCTGTGGGAGACACTGCACTCCATATAGAGTCATGTCCAGGAACTTGTGTAGGATTTGCTGAAATATGCACAAGATCACAAGAATATTGTAAGGTGTTTCAGAAAATCATTCTGAAAGTACTTTCTACTAACAATATAATCAACACTGTTTTAAATGTTTACATTTATAGAAAATATTAGTATGTCAGCATGTGTAAATTCATAATTTGAAATGAAGAACACAGTGTAGGAATCATGAAATATTTTTTCTGTCTGCCAGATTTTAGGAATTTGAACAGTAATTTCAGTCATCATCAAACCTAGATCAGGCAAATTAAGACTCATTGTAGTTGTCTTGGGTGATGGTTCTGAAACCATCTGTTGGATACAATATTGAGCTCACCCAATCTGATAATAAGTATTTTGGTGAGGGGATATCAGCCTACTGGCAGTAATTTTCAGACCCTCTCTGGCCACTGGTTAATTGTTTGAGGACTGGAGAACTGTTCACCGTATTTTTTTAAATGGAGAGAAGATATAAGTGAGGAAATTACAGACCAGTCAATCTAACCTTGGTGGCAGTTCTGAAGTACAGAATATATCTGCACTTGGAGATACTTAAAGATTAATCAGGGTTAGAGAGCGTGGATTTGTTAAGGGAAATTTGTGTTTGACAAAGTTGATCAAATTTTTGGAGGAGGTGACCAGGAACGTTGATGAGGGTAATGCTATATACATGGACTTCAGCGAGGCTTTTGATAACGTCTCTCATGATCAACTGGGCAAGAAAGTAAGACCCATGGGGTAATAAGGCATAGTGGCATATTGGATCTAAAATTTGCTGAGAGGCAGAAGGCAGAGGGTGATGGTACTAATCAGACTACTGCTTAGAATATAGCTTTGGACCCCTAATTCTGAGGAAAAATATACTGGCATTGGAGACAGTCCAGAGAAAATTTACTAGGTTGAACGTAGGATTGGAGGAACTTTTATGAGGGTAGGTTGAGTAGGTTGGACCTATACTCATGGAGTTCAGAAGAATAAGAGATGACCTCATTCTTAGGGTACTTGACAGTGTATATGCAGAAATGTTGTTTCTCCTTGTGGGAGGGTCTAGGACCAGAGGGCATTATCTCAGAATAAGAAGTCACCCATTTCAGACAGAGATGAGAAACTTCTTCTCTCAGAGTGAATGGAACTGAAGAATTCTTCATTGCAGAGAGCTGTAAATGGTGGGTCATGAACTCATTCAATGGTGGAGCAGACTCGATGGGCTGAATGACTACTTCTGCTTTTATGTTTTCTGGTTTTAATTGTATTCAAGGCTGAGATAGATATATTTTCATTTAGTAAGGGAATCAAAGGATATGGGGAAAAAGCATGAATTGAGAATTGTCATATCAGCAACAATCTCACTGAATAATGGACAAGACGTGATGTGCTGAATGGCCTATTTGTGATCGTCTCTCTTATGGTCTTATGGTAGAGGGATATTTCTGTGAGTGGACATCTATTTCCAATGGGGATTCTGTTTGGCTTGTTGCTGGGATCCTGTTGTTTGATTAATGATTTGGGCTTTAAGATGGTGTGTATGATCAAGGAGTTTGTGGATGACAGGGAAATTGGTAGGCTAGTAAATTGTGGGGAGGAAAGCCATAAATGTCAGGAGGTTAACGATGGGCTAGTCAGGTGGGCAGAGCAATCGCAAATGGAATTCAACCTGGAAAAGTATTAGTTAACTGCGAGGGATTACACTATGAATGGTAGAATGTTACCAAGTACTGAAGATCAGAGGCACCTTAGTGTATGTATGTACAGGTCCTTGAAAGTAGCAAGGCAAGTAGATAAAGTGGTTAGGAGCCTCATGGGAAACTTGCATTAATTAGTTGGAGCATAGAATACAAAAGCAGAGAGGTTATGCTGGAACTGGTTTGGCCACAACTGGAGTAGTATATGTATATAGTTCTGGTCTTCACATTATAGGAAGAATGTGATTGCACTACAAAAGGTGCAAAGGAAATTTATCAGGATCCAGCCTGGGCTGGAATGTCTGAACTTAGAGGAAAGATTGGTAAGGCTGGGATTGTTTTTCTTGCAGCAGCAAAGGTTGAGAGGATTTCTGATGGAGGGATACAAGATTATGAGGGGCATAGATCAACAAGTAGCCAAAGTTTCTGTTTGTGGAGGGGTCAAAACCAAGGGCTACAGACTTAAGGTAAGAGGTAGAATGTTAAGAGGAGAGTTGAAGAGAATTTATTTTTTGTTATTTGAGGAGAAAGTAAAATTTGAAACTCAAAACCTGAAAGTGTTGTTGAGCCAGAAACTCTGGTAACGTTTAAGCAGTATTTAGATATTCACTTACATTGCCATAGACTGCAAGGTTTTGGGGCAAGAACTGAAAATAAGTATAGTCAAATCTTTGTCGGCTAATGTGAATATGATGGGCCAAATGGCCTCCTTGTGGTGTAAACATCTATGAGTCCATGGGTAATGGCTCTGGATCTTGAAAGAGTCAAACCAGCCATCTCAGGTCTTATTATAATCTTTGTAATAATGCATGCCATATCAATGTGGTTGGTTATTATTGTGGTATGAACAACGTTTTGTTTAACACAAAGTGCCTTTTCCTGTTATACAAATTAGTGGTTCTTCTCTAAGAGAAAGCTGCTGCTAAGAGGAGGATGGTGGCAGCAACAATGGAGGATGGTGGAGGCTTTGTGACTAAAACTAATATCCCTGGTAGGCAAAGGAAAATCTTTAAGAAAAGGAACACATTTAGAGGCTCAAAGGGTTACAAGTGATAACGGTGCATTTAAAGCTCAGAGATAGTATCTCTGCCATAGTGAGCAGACACCGTGAGGCAAGGCAGCTGTAAGGGAAATCAAGGGCCATGGAAGTAATTTAAATCAAGATTGCAGCACAGGGACTATTGCAAAACCAGAATTGAAGTGATAAATGAACAATTTAGAAGTGTAAAGCAGACAGACTCTACCAGTGGAGGAAATAAGGAGACAATTGAAGCAACTGTAAGTGTGGGTGATTCATATTTGAAGCCACTATTGAGGCAGAAAGAATTTATTAAGGCCAAAGAAAGTGCAATTCATTTGGAGAAGCTGTTAAAGCACACAGCAATATTTATCAAAATTGCAATGCAACAAATGTTGTTAGAAATGTGCAAACAGCATGATTCATCTAGGGAAAGCTATTATGGAGAACGGGTTTTACTTTAAAACTGCCGCAGCAGTATTTGCATGGTAGTTCTGCTAAAGAAGACATGAATACTTTATTAAGAATTGAAAGGTGCGATCCCCATTTTAGCATTTACAGCATGGGAAACCCCTTCAATACAATGGTATAGAAAAGTACCATTCTTATTCTACAAAATTTAAATCCCTGAAAGCGAGGAGGGTAAAGAGCAATGCTGTACAGCAGACTTAAATGTTCTTTCAGACAGAGAATAAAGCAGCTTTGAGACACTGCAGAATTGTAAATATTTAAAGTATGAAGAACAAATACATTAGAGAAATGGGAGGATAAATAATATTGTTGGAAAGGTTTAATTTCGGAGATGGGCTAAAAGAACATAATATTAGACATCATGGAGTAAACAGTTATTTACAGAATTGCTTCTAAACTAAGCACAAAGTCTGTAGCTAAATAAATATACTTTTGTGGACTGCAAATGTTGATACTGTAACTCACCAAGGCGTAAAAAGAGACACATACGCTTTTGATGAAGTTCTACAGCTTTTGACAATGTTAGCACAAATAAAATGCTTAAAAGAGTAAGAATTGACATGGCTGTTCCACATCCAGATTTGTGGGACAATGTAACCATGGAGCTTAAAGGTTAGAATTCATAAGAGACAGAATTTTTATTAGGATTATTGATGAGTTTTTGACAAATTTATTGCAGTCCAAAGAAATTCTTACTTTGGAAAAAGCCATTCAGATAGTGAGTGAAACAGAAGTCTGGAAAGCAGAGAAGATCAACATTATGACAAGGGATTTGTAGAAGTCATTCATCTCTTTAGATTAAAAAAATGCTCCTAAAGACTCAGAGATAACAAGGTGTAGAGCTGGATGAACACAGCAGGCCAAGCAGCATCAGAGGAGCAGGAAAGCTGATGTTTCAGGCCTAGATCAGCCTTCCTGCTCCTCGGACCTTGGCCTGCTGTGATCATCCAGCTGTACACCTTGTTATCTCAGATTCTGCAGCATCTGCAGTTCCTACTATCTCCTAAAGACTCACATGAGATAACAGTACAGAGAGCATGTCAGACAGCAGACACTAGGAGCCAGTATCAACACCGTGGAACATGGAAACCTCACAAACACGAGCAGTACCAGGTATTAAACAAGAATACTATGTACTATATTCATAAACAATAGTTCACTTCCAGAGAATTTGCAAACATTAGAGTTACAGGGCAACAAAAGCCAGTCATTCAAACAAAAATGTTAATGTGTTATAGCAACCTATAATAAGTGAAAATCCAATGTGTGCCAAAAAGAAATTGTTAATGCAACTAATTAGTTTTGGCAATAAGTGATTTAAATCAATGGGCACCTTATTAATTTTAAGTCTTATAAGGGGTGAGTGAACTGACATCTACCATATTGTGTACCATAACTGAAGAAACATGCTAACAGCCTATAACAGTACAGCTAAATAGTCCAGAAGATATATCACATAAGATTAAGTGTATGCTACAAGGAACCCTATAATACAAAAGGTGTAAGAAAGTAGAAAAATGTGTAGCATTTCATAATGATGAATTCCCACTCTTACGTGACAGAGTCATACAGCATGGAAACAGACCCATCAAACAAGCAGTCCATACCAAACATAATCACAAACTAAACTAGTCCCACGTGTCTGCTCCTGGCCCATATCCCTCCAAACCTTTCCTATTCATGCATTTATCTAACTGTCTTTTAAATGTAACTATGCCCACATCTTGCACTTCCTCAGGAAGTTCATTCCACACACGAACCACCCTCTGCATAATAAATTTGTCCCTCGTGACTTTTTAAAATCTCTCCCCTCTCACTATAAAAATATGCCCAAGAGTCTTGAAATCCCCAATTCTGGGGGAAAGAAAAATACCTACTATTAACCCTATCTATACCCTTCAAGATTTTATATAAGCCTTTCATAAGGTCACCTCTCAACCTCCTACACTCCAGTGAAAAAAGTCCAACCTATCCAGGCTTTCTATATAATGCAAACCTTCCACACCTGGCAACATCCTGGTAAATTTCTCTGAACACTCTCTAGCTTAATAATATTCTTCCTTTAACTGGGCTACAAGACGTGACACAGACATTGGCCTCACCAGTGTCTTGTATCACCTCAGTACGACTTCCCAGCTCCTATGCTCAAAGGACTGAGCAATGAAGGCAAGCATGCTAAACGCCTTCATAACCACATTGTCAAGTGGTGGAAAATTTCATTGGTTTTCCTAGGTTCATGGCAGAAAAGCAAAAAGAAGGAAGGTAATCTCAATAGATTCTGTGATAGCATTAGGGAATTCTTTCTTTCTTCCAATAACATGGAGATTTGCAATTAAATAATGCTGGTAGAAATGTCGTCGACTTCTATCAACAGTGGCGATAGTTCAGATGACAAAAATCAGCAAAGTTTATGAGAAGCCACAAATGATGAAAAAAGTCCTGAGTATTATGATCCATTTCAGCTCAGTGATGAATCTTTAACTGAAATTGTACAGAATACAGCCTGATGAATAACTTGTTAGTAGCAGATGTTAAATGATGTGATGACACAGTCCAAGACGAACATCTTAATTCTTAATTTTCCAGTGAAGAATCATCAGTACCAATTACAGGGCTCATATTAATTATCAGCAGTCACAAGTACAAATACTGAAGAAGTGAATATGCCAGGTTCACCAGTAAAGCTTGGGGACTGCAAATCTCCAAACTAATCCACAAGTTGAAGTGTACTTGTTTTACATACCTCAGCACATATTGGCTGGCAGATTGAGAATAAGATTTCTTCACACAATTTGAAGATAAGCCTCTGTGGAAATCACTGTTGTGGTAGGACAACTAAGGCCAACAACTTCAGAATTTGATCAAGAAGAAATTTCCTGGCATAGAGATGAGGAACGTATGTGGAATTAAAGGTCTGACATTTTATTATGGGGTAATTCCAATTTTAAAAGGAAAGAGTTTCTCTGCAAAGGAAATTAAAGTAACTCCAGATGAGATAATGGATCATTTCTCTATTTCAGCAGAAAAAATGTTTCCCATGAAGAACATATAAGAGATAAAAGATCCTCGAATGGAGAATTTACAGATCTCAAAGTATCCAGAACAGAATTGAGGTTAACTGTACTTAAGCCAAAGATGTAGCAATTTTGGCAATCGAATGAGAATGGTAGAGAGTCAGATCTCCTCATCTGCCTTCTCTCCATGGAGAGCAGACCTAATGTCTTCAATCTATCCTCATGACCGAAGTTTCTCATTCCTGGAACCATTCTTGTATATAGTATCTGCACTTTCTCAAATGCATTCACATCTTTCCTATATTGTGACACCCACAACTGTACACAATACTCCAGTTGAGGTCTAATAGGTGTTTTATACAGGTCAACATCACCTCCTTGCATTTGCACTCTAGGACCCTCTTAAAAAAGCTGAGGACACTGTATAGGTACTAACTGCTCTCTCTACCTGAGTGGAAGGGACTAACAGACCTAGCAATTCAAGACTGGGCATTCATGAAGTGCAGTGGGCAATCAGAAGCAACAGAATTGTACTCCAACACAATCTGCAACCCAGAGATAGCAAGAAAAGCAGATAGTGGAGTCAGAGATAACACAGTGTGGAGCTGGAGGAACATAGCAGGCCGGGCAGCATCAGAGGAGCAAGAAAGTTGACGTTTCAGATCACGACCCTTTTTCAGAAATGGGGAGGTGGAAGGGAGCTCAGAAATAAATAGAGAGAGGAGGGTTGGAGCTGGTGGATGGGATGGTGATAGGTGCTAGCAGGTAGGTAGTGGTAGTGATTGGTCAATGAGGTGGGAGGGGCGAATAGGTGGGAGAGAAGATGGACAGGTTGTGTCAGATCAAGGAAGCGGGGATGAGAGGGAGGGTTGGTCATGGGATGAGGCCGGGGATGAGAGAAAGGGGTTCACCTAAATACCTGTCAACTTGGTCGACTGCATCCACTGCTCTCTGTGTGGCCTCCTCTACGTCAGTGAGACCAAGTGGAGAGTCAGAGACCACTTTTTAGAGCATCTGCACTCTGTTCACGAGAAATGACAACACCTTCCGGTCACAAACCATTTCAACTCCCCCTCCCACTCTTCAGACAACATGTCCATCCTGGGCCTCCTCCAGTGTTACGATGACACCACCCACAAACGGAGGAGCAACACTTCATTTTCAGCCTCAGGAGCCTACAACTCGATGGCCAAAACATGGAATTCACCAGCTTTAAAATCTCCCCACCCCCGGCCTCATCCCATGTCCAACCTTCCATCTCACCTCTGCCTCCTCGACCTGAGAAAACCTATCCATCTTCTCTCCCATCTATCCACCCCTCCAAGCCCACTGACCAATCCCCACCACTCCCTACCTGTACTCACTTATCACCAAAACACCTACGTTCCTCAGCCCATCCCTCCTCTCTATTTATTTCTGAGCTCCCTTCCCCCTCCCCAATTCTGAAGAAGAGTCCTGATCTAAAATGTCAACTTTCCTGCTCCTCTGTCTTCCTGCAACTCAACACTGTGTTATCACAGTCTGCAACCTGACAGTCTAGTATATCCTCACTCTACTCGTACCATCAAGCCAGAGGATCAACTCTGATCCAGTGAAGACCAGGAGTACAAACAGGCATATCCTCAAAATGAGGTGTCATTGTTGAAGCTACAATGTGGAGGTGCTGGCATTGGACTAGGTTGGATAAGGTTAAAAATCACACAACACTAGGTTATTGTCCAATAGGTTTATTTGAAAACACTAGCTTTAGGAGCGTTGCCCTTCACACCTGATGAAGGAGCAACACTACAAAAGCTAGTGTCTTCAAATAAACCTTTTGGACTATAACGTGGTGTTGTGTGATTTTTGACTTGACAGAACTTTATCATTTGTATGCCAAACATCACTCAAACAGCAAGTAACAGACAGAGTTAAGTGAATCCAGAACCAGTAGATCAGATCTAAGCTTTACAGTTGTACCACATCCAGTAGTGAGTGGTGGTGGAGGACAATTAACTCACAAGAGGAGGAAGTTCCACAAATATCCGCACCCTCAGTGATTCAGGAGTCGAGTACATCAGTGTGCAAGATAAAGCTGAAATGTTTGCAACAACCTTTAGCCAGAAATGTTGAGTAGATGATCCATCTTGATATTCTCTAAGAGTTACCAGCATCACAAATGCCAGTCTTACAGCCAATTTGATTCACTGCATTTGATATCATGAAATGGCTGAAGGTGTATGATACTGCTAAGGCTGTGAGCCCTCAACATTCTGGCATGGAACTGAAGGCCTGTGCTCTAGAACCTGATGCACTCCTAACCAAACTGTTCCAGGACAGTTACAACACTGGAATTTACCCAGCAATGTGGAAAAGTACCCAGATGTGTCCTGTACAGAAAGAGCAGGACAAATACAGCCCAGCTAATTCATAGAATCCCCTAAAGTATGGAAAAAGGCCACTCAGCCCATTGAGTCAACTCCAAAGACCATCCCAACCAGGAATACCCTCCTACATTACCCATGGATAATCCAGCTAGCTTGCACATCCCTGTAAACAGTGAGCATTAAAACATGGCCAATCCACCCAACCTACACATCTTTCGACTGTGGGAGGAAACCAGAGCACCTTGAGGAAACCCACAACATGTGGGGAGAATATGCAAACTCCACACAGACAGTTGCCCAAGGCTGGACTACCGAACCAAATACCGTTAATTATCAGTAAAGTGACGGAAGGTATCACCAACAGTGCTATCATGCAACACTTGCTCAGTTTTTGTTCCACTGGGACTACCCAGCTCTCGATCTCATTATGGCTTTGGTTCTAACAAAGATGTAGAAGACAGAGGGTAGCTGTGGAGGGGTGTTTTTTTGACTGGACATCTGTGACCAGTGGTGTTCCACAAGGGTCACTGCTGGGACCTCTGTTGTCTACAATATATATAAATCATTTGGATGAAAATGTAATTGGTCTGATTAGTAAGTTTGCAGACTACCATGAAAATTGGCAAAGTGGTGGATAATGAGGAGGGTTGTCAAAACATACAGCAGGATATATATATACAGATCAGTTGGAAAGTTGGGCAGAGAAATGACAGATGAAGCTTAACCCAGAGAAGTGTGAGGTGTTGCATTTTTGAGGGTTAAATGCAAGAGGAAAGTGTACAGTAAATGGCAAGACCCTTAGTTTATACAGTACATACACATTGATAAACAGTAAATCTTCTGTATCCACAAAATCACGAATTTGCTTATCCACATCACAAAATAAATTACACAAAAATCATCATCCGTGGGCAAACTCACGTATCCACTATTTTTAACTTATTGTAATGAGCTTCACACTTGTGAATGTTGTCATTCATGGGGATTTCTCAGGAGTGAAACCCTCGCAGCTATGGAGGAATGACTTGTACAGAGGGATCTCGGAATACACGTCCATAGCTCCCTGAAAGTGGCAACACAAGTGGATAAGGTAGTAAAGAAGGCACACAACATGTTTGCCTTCATCGGTTGGGGTACTGAGTATGAAAGTTGGCAAGTCATGTCACAACTGAATAAGACTTTAGTTAAGCCACATTTGGAGTATTGTGGGCAGTTCTGGTTACCACGCTATAGGAAGGATACAGAGGCTTTGGAAAGAATGCAAAAGCGATTACTAGGGTGTTGCCTGAATTGGAACGTATTAGTTATAAGGAGAAGTTGGACAAACTTCGATTGTTTTCACTGGAGCATTGGAAGCTGAATGGTGACCTGGTAGAAGCATATAAAATTATGAAAAGAATGGATAGTGTGGATAGCCAGAGTCTATTTCACAGGGTGGAAATGTCAGATGCTAAGGGGCATAGGTTTAAGGTGAGGGGGGAAAGTTTAAAGGAGATTTGTTTGGCAGGTTTTTTTACACAGAGGGTTGTAAGTGCTTGGAACATGCTGCCAGGAAAGTTGGTAGAAGCAGATATGATAGGAACATTTAAGAGGTTTTTAGACAGACACAAAAACAAGCAGAGAATAGATCAGTACTGGAAGATGGGATTAGTTTA
Source organism: Stegostoma tigrinum (assembly GCF_030684315.1). Lineage (NCBI taxonomy): Eukaryota > Metazoa > Chordata > Chondrichthyes > Orectolobiformes > Stegostomatidae > Stegostoma > Stegostoma tigrinum. The sequence continues at coordinate 28,767,245 of NC_081383.1, forward strand.
GAATGGCATCAAGTCAACCTGACATGGTGGGCAAAGGACCTGTTCCTATACTATTCTATATTGTTCTATGTTCTAAAGACACTGTGGGTGTCTCTACGCTAAATGAACTGCAACGGTTCAAGAATGCAGCTCTCCATCAACTCCTCAAGGATAATTATGAGTGGACAATAAGTGCTGTCCCAGTCAGTAAAGTCTGCATTCCCAACAAATATAAAAAAAACCTAATTTCATCTTGAATATCTCAATTGAACTCAGTTTCACCACATTGTCTGGCAGTGCATTCCAGACGGTAAGCGTTTGCTGTGTGAAAATATCTTTCCTCATATCACTTTTGCTTCTTTCACTAATTTCTTTAAACCTGTATTCTCTTGTTTTTTTTATTCTTGAAGGATTGAAAACATACTCTCACAATTTCCTCTGTCCTGACTTCTTATTATTTTAAATGTTTCAAGCAAATCTCCTTCAACTGTTCTCCTCTAAGTAGTACAGTCCCAGCTTGTCCAATCGATGATTGCTTGTAACTGCAAGTCTTCACCCTGGAACCACTCCCATAAATCTTTTCTGCACACCCTCCAAAACCCTCACATTCTTCTTAAAGTACTGCACACAGACCTAGATTTAATAGTCTGACTGAGACCAGGCTAGTGTCTTGTATAAGCTCGATGTAACCTCCTTGCTCCTGAGCAATCCCCCTGTTAATAAACCTAGGATACTGTTTTCATTATTGATGGATTTCTCAACATGTCCTACTACCTTTGATGACTGATTCATATACTCAGCTTTCCTGCTCCTGCACTCTTTTGAAGTTATACCTTTTAGTTTATGTTGAGTCTTCACATTCTTCCTGCCAAAATGCATCACGTCGCACTGCTCTGTATTGTAATTCACCTGCCATTTATCCATCCAATCTACAAATACATATCTGTCACGATTTTGGAATCTTCCAAGTTTCAGATCATCTGCAAATTTTAAAATTGTCCTCTGTACACCAAGTTCTGGCTTATTAATATACACAACACTGAACCTGGGGGCCGCACGGTAGCTCAGTGGTTAGCACTGCTGCCCCATAGTGCCAGGGATGTGGTTTCGATTCCATGCTCGGGTGATTGTCTGTGTCGAGTTTGCACATTCTCCTCATGTTTGCATGGGTTTGTTCTGGTTTCCACTCACAGTCCAAAGATGTGCAGGCTAGGTAGATTGGCCATGCTAAATTGCCCGTAGTGTTCAGGGATGTGTAGATTGGGTGGGTTATTGAGGGATGGGTTTGGGTGGGATGCACTGAGGGTCGGTGTGGACTTGTTGGGCCGGAGGGCCAGTTTCCACACTGCAGGGATTCTATGATTCTATGAACCCTGAGGAACTATTCTACATAGTTTCGGGGCAGCACGGTGGCTCAGTGGTTAGCACTGCAGCCTCACAGCACCAGGGACCCGGGTTTGATTCCAGCCTGTGTGGAGTTTGCACATTCTCCCCGTGTCTGCGTGGGTTTCCTCCTGGTGCTCCGGTTTCCTCCCATTGTCCAAAGATGTGCAGGCTAGGTGGATTGGCCATGCTAAATTGCCCATAGTGTTCAGGGGTGTGTGGGTTACAGGGGATTGGTCTGGGTGGGATGCTTCAAAGGGCGGTGTGGACTTGTTGGGCCAAAGGACCTGTTTCCACACTGTAGGGAATCTAATCTAATCTAATCTAGTTTCAAAAACATCTATTAATGATTACACTCTGTTTTGCATCAGTTAGCCAACTTTATATCCATGTTGCTAATGTACACTTTTGTCCATGAGCTTTAACTTTGCTCGCAGGTCTGTTGTGAGGCATTGTGTCAAATGGCTTGTGGAAGTCTACAAACACCACATCAAAAGTACTGCCATTCAACCCTTCCTGTTACCTCCTTGAAAAACTCCATTATGTTAGTTAAATGTGATTTTTCATTGAAAATATCCAAGATGCCTCTCCTGAATTAATCAGCATGAGTCCATGTGACTGTTATTTTGGTCCTGAATTGTTGTTCTGAGGTCTATAGTTGCTTAACTTACCCTTACGTGCTTTTAAGAAAAAGGGCATAAAATTTGCAATTCTCTCACTCTCTTGTATCACCCTGAGTCTAAGGAAGACTGAAAAACTTTTGCCAGTGCCTCTGCAATGTCCACTCTTATTTCTTTCAATATCTTGAGATGCATCTGATGCAGTCCTGGTGCATTGTCAACTTTAAGTACAGTCAGCTGATTAAATACCTTACATCAGTAAGGGAGTTGGTCAGGAAGGGGAGAGAGTAGACTAGAATCTGTATTGAATTATATGATGCAAGTAAACAGTTGTGCAATATCCACAGACTACACTTTTGTTAACCGGATGACTAGCAACATAACAGTCAGTTATATTTTCTGCCTGTTGACTGTCATAAGAACACTTGTCCTTCATTATCAGAATTGCCACCTTTGTTGACAGCTACTTGAAATGAGTAGGAGATATTAGGAAGGTGGCTGAGCAGGCCACCTAGCACATTTCCTTCCTAACCTTCCACCGCTTCTCTACCTTTGTTTGAATAAAACTCACCCCAGCAGCTCTCCTGGTCACCCTCTGTGCCAAGCCCTCACCTGTGGGCCCTCCTCTGGTTCCCCTGGCACCCCTGCTTCTCTGGCCCAGTGTCTCTTATTCAAAGAACAAAGAACAAAGAAAATTACAGCACAGGAACAGGCCCTTCGGCCCTCCAAGCCTGCGCCGATCAAGATCCTCTGTCTAACCTGTCATCTATTTTCTAACGATCTGTGTCCATTTGCTGCCTGCCCATCCCATGTACCTGTCCAAATATATCTTAGAAGACGCTAACGTGTCTGCGTCTACCACCTCTGTTGGCAATGCGTTCCAGGCACCCACCACCCTCTGTGTAACGAACTTTCCTCCTCTCACTTTGAACTCATGACCCCTAGTAATTGAGTCCTCCACTCTGGGAAAAAGCTTTTTGCTATCCACCCTGTCTATACCCCTCATGATTTTGTAGACCTCAATTAGGTCCCCCTCAATCTCCGTCTTTCTAATGAAAATTATCCTAATCTACTCAACCTTTCTTCATAGCTCGCACCCTTCTTACCAGGCAACATCCTGGTGAACCTCCTCTGCACCCTCTCCAAAGCATCCACATCCTTTTTGTAATGTGGCGACCAGAACTGTACACAGTACTCCAAATGTGGCTGAACCAAAGTCCTATACAACTGCAACATGACCTGCCAACTCTTGTACTCAATACCCCATCCAATGAAGGAAAGCATGCCATATGCCTTCTTGACCACCCTATTGACCTGCGTTGTCACCTTCAGGGAACAATGGACCTGAACACCCAGATCTCTCTGTTCATCAATGTTCCCTAGGACTTTTCCATTTACTGTATAGTTCGCCCTTGAATTTGATTGTCCAAAATGCATCACCTCGCATTTGCACGGATTGAACTCCATCTGCCATTTATCTGCCCAACTCTCCAGTCTATCTATATTCTGCTGTAATACTTCACTATCTGCAAACCACCAATCTTAGTGTCATCTGCAAACTTGCTGATCAGACCACCTACACCTTCCTCCAATTCATTTACGTATATCACAAACAACAGTGGTCCCAGCACAGATCCCTGTGGAACACCACTGGTCACAGGTCTCCAATTTGAGAAACTCCCTTCTACTAGTACTCTCTGTCTCCTGTTGCCTAGCCAGTTTTTTATCCATGTAGCTAGCACACCCTGGACCCCATGTGACTTCACTTTCTCCATCAGCCTGCCATGGGGAACCTTATCAAACGCCTTACTGAAGTCCATGTATATGACATCTACAGCCTTTCCCTCATCATCCAGCTTTGTCACGTCCTCAAAGAATTCTATTAAGTTGGTAAGACATGACCTTCCCTGCACAAAATCATGTTGCCTATCACTGATAAGCCCATTTTCTTCCAAATGGGAATAGATCCTATCCCTCAGTATCTTCTCCAGCAGCTTCCCTACCAATGACGTCAGGCTCACCAGTCGATAATTACCTGGATTATCCTTGCTGCCCTTCTTAAACAAGGGGACAACATTAGCAAGTCTTTCCCCATAGTTTGTATTGGTGACCTCAAAAAATAGTTATTGGGAAGAACAGACTTAACAGAAGTCTCACCCTAGCAAAACTGAAAACATTGATTCTGAGGGGCAAACTGTTCACTGATTGGAGTCAGACCTGACACATAGGCGGATGGTCAATGTTGTTGGAGGTCAGTTATTTCAACTCCAGAACATCTTTGTGGGAGTTCCTCAGGGTAGTGTCCTAGGCTCAACCGTCTTCAACTGCTTCATCAATGATCTTCCTACCATTGTAAATTCAGTGGGGAAGTTTGTCAATGATTGCAACATGTTCAGCACCATTCACGACTCCTCCAATACTGAACAATGCATGTTCAAATGCAACTAGATCTGGACAATATTCAGGCTTGGGCTGACAAGTGGCAAGTAACATTTGTGCATCACAAATGCCAGGCAATGATCACCTCCAATAAGAGATAATCTAAGCACTGCCGCTTGACATTCAATGGTATGACCATCACCAAATCCCCCAGTCTCAACATCTATGGGGTTATCATTGATCAGAAACACAAGTAGACTCACCACATGAACACAGTGGCTACAAAAGCAAGTCAGAGGCAAGGAATACCATAGCAAGTAACTCACTTCTTGACTCCCCAAAATCCACCATCTAGGAGTCAGGAGTGTGATGCAATACTCCCCTCTTTCCTGGATGGACACAGCTCCAAAAAAGCTAATGAAGCATGACACCATCCAGGATAAAGCAGCCCACTTGATTGGCACCAGATCCACAAACATTCACTCCCTCCACCAGCAACATTCAGTAACAACAGTGTGTAAAATCTACAAGGTGCACTGCAGAAATTCACCAAAAACCCTCAGGTAGCACCTTCCAATCCCACAAACACATCCATCTAAAAGGACACCACTACTTGGAAATAGATCACATTTCCTTCATTGTCATTGGGTTAAAATCTTGGAATTCCCTCCCTAAGGGTCAACTGACAGCACATGAACTGCAGCAGTTCAAGAAGGAAGCTCATAACCACCTTCTCAAGGGCAACTAGAGACAGGCAATATATGCTGGCCAGCCAGTGATGCCCATGTCACGCAAGTAATTTTTTTTTAAAATTAGAGGATTAATAAGCTCAAGGAAGATTACTATTGCAATTTTAATAAAGTATTTCATATCAATTTATATATTTCCTTCCAATTCAATTACAAAGTGTCCATTTGAAAATAACATCTTGGAATTATTTTACAGATCTTCGCAAACACAACCATTTTCTCAGAGTTATTTAAATATTCAAGGAATTTGCATAATAGCAATGAAGTGGAAGGTTTAATAAGTCAAACTGATGACATTTCTGCAATTATAGGAATAAACCAAGAAAAGCTTATTATGGACAGAAAATTTCTGGAAATTATAAGCCAGGTGGCAATTTAATGAGAATTATTCATGAGTCAAAATTGAATGCACCCAACTGTAAGATCAGCATCTGACCTCTAACTATCCTGTTCCTCAATCTGAAAGTAAATGTGAGATTTAATGCTGAAAACCATGTTGCCAAGATCTCTGTCAATAAGGAAAGGAAATTTACATCTACTGTATGGGACTACCTCTAATTATTATTCACTTACAAATTAATTAGAACATTAACAGAGTCAAACTTTTCCTTTGTCTTTGATTTGTTTAGTTTGCCCCTCCACTATCTATATCAGTAAAATAGTCCTCCAGGACTAATAATTACCTGTTCTCCTGAGAATGTGATTAAAACAGTTGCAACACTTTTACAAATAAGAATATTATGTAACATTAGAAAACCTCCTTCTCACTCCAGTGTTTTTATCCCTCTTTTACTTATTATTAATTTGTGGATCTCCAGAATGTCTCAGTGGAGAACCACAGACATTGGTAAAGGACTAAGGGGTAACTGTCATCATGGACAATTCCTGGGTAGTTTGGCCCACTTCATTATACTGTCAACATTGAATCAGAATGTTGATAATTTCAAGACTTCCTGTAGCCCAGTTAGGAACAGTCTTACATCTGCGTTAGAATGTTGTGGGTTCGGGTTACAATCCAGAGACAGGAATTTAAACAAAAAGGCCGAAACCCTTCATTCTGAGAGAGTGCCCTACTTATAGGGATGTTTTATTTGGGATGGATTAAACTGAGGTGCAAGTATAAACTCCCATGGCATGATTTAGAAGAAGGGCATGGGATTTCATTGGGATGTCCTTTCCGATATTTATCCCTCAGTAAACCATACAAAAACAGAATCTCTCGTCATTATCACACTGCCAATTGTGGGGGCTACGCGTGCAAATTGGCTGCTGTGTCTCTAATATTATAACAGTGACTTCATTTGAAAAGTACAGAGTCAGTTGTAAAATGCTTCAGGATATCCTGAGATTGTAAAAGGCACTGGAGTCATAGAGTTGTAAACCACAGAAACAGATTTTTTGGTCCAACTCATTCATGCTCATCTAGTCTCATTTGTCAGCTTTTGGCCTATATCCCTCTAAACACTTTCTATTCATGTACCATCCAGATGCCTTTTAAATGTTGTAATTGTACCAGCCTCCACCACTTCCTCTGGCACGTCATTCCATACATGCACCAACCTTTGCATGAATCAGTTGCCTCAGGTCCCTTTTATATTTTTACATTCTCATCTTAAAGCTATGCCCTCCTATTTTGGATTCTCCTACTCTGGGGAAAAAAAAACCTTGGCTAGTCATTCATGTCCTTCATGATTTTACAAACCTCTATAAGGCCACCCCTCCGCCTCCAACACTTCAGGGAAAATAGCCCCAGCCTATTCAGCTTCTCTCTATAGCTCAAACCCTCCAAACCTGGCAATATCCTTGTAGATCTCTTCTGCACTCTTCCAAGTTTAACAATATCTTTCCTACAGCAGGGAGACCAGAATTGAACACGTTATTCCAAAAGTGGCCTAACCAACATCCAATATAGTCGCAACATGATATCCCAATTCCTACACTCAATGCACTGACCGATGAAGATAAGTGTATCAAATGTCTTCTCCACCACCAGGTCTACCTGTGACTCCACCTTAAAGAAACTATGCACCTGCACCCATAGGTCTCTTTGTTCAGCAACGCTCTCCAGGCCCCTACCATTAACTGTATGAGCCCTGCCCTAGTTTGCCTTACCAAAATGCAACACCTCACATTTATCTAAACTAAACTCCATCTGTCACTCCTTGGATCATCGGCCCATCTGATCACAGCCCTGTTGTACTCTGGGAGAGCGTTCTTCCGTGTCCACTGCACCACCAATTTTGGTACCCTCTGCAAATTTATGAACCATACCTCCTATATTCACATCCAAATCACATACATAAATGGCAAAAAGCATTGGATCCAGCAACTCCATCCTTGCAGCATACCTCTGATCACAGGCCTCCAGTCCAAAAACTAACGCTCCACTACTACCCTCTGTCCCCTACCTTCAAGCCAATTTTGTATCAAATTGGCCAGCTCCTCCTGGATTCCATGTGATCTAACCTTGCTAACCAGATTACCATGCAGAACTTGGTCAAACACCTTGCCGAAGTCCATAAGGCAATGTCCACCACTCTGCCTTCATTAGTCTTTTATTTCACTTCTTCAGAAAACTCAACCAAGTTTGTGAGATACGATTTCCCATGCACAAAGCCAATGTTGGCATTCTGTAACCAGTCCTTGCTTTTCCAAATGCATGTAAATCCTGTCGCTCAGAATCCCCTCCAACAACTTACTCACTACTGATATCAGGCTTACCAGCTCATAGTTCCCTGGCTTTTCCTTATAGCCTTTCTTAGATAATGGCACTGCACTAGCCAACCTCCAGTCTTCTGGCACCTCACCTGTGGCTACTGGTGATACAAATGTCTCAGCCAGCGCCCCAGCAATCACTTCCCTAGCTTCCCACAGAGTTCTGGGATACACTTGATCAGGTCCCAGAGTTTATCCACCTTTATGTGTTTTAAGACATCCGGAACCTCCTCTTCTATACTATGGACACTTTTCAAGATCTCATTATTTATTTCCCCAAGTTCAATAGTTTCCATTTCCTTCTCCACATTAAATACTGTTGTAAAATACTCATATAGTATCTCATCCATCTCCAATGGTTCCACACATAGATGGTTTTGTTGATCTTTAAGGGGCCCTATTCTCTCCCTAATTATTCTTTTGGTGTTAATGTATTTGTAAAATCTTTCTGGATGGTCCTCAGCCCTACTTGACAAAGCTACCCCATGTCACTTTTTTGCCCTCCTGATTTCCCTCTGAGGTATACTCCTATAGCCGTTATACTCCTCAAGGGATTCACTCAATCCCTGCAGTCTATACCTGACATATACCTGTTTCTTTTTTTTGTCATAATCTCAATTTCTCTCATCATCCAGCATTTTCTACACCTAGTAGTCTTGTCCTTTGCACTAATAGGCACATACTGTCTCTGAACTCTTATTAGCTCATTTTTGAAGGCCACCAACTCCCCAAGGATCCCTTTCCCACATATCTGCTGGAGAATAAAGGAAAACACACTCTGCTTTATTAGTGACATCCTCCCTATAATCCTCAGCCCACTGCACTCACCTATCTCTAAGGATCTCAGAGATAATCCCTGTGAAGTTCTTGGAGCATTGCCAGCTGCAGCCATTGGTCTCAGAGGTGCTGTTGGACTAGGGGGAGCGGGTGGTGGGAGGCTGTGTGGGATTTTGATTCCGTTCAAGACTTGATGTGATGGGAGGCATGATGCTGTCCAGATTAAATACTTGCTTACAATGGAACTGCATAGTGAGACCCATAGCTAAACAACAGAAGGTTCCCACCAGCCCCCTCACCATTTGAAAAGATCCCTGTCAAAGAACAAAGAGAACAAAGAAAATCACAGCGCAGGAACAGGCCCTTTGGCCCTCCAAGCCTGCACCGATCAAGATCCTCTGTCTAATCTGTCATCTATTTTCTAAGGGTCTGTGTCCATTTACTCCCTGCCCATCCATGTAACTGTCCAAATATATCTTAAAAGATGCTAACGTGTCTGCGTCTACCACCTCCGCTGGCAACACGTTCCAGGCACCCACCACCCTCTGTGTAAAGAACTTTCCACGCATATCTCCCTTAAACTTTCCTCCTCTCACTTTGAACTCATGACCCCATGTCATTTGGAACATTATTTCTATGATTTCAATTATAGTCTATTGCAAATTTCTATTCACATATTCAGCTCTACTGTGATGTTTCACAGCAGAAGAGAGATTCTATGGAGTCACAGGATTATTCCAATTGACAAAAATATTTTGTGGAAATTTGCTCATTTGTTGTCCTGAAGATGTTGTTGAAAGCCAACTTTGATATCAAGGCTCATGAAACATAACAGGAATGTTCAAAATGTGAATGGTAAATGATTGAATGAAAGGATTAAAGGACCCAGTTGTCACATTTGTCAAGACAAATTGATCTGTTGAATAATAATTTTAACTGCTTCATAAAATCATACAATTCTGAGCAAGGACATTTGATCCATCATATATGTGCTGCTTTTTTGTGTCATAATATGCCCATAACAGGTAGAGGCAAATTCAATTGAGGCATTCAAGAAACCACTGGATGATTAATTGGACAGAAGTAATGTGCAGGGGATGGGGATAAAGCAGGACATTGGCAGTGGGCGATGATGCTCATTTGAAAATGAGGTGCAGGGATCAATGGGCTGAATGGCTTCTTCTGCACTGTGACACTTCTTTGATCCAGGACTCTGAATGTGGAATGGATGGTTGAGGAGATAGCAAGAGCAAAAACTGTCTTCAGCTTTGGATATCTTTATAACACAGTCTGTTACATATCAAGACTCAAGAATACAAAACATCATATTTGGGGACATATCAGGCCTTCACGTTACTGTTACATTTTTGAGAGACTGTTCCATGAACTCTACCACCTAATGCAAATTGGCTGACTCAACAATTGCACTGTATCTTTCGACACATTTTTAACATTCACATACACTTCTGCTTAGTTCTCCAAGTTTCTCTCATCCTTCTCTTTCTTAACTCTGCGCAGACCATGCTATTCACGGCGAATGAAGAGCAGCTCCTAACAGCATCACAAAGTTACTCCAGGGTCACAAAATCCCAATCCCTGGCCCTTTCCCTCTAGTACTGCACATGCCCACCATTAGAAGTTATTTTCTGGATCTGCCATCATCAATACAAAGTAAATCCATCAGACACAGCTACAACCAGGAGTGAAATAACTGAAAGAGTCAGATTGATTACAAAAATCACAAACATTTATGTCCTCAAAATTAGATCCATTTCATTAAGGTTTTAGTCGTGTTGCATCCAATTCTCTTTTGTCATCAGGTCCAGTCATGTAACTGCAAATAAACCAAATTAATTATATTCACTCAATGTTTTCATTGGTCACTGCATTGAGTAAAAGAGTTGGGAAATCATTTTATGGTTGTACAGGACATTGGTGAGACTACTTTTGGAATACTGCGTTCAGTTCCTGTTTCCTTGCTATAGGAAAGATGTTGTTAGACTTTAAAGGATTCAAAAAAGTTTTACAAAGACATTGCCAGGACTGGAGGGTTTGGGCAGTGGACAGGCTGAATAAGCGGGAGCTTTTTCCCCAGAGGGTCCTCTGAGGGGTTACGTTATAAAGGTTTATAAAATCATGAGGGGCAGGATAGGGTGAATAACCAAGGTCTTTTCCTCAGGGTAAGGGAATCCAAAACTAGAGGGCATAGGTTTAAGATGAAAGGGAAAAGATTTAAAATGGACCTGTGGGTCAATGTTTTCGCGTGGAGAGTGGTGCATGTATGGAATGAGCTGCTAGAGGCAGTGATGAAGGCTGGTATAATTACAACATTTAAAAGGCATCTGGATGGGTACATGAATAGGAAAGGTTTAGAGGGATATGGGCCAAATGCTGGCAAATGGGACTAGATTAATTTAGGTTATTTGGTCGGTGTGGGACGAGTTGGACCGAGGGGTCTGTTTCTTTGTGCGTAACTGTACGATCCTTTCACATTCTGAGGACTTTCCAGAGTCCCTGACAACCAACACATTACTTTTCAAGTTTAGTCAATGTTGCTATATAAATATCTGCAGCAGACAAGTTGCAAACAAAGTCACTCAACAGCTGATATCAATGACTAGTTAATCTGTGATGAGAGATAAACACCGTCCAGGTCACAAAGAGAACTCTCTGCCCTTCATGGAATAGCACAATGGAATCTTTCATATCAAGCCCAACAGAGAGACAGTTTAATCAATACAGCAATTCTTCATTACTGCATGATGAACCAAAAACAACAGCGACTAGTATTGCACCTTTAATAAAACATCCCAAGGCCTTTCACAGATGGATTATAAATTGAAGCATAACACAGGGCCATTTAATGAGCTATTAGTTCAAAAGAATGAAAGTTTTTAAACAGATACTGTTTTGAAGGAATGTCTTAATGAAAGTTAGGCGGAGAGCATTGGGTCTGGGAAATTTAATATATATTAGTGTAGGTTAACCAGCAGTGCTGCTGACATGGAATTCCAGAATTTGCTTCCAGCAACAGTGAAGGAATTGCTTGGTGTGTGATTTGTAGGGAAATGTGTAGGTGATGATGTACCTACTGTATATGTTTGCTTCTCTAATTGTTAGAGATCATGATATATACAGAGTTATTGACAGAGCTTTGATGAGTTGCTGCAGTGCATTTTGTATATAGTACACAGAGCTGCCACTCTGTATCAATGCTGGAAAGAGTAAATGTTTAAGTTAGTGAATGTGGTGCCGATCTGGCAGGCTGCATTGTCCTCACTGGTGTTGAGCTGCTTTAATGTTGTTGAAGCTGCAATGATCCAGCTGCAAAGTATTCCATAACAGTCCTGGCTTGTGCCTGATAGGTGGTGTTCAGGGCCAAGTCAGGAGATGGACTGCTCATCTCAGATGCCTCTGACTCTGCTGTTATTGAACACAATTGCAGCCAGCACCTTCAAAGGACACTTTTAATTTTGTTTGCAACAGCAACATTCAAACAGGTTCACAAACAGGCTTGTAGAGTGATAGAGCCATAGAGTTGTACAGCTCGTAAACAGACCCTTTGGTCCACTCATGCATGCCAACTAGGTTTCCTAAACTGAACTAGTCTCACTTGCCTGTGTTTGGTCCATATCACTCCAAATTCTTCCTATTCATGTACCCATCAAGATGCCTTTGATTTGTTGTAATTGTACAAGCTTCCACCATGTCCACTGACAGCTCATTCCATACGCGCACCCTCTGTGTGAAAAGTTGCCCTCGGTCCTGATTAAATCTTTCCTCTCTCACTACAAACCTATGCCCTCTAATTTTAGACTCCTCTATCCTTGGAAAAAGACCTTGCCTATTTACCCTATCCATGCCCCTCATGATTTTATAAACCTCTATTAGGTCACCCCTCAGCCTTTGACCCTCTGAGGGAAAAAGCTCCAGCCAATTCAGCCTATCCCTATAGCTCAAACTCTCCAGTCTGGCAATATCAATGTAATTTTTTTTCCGTACCCGTGAAAAAATCATAATTGTTCTGATGCCGGATATTAGCCCTGTTTATTCCTCCTACCATCGCTAATACTCCTATGCCTCTAAGAAAAGCCAGTGAGATCTCAGTGTTGAATTCCAACTTCTGAAACTGTCTTGGACTCGATCAATCTTTATCTGATGGAAAGATGTGGTGGTGGGGAAAGAGACACTACTTCCGAGCTGCCAAACTAGTTTTGACAGAGAAAGCCATCTATCAAAAGCACTGCAAAGCGTATGAAAAATGATCAGGTTTCTCAAAGCCTAGGACATTGCATTTATTGAAATCCAAGGCTGTCTTCTAATCTAATCTAACCACCATCCCTTAACATTTAGTGATGTTAACATCTCTGAATCCCCCACTATCAACATCCTGGAGTTACCATTGACCAGAACCTCAACTGGAGTCCCTATACAAATACAGTGGCTACAAGAGCCTGTTGGAGGCCAGGAATGCTGTGGTGGGTAACTCACTTGCTCACTCCCCAACCTGTCCACCAGGCAACAAGGCTACAAGGCACCAGTCGGGACTGTGATGGAATACTTCCCATTTGGTTGGATAGGTGCAGCTCCAGCAACGTTCACGAAGCTTGACACCATCCAGGACAAAGCAGCCTGCTTGATTAGAACCACATCCACATGCATCCACTCCCTCCGACACCACTGTTTGGTAGCCACAGTGAAAGATTCATTGTAGAAATTCACCAGAGATCCTTGGCCAATTCCTTCCAAACACACATCCACCTTCACCTAGAAGGACAGGGGGAGGCTAGGGGGAGGTAATAGCCTGGTGGTATTATTGCTGGACTGTTAATGCAAAGATCAGACAACATTCTGGGGACCCAGGTTCGAATCCTGTCACGGCAGATGGTGGAATTTGAATCACTAAAATACCTGGAATTAAGAATCTAACGATGACCATGAATCCATTGTCTATTGTCAGAAAAACCTATCTGGTTCACTAATGTCCTTTAGGGAAGGAAACTGCCATCCTTACCTGGTCTGGCCTACATGTGACACTAGACCTACAGCAATGTGGTTGACTCTTAACTGTCCTCTGGACAATAAATACTGCCTAGCCAGTGACGTCCTCATCCCGTGAATGATTAAAGAACAACAAATGAATAAAGAAATAAAAAACCATGGGAACACCACCAGCTACGAGTTCCTTTCCAAGCCACTCACTATGCTGACCTTCTCTGTTGCTGGGACAAAATCCTGGAATTCCCTCCCTAAGTGTGTCAACCTACAGCATGCGGCCTGTTCAAGAAGGCAGGTCACCACCACCTTTTCAAAGGCAGCTAGGGATAGACAATAAATTCTGGCTAAACCAGAGACACCCATGTTGCACAAGTAAATTAAAAAGGAAGTTCTCGGTACCATCATCGTTTCAGGTCTGTTCCCATTCAGAACAATTTCAGTCTGTATGTTCTACATACAGTCTTTAAGGCAGGGTTTTATATACCCCCAGAGGCTGCAGAGGAATGACAGAATTAAATACATTTGAAATACATTAAAAACATTTGCAACAGGACATTTTATTACACTGGTTTCTTGCTTACAACACGCTCTCATAGGCTACCATTGTAATCCTGGCATTTTAAGTAATGCTTTCTCCCTTAAGCATCGAACAACGATGTCTTGAAGGAAACCTTGGATTGTACTGCATGGAAACTGTACCCATTCTATAACCTACAAGGAGGGCTAAGTAATACCCCATAAGCAGTACTTTGGTTACTGTATACAATATGTAGTTGGTCATAGGGTCCACCTTGCAATTGAGGCCGAGACTGCAGCAAAAATTCTCAAGGTGTAATTTGAGATTAACTTTCTGCTAACAGACTTTGGAACAACGGCCATTGGCCATGATTGTGTTGATCAAGTGAGCAATTTTCCAGTATCTCCTTTCTGTCCTGGTTCTACTAGTTACCCTAGGTTTGTCTTTGGTGAAATGGGTGACTAGCAATGAAATTGAAGTTAGGCAATCCATTTCTGAAGAAGAGAAACACTGGACTCAAAATGTCAACTCTGTTTCTCTCTCCATCAAGGCTGCCAGACCTGCCGAGATTCTCTACAATTCTCAGTGTTTGTTTCAGATTTCCAACATCAACAATATTTTGTATTTACTGGGTACGCGAGCTCTGACTCCAGTCAACTGTGGAGGGCCCAATGATGTGGCACTTTAATTCCATAATGTGGGGCTAACATTAATGACCATTCACTGCCCACAGACTAACCTGAATGATAAATATAGAAGTAACAGGAGCAAGTGAAAAGTTGGTTGATTAGAGGGTCTGCTGATGTCGGTTAGAGAGGGAAACATTAGGATTTGGGATAGGTGTTCGATCAGAAATTCAGCTAGTCCTGAGGGGTGTGTGAGAAATCAGGGCCCTAAATAGGGGAAGTGAATATGATGTGGTGGGTAAGACAAGTTCTAGTGGTAGGATATGGTGGATTGGGTGATGGTCATGATGACAGGAAGGATACAGAATTAAGCCCATACATACAATGCGCTGGTTGTGTTTGGAATTGAGGCCTGGTGGTGGCAGCCAACAGAATGGGCGAGGGGGTCATGGTTGAGGATGGAATGGTGATGTTAGTGGATGGGGCAGAGAGGATTCAGCTGGTTGTGTGGAGAGTGAGTGTGAGTCAGAGGCCTCGCAATGGGCTTGGAGGTCTCAGGGCAAGTGTTTTATAGGGTTCTGTTGGGCCAACAGCAGTCTTGCCCACCAGTCAAAGCACCAGCGAAGAGCCCCTTCAAGCCTATGGAGAAGGTTAGATGGCACCAGGCAAAATGGGCACCAACAGCCATTCCCATGTTTTAGGCCCCTGGTGGCAGAAATCCCATCCACTAAGTGGTTTCAGACAATCATAGGCCATTAGCTCCTGATGCCGCCAATTGGACTGGTGGCAGCTGGCCCAATTCATCCTCCAAAGACCCTTGATCTTGTGGGATCCAGATTAAAGCTGTTCTATATCGTAAACAGGCACAGAATTCCTGATAGCAAGTGGAACCCCTCCCCAATTATCCTGGCAGGCTTTGCCAGGCAGGATCTGAAAGGCTGGGATACCCAACAGATTTCTATTTAATTTCTGAACTGCCAGAAAAATTGCTGTGGGTTCAACAGGCATCAATCAGGTCATCCATGAGTCTAATTGGTAACCTTACACTGCAGGCTAAAAATGCTACATTAGTCCTTGTACCCTGTGCTTTCATTTGGGAAGGAGACTGATGTGGGATCTCTCCGTATGGAATGAGTTGTTTTGTTGTTTTGTTGAGTTGTTTTGCTGCACTAGATCCAGTCTGTGATCCAGATTGTATCTGAATCCAGGAGTTAGATGGAATGGCACTTCCTCCTGAAAACAGTAACTCTTCATTTGTTCAAAATGTCAACAGTAATTGCAGCTTAAAAGTGGAATGACACTGAGAGAACTTCATGATCATATTTAAAATTCCAACCTCCCTCCTTGGAGGCATTTGGTCTCCCATCCACTTTTTAAAAATTCTCTCATGGGACATTCGCCAGCATTTATCACCTATCCCTAGTCACACTTGAGAAGGTGGTGAGCTGCTTTCTCAAACTACTGCAGTTCATGTGCTGTAGGTAGACCCACAATGCCATTGAGGAAAGAATTCCAGGGTGTTGACCCAGTGACACTGCAGGAATCAATATATTTCCAAATCAGGCTGGTAAGTGGCTTGGAAGGGAACTTGCAGGTTCCAGGATTCCCATGTTTCTGCTGCCCTTGTCCTTCTAGATGCGTTATGGTTTTGAAAGATGCTGCCTAAGAATCTTTGATAAATTTCTACAGTGAATCTTGAAGATAGCACACACTGCTGCTACTGAGTGTCGGTGGTGGAAGGCGTGAATGTTTGTGAATGTGGTACCTATCAGTCTGGACTTAGTTAACAGTGGAAATGGATAGGTTTCAGTGGGTTTGCTTGGGAAAGAATATAAGTAAAGCATCTGTGATGGGGAATTAATGGAATTAAGAGTAACAAATCCCGGGATCTGATGGTTTCCATTTGAGGGTATTAAAGAAAGTATGGGTGCACAATGTAGACATCCTAATCATAGTCTTTCAGTGTTGCCTAGTTACAGTGGTCATCCCTCGGGATTGGAAAATTGTACATGTCACTCTGCTTTTTAAGAAGGGCGAAACAGGAAATCCAGGGAAGTACAGACCAGTTAGCCTAGCATCTGTGGTGGGGAAATTTTTGGAGTCTATAATCAAGGATGGGGTAAGTGACCACCTTTAAAATTTTCAGGGATAGCCAGCATAGATTCATGGCAGGTAAGTCATCCCTGACAAGCCTCATTGAGTTTTTTGACGAGGTGACTCAGGTAGTCAGAGGAATGTCTATGGATATTGTTTATCTAGACCTCCAGAAGACATTTGAGAAAGTTCCACATAAGAGACTACTAAGGTAGAAGCCCATGGAATTGAGGGTTAATTACAGACATGGCTGGGAAGTTGGTTGAGTGGCAGGCATCAGAAAGTAGAGATAATGGGGAGGTTCTCAAATTGGCAGGATGTGACTCAATCATGTCCCACAAGGATCTCAATTATTCCCATTATTTTTATTAACATGGCTAATGGCATAGGAAGTCATAAAAGCAAAATTGCTGATAACACAAAGTTAGGTGACATTATAGACAGTATAAACAAGAACTTAAAATTACAAAGGGATATTGATAGACTGAGTGAACAGGCAAAACTGTGGCAGACATAGTTCAATATAAGCAAGTGTCATGTGTAAGCAAGTCATTTTGGACTGAAAAAGGATAAATTAGGATAGCTTCTAGATGGTATGAATTTAAATACAGGAGATGTCCAAAGACAGTTGGGGTTTGGGTACATGGATCTTTCAAATATCATAAACAGGTGCAATCAAGAAAATAATCACGAATAATAAAGAAAACTGATGGAATAATGATCTTTATAACAACAGGACTGGAGCACATAAAGGTGTTAAGGTGCAGTTACACAGAACCCTGGCTAGACCCGACTTGGAGAACTGACAGCACATCTGGACACCACACCTTAGGAAGGATATATTGGCCTTGAAGGGAGTGCAATATAGTACTACAAGAATGATGCCTGGATTTGGGGGGTTAGGTCATGAGGAGAGATTATAAAAATTAAGCTTGTTTTCTCTAGAATCTAGAAGGTTAAAAGGTGATCTGGTCAAAAGCTTCAAGATATTAGCAGGAAAAGACAGGGTAGATAAAGATAAATTGTTTCCACTGGTTGAGGATTCCAGAACTCGGAGCATAGTCTGAGAATTATGGCCAGACCATTCAGGAAAGATGTCAGGAAGCACTTCTATACATAAAGGGTGGTAAATGTTTGGAACTGTCTTCCACAGATGGCAGTGGATGCTGGATCCATTGTTAATTTTAGATTTGAGATAGACAGGTTTTTGTTTGTTAAGCAAAGCTATTGAGGGATATCAATCAAAGGCAGGTAAGTCGAGTGAGCTATAAATCAACCATGATTCCACTGAATGGTGGAACAGGCCTAAGGGGCTGAATGGCCTACTGCTATTCCTATGTTCCTAATAAGGAGCTGGGGGACGGCTCTGCCACTGGAATTGTATGCAGCACTGTACTACTTGACACTGTAGTTTATAATCCATGATTTACGAATAGAGTTAGGACAAATTTTGATTTGTTTGTTTGCTTTAAGATTTGTCTAATACCTTTGGATCAGAAAACCTAATGGTGTTGTTCTGTTAATTTAATGGCTTCTTTGATGTGAAAAAGCTTATTTGTTCCATTTTGTAGTGTGAAGTGTTTGCAGCTGATGTGTGAATGGTTAGAACTTGTCAGGATAATGCCAGGAGTCAAATAAACCTGCATTTTTGTCCCAAGTTTCAACTCCCCTTTTTTTACAGTTTCTGGATTGATTTCTGATACAACTACAACAATAACTACTGCTATCGGTATTTATATACTGCCATCAATTAAATGAAACATCGCAAGGTGCTTCAGGAGCATTATAAAATAAAACATGTCAGTCAGCTACTTGAGAAGATATTAGATCAGGTAACCAAAACATTGGGCAAAGAGATAGGATACAAGGAATGTTTTAAAGGAAGAAGTGAAGAGAGATGGAGGGGCTGAGCGGCCTACTTCTGCTCCTTGTTCAGATGTCAGCAAACCAGGAAGTAACATTGTGCTCTGCTGTTGTCAGATGAGCTCAAACGCAACCACATTGGTTTGCATAAGATATTCTACATCTTCATCAGGTAATTCTTTCTCATCTCCAGGTACTAGTGGCACACAGCACCAGGCCCAGTGCAAGAGGCTGACATTCAATGTTCTTGTTAGTGTCAAGGCTCCTATGTGTGAGCATTTGGCTGCCTCCATGAAAGGATGGTGGCTACCTTGGAGACCCAGGTCCAGGAGAATGTTCAGAGGCTGCTGGTAATGCACATCAGCATTAGGAACAGGAGTAGGCCATTTGGCCCCTTAACCTAATGCTGCCATTCAGTAGGATCATAACTGATCTGATTATAGCACCTTCCTGCCTACCCCCAAAAACCTTTCCCTCACATGCTTATCAAAAATCTATCTAACTCTACTCAAAAAATATTTATAGACTCTGCTTTCACTATCTTTGCAGAGAGCTTCAAAGATAAAAACCTTCCATGACAGAAACAATTTTCTCTGGTTTTAAATGGGCAACACTTTATATGTAAACAGTAGCCACTAGTTATAGAGTGCCAGACAGATGAAAAATACTGTCCATATTTACCATGTCAATACCTCTTGGGATCTTAAGTGTTTCATCAAGTGGTCTATTACTTTTCTAAACTCCAATTGTTACAAGCCTAGCCTGTCCAACCTTTCATCACAGGACAACCCACTCATTCTTGTCTAGTGAACCTTCTCTGAACTGCATACAATTACAATCTTTCTTACATAAGGTGACCAATTCTATACACTGCAGATGTGATCTCACCATTGCCCTGCAGAACCTCCATTTGTAACACTTCACTATAATCAAGAACATTCTATTAACTTTCCAAATTCCTAAAGTACCTGCATACCAACCTTGTGGATAGTTTGGAAGATATCGAAGCATGAGCTGAATCTTTCCATGTTTTGGCTAAGCTTTATTTTTATCGAGTTTTATGCAGGGTGTTGAGGGTAAACTCACCACGTTACCTTGACATCGGCTACTTATTAAGAAATCTCACAGACAATCAAGTACTGAAACAATGATTCAAATTTTATTGCAGGTAGCAGCGAAAAAAAAGACTCCTCAAGTGAGCAAATAAAGCCTCACAGGCCAACCTGGCTATTAATGTTGGAACTTGCCATGATTCCATTGACAATGTCTGTCTCTGGGAGTGTTCAGGGTTCAATCCTTGTGTGCTGTTGATCTTTGAACTTCTGCTCTTCTGCTACTGGCTTGTTCTGGCGTTGGATTCTTATACAATTTTGTCTTTTCAAGTTTGTAGGGTAACATTATGATGATCCTTTAGATTCTTTCATCACAACATTGATTATACTTCTGAAGACCTCAAGTTATAGCTTGCCTTCTTATCAGAAGTACTTACCCTGTTCCTTGTTATATTTAGCATTAGCTGTCTGTTTAAAATACAGCTTATCCTGCAATTAATCCCTTTTTCCCTACTGCACACAGACTTAAGTGCACATTTGTCACGAGGCAGCATGTTATTAAGAGTGTTATCTCCTTTCTTCCAGGTAATAGAATGTTTATGTTGCTCCTTCCCAGGGATGGTAAATTTGCATATTGCTTTCAATTCCTTTACAACAGTTTCTCTTTGCCCCTTTCATTCCAAAAAGAGTTATTGCTGCTTCTTTCAATCATGAAGTTATTAAAATTTTGAAGTTTACATTGTTACAAGTTCCATAAAGTCTAGCAAGTTCACTCAAGTGATTGCCCAAACTCATCTCATTAACTACCTATTAAGTCCCAATGGCATCCCTCTCATCTGATGCTAGCCCAACTCTCCCACTCATTGTAGCTGAAAAATCCACCATGGCTAAGATATTCCGGGATTCCTGGTGCTAACACCATGTTTAAAAAATCACTGCATACCCAGCCAAGCATTTGCAGTTGAGAACCGCCCTGCACATTCGTGACATTTGCCTTGGACATGGCAGGTGAAGAAAAGCACTTGGGGGTAATGGTGGACACAGTGGTGCAGAGGAGGGACGCTCTCTTCTCTTAACATCGACACAGAGGAGGCCATGGCAGCAGATCCTGCTAGCTTGCTCCAAGGTTAGCACCTGAGTCATTGCGGTCACCAGTCTGGAGGAATGCACAGCAATGCTGCAGGCAGGTCGTTAACCATCTGCCAAGGTAAGAGCCACCATTGTCTCTCTGATACCTCTCACTCACTCTAGCTCTGTTACTGCATCCATCTCCTGCCAGGTCTCATGTTCTACCACTCTTACTGTCGCGTGCAGCATTTTCTCTCTCTGATTCACACTCATTCAGTTCCTCCAGACTATTCACTCTCATTCACTTGGGATCCTTACCTCCTCTCCCCCAACTCCTGGACCAGTACTAACAGCTGTGCAGTTGTTTTCATCTCACTAACTCCCACCTTTTGACTCATTCCAAGAAAAAGCAGCCGACAGTTGGGCAAGAAGAGCCGATATGGGTGGTGGAGTGATATTCGTCTCCTCACTCCAAGAGGAATAGTCCCTGACCATTACAGTCTGACTGATCAAGCTCACATCCCCAGACAGATATCAGATAAAGCCTGTAACTGATTGAACTGAAACCTCCTGACTGACAGCAGCCTCCTGGACCTCATTAAGGACTACTGCCTTTTGACTCTGAGAAGTGGCTGATTGCAATGATGTTTGTCACGCTGGCTGCTAGTACATTCTGTAGGTGTGACAACAGAATAGGATGACACTGTACAGCAATCTGTCGATTATCTTGATTAATGACTGCTAACAAGTCCTTGGATTTGTGTCTGCACTCAACACCAAGGCAAGATAAGTACTGAGTGACTTTAAGCACAGGCTGAGAGGGCAAAGCACAAAAGGCAAGACAATAAAGGGATGCTGTGAGCATCCAAGTGGATGCAAAATGAGTGAATGCTAAGAGAGTGAGCAAACAGCTCCGAGAAACTCCCTTACTGAATCCGTGAGCTGCGTGCCTGACCCTGCAGGCAGCATCCTTGTGGCAGCATTGCAATGAATGATAATGGTGCATTCCATAGTACAGATTTAGAGTGCAGAACTGCTCTGCAAGTGAATAGAGATATGCCATGAAGGTGCAATGAGGCTAGTACATGTCAGATGCAGCACTATACTGTACAGTTACATGTGGCTCTCTTTCACATTGATGTTTCACTCTTTCCTACAGCCACATGCTCCTAACTTTCCTTCTGTGCTAAAGTGCCATTGCGAAACAAAAGCTGCTCCCTCACCCTATCCACTAAAGTGCCAACTGTGAAGCTGAAGCTGGTACAATGCTCCAGATTCAGTAAAGTGAGATGCCAAGGACACATCCTGCTTTCATTGGCATTTAGGCACCTACTGCAGCTGTAGAGGTTACAACAAAAATAAAGACATGGACTATTAGGAAGATTTCAGTAGTGGCAGCAGGGCCAGGAGTGACTGGGCAATGTTGACAGGTACATATTCAGTTTATGCAGTGAATTCTCTGAAGCATTGATTATCTCAATTGAGAAGAACTTAATTGGAAAGCAGAAAATAATTCTGGGGAGTTGTATAATTAATGGAATACAAATGGATGTATGAGCTTCTTGCCCTGTGATAGTGAGAAAACCACTTTTCCATCAAAGGAGGGAGGACTTAGCCTTGAACATTTATCTCAGTGGTGAACTTTCACCTGATTAACTTATCTTGGTTGCCGTGATTTTCACCACCTCAGAGGGCAAAATCACACCATGAGTTTTCAGCTGATGTCATTGAGAAGCAGACATAGATGAGAAACAGGCAGCAACCAGGGATCGATCCATGGGCACAACCAATAGTAATAGTGCAACAGCAGGGCAAGAAGATATTACTAGTGATAGTTGGGCTCTACAATCAGGGATATAAAAATTGGGACCATGTGAATGTGCCCCCAGCCTGGAGCCAACAGTGGAAAGATGGTCAAGGAGGATGATCTCGTCAACTTTGTCAAGTCAGGCAGGTCAAGCAGACAGGTTGAGAATGGTGAGGAGGAAAAATTTGCTTTAGTCAAAATTGCATTGGGGTAATTTTATGCTGGACACATGCATGGGAATATGGCATGTGGGTAAAGTAATTAGGTGGGATAGAAAATTTTTTACTAACAGTGACATGAGAGGCAGTGATAAAGTCAGCACAGATTTTTTTTAGAATTCTGGAGAGAAAAACAACAGTTAAAATAGCATAGGGAAACAAAGGTACTGGCAGTATCGGTGCTCCATTTTGGACGAGAAATAATTTGGACCAGTTTGTGTCATTCTCAAGTTTTACTGGTTTCTCTGTGTCAAAGATTACGCTGGCCAGTGGTGGTCCATTCGTGCAACACATTTACATACTATGGATGTAAAGCAGTTAATCAGTTAACAGTTTTTCTGAAGTCCCACCTTTAAGATAACGTCATAGATTCACAAGACTCTAGTACCATGCAGTTGACATTCATGTAAAGTTGAGGTGTATCTTTGTTCAGTTTTACTTACCTCCTCAGCACAAAGGAGGGAAGCAAGAGTTGGAATATTCCATGGATGTCCAGGACAAGCCATGATGAGTGCAATGAGAATGACATCAAAGGAAAAGGGAATTTGGAAGAGGAGTCAAAGAAAGGATAGTGTTGGATCAGGACATAGAGGAATGAAGTGGGAAGGGCTTGAGGTCCTGGAAGGTGTGACAGTCAGTCACAGTAAAAAATGAGGGGCATAAATTGCAGGGTCAGCACTGTCCAAACGTACACCCATCTCAGGTTGTTGGTTGGCAAAACCTTTAGAGAGCTTTGGGTTCACTTACAACATTTTAATTATCCTTCTGAGAATGATCTCAAACACTTGGCCAGAAGGCATACGAGTAGAAGTAGGCTATTGAGTCTGTGACACCATTCAATAAGCGGTTCAATAACACAAGCGGTAAGGTGGTAAAGAAGGCATACGTCATGCTTGCCCTCATCATTCAGGGCAATGAGTATAAAAGTTAGCAAGTCATGTTGCAGCTGTATAAAACATTAGTTAGGCCACATCTGGAGTATTGAGAGCGGGTCTGGTCACCACAATATAGGAGGGATGTGAAGCTTTCAGAGAGGTTGCAAAAGGGGTTTACCAGGATGTTGCCTGGATTGGAGTGTATTAGCCATAAGGAATGATTGGACAAACTTGGATTGTTTTGACTACAGCATCAGAGGCTAAGGGACAACCTGATAGAAGTACATAAAATCATGATGGGATGAATAGTCGGAGTCTTTCTCCCAGAGTGGAAATGTTAAATACTAAGGGACAAAATAAAAATCAAAAGAACTGTGGATGCTGTAAATCAGGAACAAAAACAGAAGTTGCTGGAAAAGCTCAGCAGATCTGGCAGCATTTGTCAGGAAAAAAATCAGAGTTAACATTTTGGATGCGGTAACCCTTTCTCAGAACTCACAAATACTAAGAGGCATTGTTTTAAGGTGAACGGGAGAAAGTTTAAAGATATGTGAGGCAGGTGTTTTTTACATAGTGAGTTCTAGGTGCTTGGAACATGCTGCCAAGGGAGGTCGTAGAAGCAGATAGCGATAGCAACATTTAATAGGTACTTAGACTGACACACGAACAGGCAGAGAATTGAGGAGTACAGGCCATCTGCAGGCAGAAGGGATTAGTATAGAATGGCATCATATTCAGTGCAGACATGGTGGACTGAGGGACTGTTCCTGTACTGTACTGTTCTATGTTGACACACTCCAGAAATTTATTACCTTTTTGACACATGCTTGTCTCCCACTCCCAATCTATGGTCATTCAATGATCATTCTTATGAACATAGATAATAACCTCAGAAACAGCATGCCGCATTTATCTGGTATTTATGCACTCAGGTTTCAGTTGGATTATGGGATAATGATCAAGTATCTCATTTGATCTTGCCTAATCTGGGCTCAAGGTGTTGGTGCTGAATTATTGTTCATCAGATTCACATTGCA
Organism: Stegostoma tigrinum; assembly: GCF_030684315.1. Classification (NCBI taxonomy): domain Eukaryota; kingdom Metazoa; phylum Chordata; class Chondrichthyes; order Orectolobiformes; family Stegostomatidae; genus Stegostoma; species Stegostoma tigrinum. The sequence goes on from NC_081383.1 coordinate 28,792,002, forward strand.
TAGAGCTGGAACCTGGACACTTCATGGTCAAGGTGGTTCAGCACCAACATAATGTTAATAACAGCTAAGCTACAGGGCAAATTTAAATATTATTGTATGAGGACATAAGTTGATGGATGGCCAGCTCAGATTTTACTGTATTTGACAAATTTAGTAGTATTCTTTAAGTGAATAATTGAGTGTGCTGATGTAGACATCAATATGCATTCTTCTCAAAACTCGCTATCAATATGCATTTTCAAAAAGCATTTGGTAAAATAAACAAGCCAAATAAAAGACTTAGACCATAAGACCATAAAACATAGGAGTGGAAGTAAGGCCATTCGGCCCATCGAGTCCACTTGCCATTTAATCATGGCTGATGGGCATTTCAACTCCACTTACAAGCACTCTCCCCACAACCCTTAATTCCTTGCAAGATCAAGAATTTATCAATCTCTGCCTTTAAGGCATTTAACGTCCCGGCCTCCACTGCGCTCCGTGGCAATGAATTCCACAGGCCGACCACTCTCTGGCTGAAGAAATGCCTCCTCATTTCCGTTCTAAATTTACCCCTTCTAGTTCTAAGGCTGTGCCCACGGGTCCTAGTCTCCCCGCCTAACGGGAAAAACTTCCCCAGCGTCCACCCTTTCTAAGCCATGCATTATCTCATAAGTTTCTATTAGATCTCCCCTCAAAATTCTAAACGCTAATGAATACAATCCCAGCATCCTCAGCCGTTCATCATATGTTAGGCCTACCATTCCAGGGATCATCTGTGTGAATCTCCACTGGACATGCTCCAGCGCCAGTATGTCCTTCCTGAGGTGTTGGGGCCCAAAATTGGATACAGTATTCTCAATGGGGCCTAACTAGAGCTTTATAATGTCTCAGAAGCACATCGCTGCTTTTATATTCCAACCCTCTTGAGATAAATGACAACATTACATTCGCTTTCTTAATCATTGATTCAACCTGCAAGTTAACCTTTTGAGAATCCTGGACTAGCACTCCCAGATCCCTTTGTACTTCTGCTTCATGAATTTTCTCACTGTTTATAAAATAATCCATGCCTGTATTTTTTTGATAAGATTATGATTTTGATTTGATTAGACTTGATAAGATTAAAGCAGTGGACTGAAAGTGAGGCACATCTCTCCCTGATGCGATAAATGCTTTCTATGCTCAGTTCGAGCAGAATGCCAGCAGTGCGGTGTCACCTGCCCCAACAGCCCTGGAAGCACCTGTTCCTTCCATCACCGCTGCAAGCATTAGATTGGTCTTTCTGAAGGTCAACCCAAGAAAAGTGACGGGCCTGGACTGAGTCCCTAGCTGTGCTGTGAGATCATGTGCGGACCAGCTGGCAGAGGCATTCACCGACATCTTCAATCTCTCCCTCCTACTAGCTAAAGTCCTGCAAGAAGACGACCATCATCCCAGCTCCAAAGAAAGCACATGCAACCTGCCTTAATAACTACCGCTCAGTAGCTCTGACCTCCAGAATCATGAAGTGCTTCAACAGGCTGGTCGTGGCCCACATCAACTTGAGCGTCCCAGCCTGCCTCAATCCCCTGCAGTTTGCCTATCGACATAATGGGTCCACAGCAGATGCCATTTCCCTCGCCCTGCCCTTATCCTGGAACATCTGGACAACAAGAACACCAAATCAGACTCCTACACATTGACTACAACTCCACCTTCAACACGATAATTCTCTTCAGACTGATCTCAAAAATTGAAGTCCTAGGTTTTGGCTCCGCCCTCTGCAATTAGATCCTCAGCTTCCTGATCCACAGACCGCAATCACTGAAGACAGATGACTGCTCCTCCTCCACAATATCCTTTAACACTGTAGACCACCCAAGGTTGCGGTCTCAGCCTGCTACTATATTCTCTGTACACCCATGACTGTGGTAGGGACCGTGGTAGGGATGTCCAGAGTATCTATGTGTATGTGTACAAATAAGAATCAAGGGTCTTTGGAAACGGTGAAGTGGAGACATATGAATCAGGAGCAGGATTAGGCTCTTCAAACCATCTCAGCCATTCAATGCAGTCTCCAAGTCACTGTTTCAAAAATATAGAACAAACAGGACTTGTGGGACAACTGTTTCAATGATGGGATGGTTCCATAAAATCCAGGAATGTCCTGAACGTGGCACCTTTGCTTCAGTAGTCAAAACCATTTCCTACAGCGAAACTCCATTAACCTCTCACTGTTAAAGAAACACTTCACAATTTTTAGCAAATAGAGGTTAGCTTCTCATCATCTGCAAATGCTATTGATTGAATGCTGAAGCAAGACTCATTCACCGAACTATGCCAGACTGTATCACCCTGTTTCCAAGCATTTGGAAAGGGAGTGCCAGCAGCAGAAACATTACACTTCCTGTTGCTTTGTTGTGCTTGTGTTACTGTGGGTGTAATTTGTAAAGAACCTCACAAACCACCTGGTTGTGTGACGACACTCAGCCAAATCAATCTAGCTAAGACTTAGTCCTAGGTGATATGACACTGCATCAGCAAATAAGACAGAGCACGTGATGAGAATAAAGAATGCAAGAATCTGTGTAGATTAACTGAAAGCTGTCATTTAAAATACTAGGGAGATATGACGTTTATTACAGATTATGTTACGGCATAGGACACACGCAAGTTGCCCTGTTTTTCTTAAATGTTGGCCATGGCTCAGCAAGCAGCCCATCAGCTTTGAGTAAGAGCATTCTGGTTTCAAATGTCACTCCAGAGACTTGAGTACATAATCCAGGTCCATACTTCAATGTAAGCAATGTAACATTGGCAGATGATATCTTTCTGATGGATGTAAAAGGTCCCATGGTATTGTTTGAGGAAGAGCAGCGGTATTTTCACCAGCGTGATGGTCAACATTTGTCCTGGAATCAACATCACTAAAAGTCTTCTGCCAACCATCAGCTGGTTACTACTGTTTGTGGAATCTTCCTGTACGAAAATTGACAGCTGTGTTTCCAAACTCATACAGGGAGTGCACTTCCATAGTCATCTATTTCATTGGCTGTGAAATGTCTTATTCTGAAGTCACAAGAGGTGCTGCGCAAATACAGCTTATTTTTATATTGTTTCTTGAAACAACAATATAAAGCTTGTAACTCAACCCTGCCACTACTTTTTTTCAGTTATCTGTGTTTATTCTCATTTCTTTTTCTTCTTGGTTATGTATACAATGACTGTTGGAAACTATAACCCAGCTTTCCCTTTTTCACATGTACAATTTTATTACAACATCTGACCTACTGCAGGATGCAACACAGTATGTAATGTACGTAGTATAGAGTTTGCACATTCTCCTTGAGACTGGGTGAATTTCCGCTATGTGCTCCAGTTTCTTCCCGCAGTCCAAAGCTGAGCAGGTTATATGGAACTGCCATGAGAAGTTTCCCCATAGTGTCCAGGGATGCGCAAGCTAGTCAGATTAGCCATGGAAAACATGACGTAGAGGTGCCGGTGTTAGATTGGGGTGGGCAAGGTCAAAAATGACACAACACCAAGTTTTAGTTTAGTAGGTTTATTTGAAGATACAAGCGTTTGGAGTCTTGCTCCTTCTTCAGGTGTCACTGAGAGAGGTGCCATCAGACACAGAATTTATTCACAAAAGATCAAAGGGTCATAGACCTGATGCAAATGTATTGAACAAATTTAAGATGGCTGTTAAATCTATAATCAATTAGCAAGGATTAAAATGCAAATCCCAGAATTTCTTTCAATTCACTGCCATGTGATAACTAAAGGTTTTTTCACTATAACAGAGGTGACATCTCAGGTCAGACAAGGTGTGAGCCCTTTTTTGGAATCTGGCTGTGTATTAACTTGGAGTCAGATTGGTTTTATTTCCAAAGTAGGAATTTTATAAAATGCCACATTGAATGGCTACAAATTGTGTGCTTTTTGAACAAAACAGAATGTATCTGCAATTAAAAATCTGCAAATGCAAAATCATCCCACAGATTTATGTATGTATGTGTGTGTGGGGGGAGGCGGGGGGTGTGCAGAGCATATGTATGTGCATGAGGGAGAGAGAGTGTGTTTGTGTATGAGAGAAAGAGACAGTGTATGTGTGTGAGGAAGGGAGAGAGAGAGTGTGTGTGTGTATGTGTGTGAGAGAGTGTGAGAGAGAGGGTGTGTGTGTGTGTGTGTGTGTGAGAGTGTGTGAGAGAGAGAGAGAGAGAGAGAGGGACAGTGTATAGCGTGTGGTGGGGTCACCTGTACTGCGACATGAACCCAAGATCCTGGTTGATGCTGTCCTCATGGATATTGAACTTGGCTATCAGCTTCTGCTCGGAAACTCTGCATTATATATCTCAAAGTCTGCCTTGGAGGGTGTTTACCTGAAGATCCGAGGCTGAATGGTCCTTGACCACTGAAATGTTCCCCCACTGGAAGGGAACATCAGTCTGGTGATTGTTGCGCAGTGTCCATTCGTCCGTTGTCATAGCATCTGCATGGTTTTGCCAATATACCATGCCTCAGGGCATCCTTGCCTGCAGCTTATGAGATAGGCAACGTTGACCGGGTCACATCTGTCATTTACATGGTGCATGGTGTTCCCACGTGTGATGGTGGTATCCATGTCAATGATCTGACATATCTTGCAGAGGTTGCCATAACAGAGTTGTATGGTGTTGTGCTCAATGTTGTCCTGAGGGCTGGGTAGTTTGCTGCAGACAATGGTCTGTTTAAGGTTTTGTGGTTGTTTGAAGGTGAGAAGCAGAGGCATGGGGAAAATATTGACAAGGTGCTCATCATCATCGACAATGTGTTGAAGGCTGTGAAGAACATGACACAGTTTCTCTGCTCCCGGGAAATACTGGATGATGGAGGGTACCCTATTGGACATATCCTGTGCCTGTCTTCGAAGGAGGTCATTACAGTTTGTCACTGTGGCACGTCAGAACTGGCAATTGATGAGTTGAGCATCTCCTTCTCTTACACACACACACACACACACATACACACACAAATCTATGGGGTGAATTTATATTTGCAGATTTTTAATTGCAGAAACATTCTGTTTTGTTCAAAAAGCACACAATATGTAGACAGTCAATGTGGCATTTTATAAATTACTACTTTGGAAATAAAACCAATCTGACTCCAAGTTAATACACAGCCAGACTCCAAAAAAGGGCTCACACCTTGTCTGACTTGAGATGTCACCTCTGGTACAGTGATAAAACTTTTAGTTATCTCAGGGCAGTGAACTGAAAGAAATTCTGGGATTTGCATATTAATCCTTTCTAACTAATTAAAGATTTAACAGCCATTTTAGGTTTGTTCAATACATTTGCATCAAGTCTATGACCGTTTGATCTTTTGCTTATAAATTCTGTGTCTGATGCCACCTATCTCAGTGAAGAAGGAGCAAGACAGCGAAAGCCTGTATCTTCAAATAAGCTTATTAGACTATAACCTGGTGGTCGTGTGATTTTTGACCTTAGCCATGGGGAATTCAGGGGTGCAAGGAGAGGGTGTGAGTGTTTGTTCGGGGTGGGATGCAGCCTCAATGGGCTGAATGGGTTTTTTTCTGCACTGTAGGGATTCAATAATATTCTTCTGCATTATTCTGCTCTTAAGACATTGGTGTGTAACTTCACTTGTCCCTTGCACAATGTAGCATATCCATCCCTCATAACCCACCTAATCTACACATCCCTGAACATTATGGGCAATGTTACATGGCCAATCCGCCTAGCCTGCACATTTTTGGACTGTGGCAGGAAACTGGAGCACCCGGAGGAAACCCACGCAGACTCGGGGAGAATGTGCAAACTCCACACGTCTCCCAAAGGTGGGATCAAACCTGAGTCCCTGGCGCTGTGAGGCAGCAGCGCCAACCACTGTGCCATCATGCCGTGATGAAGACTATCTTTTAATGATGGCCTCTAGTTTTGTTCTCTTCAAATGAAGGAGCCTCTTGGCTGGAAATTACCATGCTCCCCTAACAGATAGTTTGGTGAGGGGTGGTTTTATTCTGCTGCCTTCTGGCCTCTGCTCTGATGGAGTCAGTGTCAGGAAGCCCAATCACAATTAAGGTCCTTGGCTTGCCACTCCAGTTATTCAGACAGTAGCAACTCACCATGTGAACAACCTGAGAAACAAACCATCTCTTTCAAAAGGCACTCACTGCCTGATCCAGAGACCTGGCAACAGCAGGGGGGTATCCACTCAGAACCATGTCACTGCCCTTTCTGTTGACCCCCAATCCCTTAACCCATTAAACTCACACCTACCATCACTCAACAATGGCCTGGATCCCTTGGCGTTCCTACTTCAAGTGGGTGTGTTAGTAGCTTTGGTCACTGATGCCCCAGTGGCACTGCTCAGTGGCACACAGCTGCCAGCCTCTGATTACCAGGCAGCCCCCAGAGTCCTTGATCCTGGCTAAGACCCATCACTGCTCAGTTGTGTGCATGAAAGAGGTAATGTGAAATCTAAAATAAAGGAGCAAGAGACAAAAATCAACATTTAGATTGTCTTGCTTGGCAAACAACAATTGCATTTGCAAAAATCAGTTTACAAGGAGAGATGATTTCAGAGAAATTAATCAAATTCTGAAAGGGCTAGACAGAATAGAAGCAAAAACGATGATTCCCCAGCTGTGGAGTCGAGAGCCAGGAATTTATTTTCAGAATAAGGGCCAAACTATTTACACTTAGTTGAGGAGAAATTTCTTCACTCAGACATTTGTGGACATTTGGAATTCTCCATCTCAGGCAGGTCAGCTGCATTTTCTACTGACCACATGTACATTGATTGTGGGGTGACTGTTTTCTTATTTAAGGGATCTTGTGATGAATCTGTGGTTACGCTTCAGCCCCACACTCCTGATCTTTGGGCCCAAATTTCAAGGGAATGAACAAGTGCAAAAAGCTCCTCATCAGTCTGCTTGTGGGCCTGTCTGATGGAACATTCAAAAATGTTAGAGCCATTGGGCAGGGGGACAACTGAGTTGCATAACTCCCCCACCAATTAAATTTTAAGCTGATCTTCAGTTATCTCTTTACTAACTGCACCATCTGGGTTATTTTTAATTTGAATCAATTTAGTTTTATTCTGTTTTTGCCAGAAGTGTATTAGGTTTGATTTAGGGTCTTGTGGATTCAAGTCCCACGTGTCCCAACAAGTCCAAACTGGTTCATGAAAGAAAAATTAGACTATACATTAAAATTAATCAGCCAGAAGGTCAGGGAATTTTATGGAGGATGGTTGGCTGAAATAAAACTCCAACTCGAAAGCGCAGACTGGACTTCATCCATAAACATTTAACTTCTCTTCTATGTGTGATTTCAGATTCACAGAAATGCGGTTGACTCTTAAGTGTTCTCTGAAATGGCTCAGCAAGCTATTCAGATCAGGGGCAGTTAGGGATCTGCAACAAACGTTGGTCTTACCATTGATACCCTGTTCCATGAAAGATTTAAATATTCCCAAGACAGCTGCCTTCCATACCACCTGAGCGAAGTCACAGCTTTCCGTGTTAAGTCTAGTGGGCTATTTGATGTAACCCAATCTGTCCTTAGCCTATGTTCACGCACACTTTATTACAGAAGTGCACTTAGTAACAGTTGAAGGGAGAAACGCAGGAACATGGGAACCAATTCAAAGACTCCAAACTGTTTCGACCCCGCCCCCGCCCCCAACCCCAACGTGACACCGGCTGTGACCGTATAACTCAGCATAGAACTTTCCTTCGCCAACAACCATTTCTAAGATCAGTTGGAACAGCACTGGTTACAAAGAAAGGAGGAAATCTTTTCAGACTGACTAGCATCATTGTATTCCTGGTGGTGTGTATAGAAACCAATGTTTACAGTTACATCCCTATAACTTCCGTGCTAGTCCCAAAATTATTACTTGCCTTGTTACGGTAGGTTTCAGATTCATCCCTCGTCACCCAATGACCTCTCTCTCCAATCCAGTGGCTGCTCTTCTTAACAGAGTGACCCCTTTCCCTGCCCAGTCACTCCCGTCTCGTCACCTCAGTACCCCAGTCCTCATTCCGGTAACCTCAGGGACCCTTCCTCCACTCCAGTGACACCGCTCCGCCCTCCCCACTTCCGTGACCCTCTCTCCCACCACCCCCCTGCCCATCTGGAAAGCGCCTGCACAAGTTCCGGCTTGTCTGCGCTGCCTCCCACAGTCAATCAGCCTGTGAGGCAGTCCGGACTTGGATCCAAGACAGAAGGAGACACTGTCTTCAGGAGAGAATATATGAGAGTGAATGTTTGTTCCGTGGCAGTCCCGGTGTTGTGTGATCACCCCCAGGGTTAGGGGGGCATGGACCCCCGACTCCGGGCAGTGAGGGCGAGCAGACGGTGTGAGAGTCAGGGGCCGGCCGCTCGGCCGCTCGACTTCAGCCTGTTGCTGGGGCGCTGCCTCCGCCTCGGGGAGACCGCAGTGGACAAGGGGCCGCTGTCCGCAACGCTGACCACTCGGAGGGGCTGGAGGGGCAGTGTACGGTGCGTCCGGGCCTCTACCCCCGCTGGGGCACGCAGCCTGCCCCAGGAGCCGGGCGATGTGCGGGGCAAAGCTGCTGCTAACTCCCCGACCCCCTCCGGACAGCCGGGCCCGAGGCGAGTGCAAACGATCACAGTGGATCTCCGGGCCGCTTTAGCCCGAGTCCGTGAGCCGCCGGAGGCTGCTGAGGAGATCGGGGATCCACCCAGTGAGGGAGATACCGCAGCCCCAGGGCCCCCAACCCCTGAGGCATGTCCCCCACCCCCAAGTCCCCAAGCACATAAGGCAGGGCCCCCACCCCCTGAGGAATGTCCCCCACCCCGTCAGGCAGGACCCCCACCACCTAAGGCGGGTCCCCCACCCCCCAAAGCAGATCCCTCTGAAAGTGATCCGCCTAAGGGAGATCCCTCACCCGGATCCACCCTGACCGTGGATAAGCCCAAGCGGCAGAGACGGGTGGAGCCCAGGGCCGGCCCGGCCAGGAGAGACGGCCTGTGGAAAATGAAGGTGTCCCTGCCCGCCTTGAAGGCCCCTGGCCAGAGGGTGGCCGCTCCTCTCCGCCTCCCGCAGGGGACTCCACACGGCGCCGGTGCCACGGCTGACCACCGCGTGCCCCCGGCGGACAAGCCCTTCGTCTCGTTTCCGAAGCTCCTCCGGACAAGCAGCGGCTGGAGCTCGCCGACAGAGGTGAGGAAAGCGGTGCTTAGCTTCTCCCTTATTCTGGTAAACAGCCTGGTCCCTCTGCATTCACTCCTCCCTCCTGGCACCGATAAAGGGAAACCAGTTTCTCACACCTTGACAGGAGCAGACACACCCCGACCCCAGGGTATCAAATCCAGTCCTCATGTGCACTTTGCAAAATGAGGTCCCCACTGCTATACTCCATCGCAGGACTTATTACTGATGCTTAGTGAGACACACAGTGCAGCACAGAGCACGCAGGGCCAATGAGGAGACATGAGATAAAGGACATACATTTACAGAACGCCTTTCACAACTTTCTCGTTGTGCCTTTCGCTGCTGCATTTCTCCCGAAAGGTTCTACAGCTAATTTTCGTAAAAGTTGAAATCGCAGCAGCCAATTTGCACGCAGAAGGGTCTCTGGTACATCAATCATGTGACAATTAGCCAAAAAAGATCTGTTTTAATGATGTTAAGGTAAATATTTGGGATAAGTATAGTCTAGGACACTGATCTTTGAAAGAGTACCAGGAGATCTTTTAAAGAGAGCACAACACGCGTGAATGTGATGTCTAATCTGGTCAGCAGAACCTCCAACAGTAAAGCATAACCTGCCTCTCAACTCTGCACCACAACCCACCAGCTGTCCCTGGACCACGGGATGATGCACTCAAATTTGTGCAATGAGATTTGAACCCACAGTTTTCTGGGCTGAATTTGCAAGCACCATCAGGAGTGGGCCTGGCGGTGGACAAGAGTCGAAAATACCAACACTGGCCGGGTTTCCTGACGGGATCCCCATCGTGTCCACAGAAGTTGTATCAGTCTCACTGTGTTATCTGCCCCACATTGTGTTAGCATTATCACTTCCAGCCAACCTCCAGATTCCTGCATCCACAGGGGTACAATGTAGGTGCTTGTTGGCAGGCCAGGAGTGCTGGCAGTCTAGCTGAACATCTTAACCTGTTGGCATATCTGCATTGGCACATCACCCAGGCAGGGTTGCCAACTCTGCCTTTTCTCCAACCCTCTTTGAACAGTAGGGGCCTGAGTGCTGAAACTATTTTTGAAAGGAAGTTTTAAAAGTTGTTAGTGAGAGTACACTTCTCCCTGACATACCTGCCACTGTAGTCTGTTCCCCTCAAACTGGAAGGTGGCTGATTGGTCCTCCAACATTGAGAACTCATTATGAATTTGACAGGGAGAGCCCATCTTCATACCAAATAAGAGGGTGCCTGCATCATAATCTTAACGAGTCACTATTTCCTTTAGGACAGGGAAACAGTTCTAACTCCTGTTTTCTGTTACTCCAGAGAGAATTTTTCAGTCCTCCCAGCGATATGAGTGTTACCACTAGGTTTCTACCTACTGTAGGAAGTAGGACCAAAAGTATGCTATTCGGCCCATCAACTCTGCCATTCAATTAGATCACAACTGATCTGATAATCCTTATTCCACTTTCCAGCCTTATCCCACAACCTTTGATTCCTTTACAGAATAAAAATCTTTTTATCTCAGCCTTGAACATTATCAATGATCCAGCCTTAATAGCTGTCTGCTGTCAAGAATTCCACAGATTCATTTCCCTCAGAAAAAAATATCCTCCTCACTTCTGTCTTAAATGGACGACCCCTTTACTCTCAGATTATCCCCTTTTCAAATGGGGTACAGGTGCCTCAGCTATTCCCGACTTGTTACTAACATGTAATCCTCTTTTTGGAGAAGTTGGCAGGCTTCTCTTTCATGTGAAGTGTAAAAGTCAAACTTCATCATGGCTTCTCATCTACTCCCACCTTATCTAACCATAAACACTGACCCATTTGTACCATGGGCCATGGACAGACCTTGTGGTTTCACTTGTCCTTAATCTTCCAAATTTTCCATCCATCTCCACAAGGACCTTCTCCCTGGGTTGTACATTAATTTAGCTACAGGGTGACTCATTTACTCACTGGACTGGCAAATGGGCCCGCCACACTCACTTCATGGTATTTGAAAATTAACTGTGTAAAAATATAGATTATTGCAATCGATATTTCTTAAACTTTCAGAGGAGATCGCCAGACCGGCAAACAAAGAGAACGGACCCAAGCTTTGTCAATTCTGTTGAGGAATCTGCCATTCCATTTCATCAGCTACTGCATCTAATGAGGAAAAGGACATCCAGTGTGAACCATGTGCTGATTACAGAGGTATTGAAGTGTCTGAGAGAGGATCTATGGTCAGTGCCCGAAGAACAAGAACACAGCCACCTGAATTAGTAAGTGTCACAGCTCTGTGCCGCCTAATGGCTCTGTGCCCTGCCTGGAGCAAATTTAACCAAGTGTGCTGCTGCTCTTTGCTGCATTTGGCTGATTTGTGAGGAAGGGCAGTTGTTGAACTCCAATTGGCTTCAGAAGGGGGCAAAAACCTGCTCATGGTCACTGTTTGGCAGCATCTTTCTGGACAATAGATTCATGAAAAGAATGACCTTAAATGTGGTGATTCCATCATCAATCATCTGCAGTCCTCACACAATCCAGGCTTGCGTAGGGAATGACCTCTTGGGAAGGGGACCAAGATTAGTAGTGATATCAGAGTCAGCATCCATCATAGGATACAGATACAATCGGGAGTGTGGGTGGTGAAGGGGAGCAGGAAGCACAGATGATGATGTGTCTCGTTTCTAACCCGATGGTTAACAGTCAGTATTGGTGGCAGTCAGTATTTTCTCATTGTTTTTACAGTGTATTAACCTCTGCATGCCCTCTGCAGCTTTTAGGGGAAATTAGTGGAGCATAGAACCCCACCACATCCTGAAATCATGAGCTTATTTCTTCTTAACCAAATGCTCAGGATTTGGATACCAAGTAAAAGCCAAAAGAACTGCGGTTGCTGTAAATCAGGAACTAAAACAGAAGTTGCTGGAAAAGCTCATCAGGTTTGGCAGCATCTGTGAATGAAAAATATCAGAGTTAACATTTTGGATCCGGTGATCCTCAGAACCTGAAACATTAACTCTGATGTTTTTTCTTCACAGATGCTGCCAGACCTGCTGAGCTTTTCCAGAAACTTCTGTTTTTGCTCAGGATTTGGACCTTGCTGGCTCAATCCTCACAGGTAAACACAGGACCCACGCTCTTGAAGACCCTGCCGTCCATTTGTTGAAAATGCAGCCACAGTGCTGTTTGGTGGGGAGCTCACAGATGTTAATCTAGTGACAATGAAGGAATAGCTACTGCCCTTGGTGGTGAAGGCAGCAGGCTTGGAGGAGCTAATGCTCACTTACTGTGGTATATCCTGTAATTAATATATACGCTACAGCCACTGGGCACTGAGGATGGAGGGAGTTGAATATCTGATTTCAGTATCTGCCGTAATGGGGTTTGAACCCATATCTCCAAGGCATTAGTTTGGGTCTCTGGAACATGAGTTTAGTGACATTATCACTACACAACCCTGTTAAAAGCCTGGTGTTCCACCAGCTGAGCTACCTGAACTCATGGAGGCAGTTTATGCTTGATGTAGTATTGCCAATTAAGCAGTGTTGATAATATGCCATTTATAATTGGCTTTGAGGAAGGGTCACTGGACCTAAAACATTAACTCTGATTTTAGTCCACAGATGCTGCCAGACCTGCTGAGCTTTTCCAGCAATTTCTATTTTTGTTTATAATTGGCCCCTAATCTGAGCATGCAAAGATTTTAAAAGACTTCCTGCTGGTTGTTAGAAGTGTTTATTGATTATTTACTGTTACATTTCTCCCCCTCACCCCAGTCTTCATGCTCAACACTTCAGACGAGGTGTTCCTTTCCAAAGGACCGAGAACAGAACCGAGGTCAAGTCAAAATGCACATGGCAGGCGCGTGATCAATTCGGAAACAACTTGCCTGTCAGGATTAGCTTGTTCACAGATAGGTCACTGTAACAACAGCAGACTGTGTGTGATGGTCAGGTAGTGGAAGAGAAATCACCAATTTATCAGTGAAATAAATACTCACAGCTTATGTTGAAACTGTAGACTGGGGCTCCCTCTGGTGGAGCAATGGGTTCTTTCACCGTCCACTATGGAACAGAACTCAATGTGAGATTGTGCTTCCGTGACTCTCAGACAGCTTTTCACCGAACATCGCACCAGGAGTTCTAGTGCATTTGAAGTCACTGGGTATAGGGCAAAATGTCTGCTCTGACTGGACTCATACCTAGCAGAAAGGAAGATGGTTCAACTTGTTGGATATCAATCAGCTCAGCCCCAGGACATTGTTGCAGGAGTTTTTACGATAGTATTCTGGACCCAAAACCTTCAGCTGCTTCATTAATGATCTTCCCTCCAACCTGGAGTTGTAAGTGTGAAACGTCGCTGATTACTGCACAGTCTTCAGTTCTATTCCTAACTCTTTAAATACTGAAGTAGCATGTGCCTGCTTACAACAACACCTGCACAAACTATTGGCATTAGTCTGAAAAATGGCAAGTGACATCTGCATCACACAACCATCATGTAATGACTGTCAACAGATTACAGCAGCTTCCTCTTAACAAGTCAACAACATTACCATTGTCAGATTGGCCATCATTAACAGTCTTAATCAGAAACACAACTGGACCAACTACAGACATACTGTGGCTACAGGGATATCTCAGAGGCTGGGAATGTGTGTTTTCCAACTACAAGAGTAGGGGTCAGGGAATCATTTGGGTTCTGAATAAACTTGTCAATCATTGCTTAAAACCGTTGTTATTTTTCTGAGTTTTCCAGCTGCTTTGGAACCTGCTCTGCAATGTAAACAGGGCGACATCTACAGCTTCACCCATTTCCCAATTCCTTCCTCCTGTTCACCATTTCTCCTGAGCTGCTGCCTTGAAGTATTGTAACACCAAATACAACCTCCGGGTCCCATCCTTTTTAACCTCAGAACCTTCCATCCCTGCATTTGCCTGCATCAATCTTTGTCACAGGAGAATGTTCTCCATCAGATTTGGGAATGGTGATGCCCATTCCAGTAATCTCTCTGCTGTAGTATGACAGCTCCTGTTAGATGGCAAATTTCCAGAAATGTCAGAGATAAAACAGCTAGTAGTCCAGAAAACGATGGAATTCAAATCTGACAATTTACAAGAAATACTGCATTTGAATCTGGAGGCAAGTGTAAATCAGAGCTGGTGCAGCTTAATCTTTCTGAAAACAGATGCTGTTTGCTATTACATATTTTAATATTCCTGTTAATAGTCTTCAATCTGAAGAGTATTTATTTTAAAGGTTCTTCTAGTAAAACAAGTATAATCTTGATTATTTTAGACTAGATTACAACATAACTATTTATATTGTGTCATCACAAGTACTTCACAGTCCTGGTACAGGACAACCAGACAAATCTGGGGGTTTTCTCACTTCTCCCTTACTGCTAAAGCCACTTGTAGTATATCTTTGATAATGGGAACTGCAGATGCTGGAGATTCCAAGATAATAAAATGTGAGGCTGGATGAACACAGCAGGCCAAGCAGCATCTCAGGAGCACAAAAGCTGACGTTTCGGGCCTAGACCCTTCATCAGAGAGGGGGATGGGGGGAGGGAACTGGAATAAATAGGGAGAGAGGGGGAGGCGGACCGAAGATGGAGAGTAAAGAAGATAGGTGGAGAAGGTGTGGGTGGGGAGGTAGGGAGGGGATAGGTCAGTCCAGGGAAGACGGACAGGTCAAGCAGGTGGGATGAGGTTAGTAGGTAGCTGGGGGTGCGGCTTGGGGTGGGAGGAAGGGATGGGTGAGAGGAAGAACCGGTTAGGGAGGCAGAGACAGGTTGGACTGGTTTTGGGATGCAGTGGGTGGGGGGGAAGAGCTGGGCTGGTTGTGTGGTGCAGTGGGGGGAGGGGATGAACTGGGCTGGTTTAGGGATGCAGTGGGGGAAGGGGAGATTTTGAAACTGGTGAAGTCCACATTGATACCATATGGCTGCAGGGTTCCCAGGCGGAATATGAGTTGCTGTTCCTGCAACCTTCGGGTGGCATCATTGTGGCAGTGCAGGAGGCCCATGATGGACATGTCATCAAGAGAATGGGAGGGGGAGTGGAAATGGTTTGCGACTGGGAGGTGCAGTTGTTTGTTGCGAACTGAGCGGAGGTGTTCTGCAAAGCGGTCCCCAAGCCTCCGCTTGGTTTCCCCAATGTAGAGAAAGCTTGCGAACTGAGCGGAGGTGTTTTCCCGCGACACATCCCTCACACCCCGCCCCCGCCACAACCGCCCCAAGAGGATCCCCCTCGTTCTCACACACCACCCTACCAACCTCCGGATACAACGCATTATCCTCCGACACTTCCGCCATTTACAATCCGACCCCACCACCCAAGACATTTTTCCATCCCCACCCCTGTCTGCTTTCCGGAGAGACCACTCTCTCCGTGACTCCCTTGTTCGCTCCACACTGCCCTCCAACCCCACCACACCCGGCACCTTCCCCTGCAACCGCAGGAAATGCTACACTTGTCCCCACACCTCCTCCCTCACCCCCATCCCAGGCCCCAAGATGACATTCCACATTAAGCAGAGGTTCACCTGCACATCTGCCAATGTGGTATACTGCATCCACTGTACCCGGTGCGGCTTTCTCTACATTGGGGAAACCAAGCGGAGGCTTGGGGACCGCTTTGCAGAACACCTCCGCTCAGTTCGCAACAAACAACTGCACCTCCCAGTCGCAAACCATTTCCACTCCCCCTCCCATTCTCTTGATGACATGTCCATCATGGGCCTCCTGCACTGCCACAATGATGCCACCCGAAGGTTGCAGGAACAGCAACTCATATTCCGCCTGGGAACCCTGCAGCCATATGGTATCAATGTGGACTTCACCAGTTTCAAAATCTCCCCTTCCCCCACTGCATCCCTAAACCAGCCCAGTTCATCCCCTCCCCCCACTGCACCACACAACCAGCCCAGCTCTTCCCCCCCACCCACTGCATCCCAAAACCAGTCCAACCTGTCTCTGCCTCCCTAACCGGTTCTTCCTCTCACCCATCCCTTCCTCCCACCCCAAGCCGCACCCCCAGCTACCTACTAACCTCATCCCACCTGCTTGACCTGTCCGTCTTCCCTGGACTGACCTATCCCCTCCCTACCTCCCCACCCACACCTTCTCCACCTATCTTCTTTACTCTCCATCTTCGGTCCGCCTCCCCCTCTCTCCCTATTTATTCCAGTTCCCTCCCCCCATCCCCCTCTCTGATGAAGGGTCTAGGCCCGAAACGTCAGCTTTTGTGCTCCTGAGATGCTGCTTGGCCTGCTGTGTTCATCCAGCCTCACATTTTATTATCTTGTAGTATATCTTTGCTTCCGCTAGGAGGAGCTACATCAGCACAAAGCCCAGATCAAATCTGAGAGTACCTTTGCACAGGAGACTAATTAAAATGTAAATCCTTTTGTGGGAACTTATAATCGAAGCCAGGGTTTGGTTGAATTCTGAATCCACAATAGCAGCCTGTGGGAATCCTGTTAAAATCTATCAGACTTCATTCAGCATCAATGTAGGAGTCAATTGGTCAGTCATCCACAAATGTCAGAATATTTGGCATTATCTAATATTGAAGCAGACAGTACAGGCTGAGTAAATCAGTCACTAGATAGTCAAATTGTTCTCTTCAAGTTCTTCAAAAATTCTGTGGTACTGTTCAAAGAGCAAATGAGGTCTCCTCTTGATAAATAGTGATCCCTCAACTATCATCTGAAGTAAAGATTGTCTGGACATTGTCACAGTGCTGCATGTGGGGTCTTGCAGTAGGCATATTGATGACATATTTACTCTATTTAGTAATGACTTCATTGTCTGAAGCATTTTGAGATGTCTTGAGATTGTGAAAGGTATTACAGAACACATAGATTAGATTCCCCACACTGTGGAAACAGGTCCTTCAGCCCAACAAGTCCACACTGCCCCTTGGAGCATCCCACCCAGACCCATCCCCCTATAACCCACACACCCCTGAACGCTATGGGCAATTTAGCATGGCCAATCCATCTAGCCTGCACATCTTTGGACTGTGGGAGGAAACCGGAGCACCCAGAGGAAACCCACGCAGACACAGGAAGAACGTGCAAGCTCTGCACAGACAGTCACCTGAGGCTGGAATTGAACCCGAGTCCCTAGCGCTGTGAGGCTGCAGTGCTAACCAGTGAGCCAACATGCCACCACAAAGCTAGTATACAGGGGCAGCAGGTAATCAGGAAGGCCAATGGAATGTTTGCCCTTATTTCAGGAGGTTTGGAGTGCAAGAGTAGGGAAGTTTTACTGTAGTGGTACAAAGTGCTGCAAGACCACTGGGAGTACTGTGAGCAGTTTTGGTCCTCATTATTTATTGGAAGCAGTTCAGAGAAGGTTTACTGGGGTGATCCTCAGTTTGAAGGGATTGTCTCATGAGCAAAGGCTAACCAGTTGGGATTCTGGTCACTGGAGTTTAGAAGAATAGGAGGTGATCTCGTTGAAACATATAAGATTCTTAAGGAGCTTGATAGAGTAAATGCTGTGAGGATGTTGCCCCTCAGTGGAGAGTCTAGACCAGACAGCAGAGTCTCAGAATTAAGGGGCACCAACTTAAGATTGAGATGAGGAGGCATTTCTTCTCTCTGAGGGTTCACTGTCTTTGGAAAACCTTGTTGCAGAGAGACGTGGGGCCAGATCCTTGTGTACATTTAAGGCCAAGATAGATTCTTGATCAGTAGAGGAATTAAGGGTTATGTTTGAATTGCAGGAATGTAGACATGAGGAACATCAGATCAGCCATTATCCTATTGAATGACTGAGCAGACTTGAGGGGCTGAATGGCCTTCTTATGATCTGAAATGCAAGTATTTCTTTACTTCATGAATGTTGAGTTAACAGTGAAAACTCAGGCACTGGAAAAAATCCTGCCCTCCTTCTTCCACCTTCAGTCAGACTCCAATCCCAACCTTCTGACATATTTCAACATCTTGGATATCTTTGGCATACATTCCAACCTGCAACATCGTATCCCACCTCTTGCTGATGGCAACTTCAACCATTCTGGATTTTGCACAGTTCCACTGAAGTTTGGATAGACATGGAAATTTCTGTGAGTAGTTCTAGCAACTAAAGAAAACACATCTGTTTATTCAGAGATAGATGCTTCGTATAAATTGTGTGTGTTACAACAGGCAGATAACTTCAAATTGGCACACCGAACAATTCAGGCGAAAGTTACAAATAAGACTTATTGAAAGATGTAGATTTGCAAAGAAAAAAAAATCTCAATTTTCTGAAATTAAAATACATTGAAAATCTTATTTTCATTTAGTTCATGGATAACTTAGGTTTGCATGTTCTCTCTCACCATAGTGATGTGAGCATACACCTTGGATTGTTTGACGTGAAGACTGAGTTCTTTGTCCAACACAAATGCCTGTCAAAACTAGCCTTTTATGTCACACGTTAATGTCAATGTATCCACCTGCTCAGCAGGATCCTTCTCAAAAGGGGGACTGTAAGTTGTGATTCTGTATCTGGTTAATAGCAAAAACATCTCAGCAAATTCAGGGTTACTACCTACAATCCCTGTCTTCTGAAGCACATGTACAAAATGCAATTATAATACATATTGAATTGGTCCACCTTACATTTTAGAAATTTCCAGGCAATCAGAACACCTGCTCTGATCTTGGAGAGGCAATAACCTTGAGGCAGGAGACAAAAATTCAAGTTTCCAGTGATGGGTTAAGATTTTGCTAATACATTCTTAGAACCGTTCAGGTGGGTTGGCCTTCCAAACCCAGGAATCATTCTGCCATTCAATAGCATGTCTTGAATCAGCTATACTTATGTTCATGGGCACAACCTTATTTAGCCTATAACGGGGACCAGATTATTTACATGTGGCAAGTACTGGAGAGCTAGACTTCATCTTCTAAGTTATGTTGAGTACAGAAGTCTTCAGTAACCTGATTGTTCCTTCAAAACTAGGGTGTTCCTTTGCAAAGAAGCTTATAGTATTGGGGGTGAAGACTCTCCATGTTGATCAGTTCATGAGCGGCCTCGGTTGTAGTGTTGTTAAACACTTACAATGCAAGGGATCAAGCCTAATCAAGCTAACAAGCCTATCCAAATGACACAGGCTAATGGCAGCAAACTTGATTCAGACAAGAAAGTGCATTAACTAACTCATAAGACCATCTTTTGTGGTTGTGGTGAAAAATACCATTGGTGAAAGGCTATCAGGTGTCTATGTTCTCCTAACTGTGACGGAAAATTAGTGACCTGATGCTATGTGAGCTGCTGAGTGTTGCAGCTCCTTACAAAGTGTGAACTGTGGGCGGATGAGGGTGGCAGTACCACTGTGGTACCAGTGGTGTTACATTGGTAGTAGTCATGAAGTGAGAGAGTTATTGATTGCACATGAAGGGTCAGATGAAAATATCTTGCACTCAACCTTCTGTGTGAAATACCCTGCAATGGCAACCACACACTGCTAACTCACTCATAACATCATGAAGCATTGAGTAAAGTGTGGTATGTGGTTTGGCAAAGCACAGCAAATCATTCATCTTCTTGTGGCAGTTCTGACAATGTCCTGTTCCTGTTCCCTGGGGAAAGAGAATCCTGCTCTCCTCAGTCTTCAGGAGAACCTCTATCTGGGCACCATGAAAACCAAATCATCATTTTGCCTGGTCTCTGACATCTCCAGGGGCATTTGAGGTTAATGAGCACAGATTGAAGTGCTGACTGGGTTCTTTTTAAACATGACACCAGATGTAAGAGCCTGAAAGATTCTGATGGACTTCCAAACTTTCTGCCAGCAGCATTTATCATTGTGCTGGTGCTTGAGTGTGTAATGAACAGAGAAGAATGCAGTTGTGCAGGAAAACCTGACCTCCGCCCGAGCAGAGGTGCCTTCCACTTTTACCCATGATTCCTGACTTAGTCTCAAAGGGAAAAGGGAAGTTCTGCTCCTGTCCAGATTGAGTGGGAACATTAACATTTGTTTTGGTCCCAGTCTGGCCCGATTTCTTCCACATTCGGCAGTGAGTTTAGATTGTCAATAAAATAATGCTCCATTTAAATAAATAAACTATGTTCATTGTTCTGCCATAAAATCTGGAAGACCTGAGTTACTGGATAATCCTGGGATACTAGAAATATCTTTGCAAAGAGGCAGATTTAAACATGGACTACATAGTAACCGGTTATTCAACTCAACACGATGGACACAAACCATTTAATGAAGATACTGGAGGCAAATATTCTTCAGTGTAAGTCTTTATTTTGGTGTCAAAATTAGTACACTGTCCAATAATAATAATGAATGGGACCACGAACAGAAGCAACAGTAAGAGCAGCTCGAGAGTGTGAAAACTCAGCTCAAAATATACACACATTTGACTCTTATGCAATGTGGACCTGAAATATCCATCTTACCCATAAAATGACACAAAGGATACCGGAATGTGTTTTTTGGGAACTGTCGCTAGAATCAATCTACAGCAACTCCAGATCACTAGCTCCACAACTTTTTACAACCATCTGAGTTTGAAGGTTCTAAGCCCAATTGCCTGCCACTATTACAATTAGTGGATCAGCCAAGCTCAGAAATGTCTGTGTTACGATCAGCCTCAATACCTCAGGCTGAGGACATTCAATACTGTCCTCACTTGACAATCGCGCACATAGTCAATGGATGGCTGTCAGGAGCAGGAATCCCAACTAATTACTCACTGTACCAGCCACCACTCCCCACCCATTCTGATGCCCCTAATGTCAATTGTTGTTGCTCCTGTCAGGAAACTCAAACCAGAAAAAAAAAGTAACATGAATAACTCCAGGAACTGGAATCGTACCTGGCATCTTGCTCAAAATAGTCTTAGTGCCTGTTTATGTTGAAGGACAGGCTGAATGGAAAGCAAGGGTCTTTTCTAGATTTTCCCAAAAATGTTCCTCAGCCTTAAAACCTACAGAATATTCAGAAAATAATTGTCACACCTCATTGTGCAAGTGGAGAGGAAGTTTCTGGAGAGAAGTAGTTTCTGTGAAATACATATTCCTCATTTTATGGAGCAACAGATGGGCAAGAATTTTGGTTGGCGTGATTTGAGGAGGGACCCTGGAGCTGAGGAACCTTCCCTGTTAGATGGCTCCAGTGTCACCAGTGGCCAGGACCATCCCTGAGTGGTTTCATGGGAAACACTTCATAGACCAAGACACCTGATGAGGTCTAGATCCACTAGATGCCAAAACTCCATTGGGTATTGGTTTACATGCATGGAAGAAAACACATTCTGGCAAGGATATCACACTGACAATAGTGTATTGTGAACAAAAAGTACCCCTACTCCAGAATTTCCTTGCCCCTTCAAGGGGATTACAGAAAGAGATGGAACAGTTGAATTACACCTCGATTTACTGACAATTCTAGTATTGCCCCTCATTTCAGTATCCTGCTCACAATCTGTTGATTTCATTGCCAATATTCACTTGTCTTTTCGTTCTTTGCTTATTTTCTGGCCTGTTACAGAACATGGAAAATACAAAAGTGCGAAGTAATAAAGCAAAGCAGCAAAATATGAAACATTTCAACCATTAACCCATTTTTAACTGTTGAGTTTCCATCACCAATCAGTGTCAAAACAAATTGTCCAGTTTCAGATTGAAACTCTCACTCTGATGCTATACAGGAAAGCTGTAATTAACTGGATTTACACACATTATATTCAGTTCTCTTCATGCCCAGCCTTTCTGCCCCTCTCCTCCAATGCCACCCCCACCTTGGTGAACAGACCAATGCACCATGAACAATCACCAAGATGGGATTGATTTGAAGGATTATGCACCACTATTGCTGGCCTTTTACCAAAGGCAATAACCAACGCATTTCTCCACAGCGACATACCATCACTCTCTGATTGCTGGAACCAGAGCTGATCGGCACCTTTGATACCCTATTTTAGTCAAGTGTGGGCCGGTTAACCAGAGGACTCTCTTCCTCACAAGAAGAAACAAGTTCACCAGTTGCATGTGAACAGGCCCTCCTAACCAGTTTTGTGGACACTGCAACAACCCCAAAGTCTCAGCAGTTGAAGAGAAAAGGGAGGGAGAACTGCACTAACTCAAGCCCTATCAACATACCAAAGATATTATGAATGGAGACCCAGTGATGTGTAGCCATGACAACAATGATCAGTGCAGACTGGTGGGCTGCATATGGCTTCTAGCCCGTGTATAAATTTCATTACCCTACAAGATTCAATTTTAACTGGGTCGGAATTGCTGCCAGGGTAAAAGGATCCGAAGGAGGTGATGGACCTGATTCTATTGTTGATACAGTAGGAAGGCCCACCACTTAGGGATGTGAAGGAACACTTCTGCCCTGCAAGTCACAAGACACCAAAAACAACTTATCTCACACAACTTCTTCAGGTCCATGATACAGTTCTCAGCAGGTTTGGCCTAAGTCAGACTTAGATCAGGCTAACATCACAAACTGGCCAAGGATATCACCAGGGCCTTGCATTTTATAATTGGAGTGGACATCCCCTGTCTTTTGGGTGATGCCATCTTTGGCTGCTGATAACAACAGTTTATATTCTAATCCCATGAGAAGATAACAGACAAGTTCCTGTCCTTGTTTCAGCTGTTCTCCTGAATGGTTTTTGTCACGTTGTAATATAGATTGGGGTGGGGGAAATAGTGTTAAATTCCCACAATATTAAATGTGACATCCTTCAAACTCATAACCAAATTTTCACAGTTAAATATCCATTAAGTTGAATGGCCAGGTATAAGGATTCTACCCAATAACAGCTTAAAAATACATATTAAATATGCAAGAATTCTGATTTTGCACCCTAATTAAGGATGCTTTTTGTAAAGTACATCTTTGGGTGAAGCTGTTTAG
The DNA here is from genome assembly GCF_030684315.1 of Stegostoma tigrinum. Taxonomy (NCBI): domain Eukaryota; kingdom Metazoa; phylum Chordata; class Chondrichthyes; order Orectolobiformes; family Stegostomatidae; genus Stegostoma; species Stegostoma tigrinum. The sequence goes on from NC_081383.1 coordinate 28,815,025, forward strand.
AATCATAGAATCCTTACAGCGTGGAAGCAGGCCATTCTGCCCATTGAAACTGCACTGACCCTCCAAACAGCATCTCACTCAGACCCCTAGCCTCTCCCTTTAACCCTGTATTTCCCATAGCCAATCCACCTAACCTGCAAATTTTTAGACAATGGAAGGAAACCAGAGCAGCCGGAGGAAACCCACCAAGACACATGGAGAATGTGCAAATTCCTACGAACAGTCACCCGAAGGTGGAATCAAACTCAGTTCGCTGGCAATGTGAGGCAGCAGCACTAACCGTTGAGCCACCGCGCTGCTTCTCAAGGATAATATTATAATGAGGTACATAAGCACCATTTACTGTCAGTCACTATCAGGTCTTTTTCCACTTGTAAACCAGTGTCAGGGTGATTCATTCTGATATCCCCACTCTTGCCTCTGATTCAACGTACCACTCCAATGACTGAGTATTTAATCTCGGCAGACACTTCAGTGCGGTACTTGGGAGCGCCGCTCTGCTGAAGGTGTCATCTATCTCTTGAGATGTTAAACATAGGCCCAAACTGAGATTAACATAAAAGATTCCATGATGTTATGTTGAAAAAAGAGCATGAAGTTCTACCAGGGTCCTCGCCAACACTTCTAACTTTACCAATATTTTAAACTGATTATCTGGTCATTATCACATTCCTGTTTGTCGAATCTTACTGTGGACAAATTAGCTGCTGCTTTTCCTATACTTCAAAAGTACGTCATTGATTTTAAAGCACTTTGGGACTCCAGAGGTAATGAAAAGCACTTTAAAAATGAAAGCTTTGTTCATTTTTAGACGCCTTTGATGCAAGGCACAGAGATGGACCATCCATTTCCCAGTCAGACATTTTTCACTGATGTGTAACAGAAAGGAAACTTGCCATAACTGATTAAACTTCCATTTATCTTTAAACTCCATATTAATGTTGACAGCAAGAATAACCTGTACAGCCGACTGTGACCAATTGCTAACTGTCCACTGCAGCTCCATTTGATTGTTTTGTTTTGTGCATATATTTACAAAATGGCTTTGCAGTCAGCATTGGAATTTAAACATCAGAGTGAGGATTTGATTTGACATTTCATTAATAATGCACTGCCCATTGGGGGGGATGGGAACCCAGTCCACCTGGGTGATAAGGAACATGTTAACAAGAGTTGTGTATGAAGGATCTTCATTCACTGAGAGAGAGGAGGCACTTTCTGTCTGTGCTTACAGCAGCCCTGACAACATCACAGTTCATTGATTAGGGGAAGCTCCAAGGTGCAGAAAACCATGCTGGAAATACTCCTGCAATTATTTTTAAATTAAATCAACTTAGATCCTGCAAGTAAATCCCAGAGATCAAATAAATATCTGGACTCAGAATGAAGTATGCACACCCAGCAACGATGTTAGAAGGGGTGCAAGATAGTGATTTTAAACATATGTGTAAGACACATGCCTGGTGGTCAGAATTGCACTGGTCAAGCAGTGTTTGTATATCAGGCATGTACTGTAAACTGTGATTTTCTTTTTAAAAAGGTGCTTTATTCAGAGATATAATTTGTTAATTGCTTTAAAAATTGGAACATTTTATTTTTGAACAGCAAGAACTGTAAGCCTGTGTGAACTGAAAGTCCCTGAACTGGGACACAAACCCACAGCCTTCTAAGTCAGAGGTGAGAGTGCTGTGGTTATGTTCTATTCCGTGTGAAAACTACATTGTTTCCATTTACACTGAGTACATGAAAATCAGATGCACACAAAACTGAACAAAATCTAGATTTTGGGATAGTGATGTCAATGGTCATTGAGGGTAGCATGTAGCTAAGACTGATAGCAATATTCCATCTTATAGCAGTTTAGGTAAGGAATGGAGAGAATCTCAAATACCTCCAGTGTAATGGGCCAATCTAATCCTATTTTAATTTTATTAGCCCATACCCTACCCAGTGCACATTTTAAAAAAGCCTTTAATCCTTGCATTTCTCACTCTCCCTCCACATCTAGCAGTATAACATCCCCTTATCATCAAAGAAGCAAAATACCATGGCTCACTCTGGCAGGGCGAAACCATTAGGAGTGGAGGGGTGGAAGTTTACTGCTACATATGGAGATGAGTTTTTTTTTCATTTTTTTTTCCTGTTTCAGAAAATTCCAGACAAAACTGCAATGTAAACAATTCAGCTGCAAGAGCTAAAAAAAATCCAAAATGTACTAAAAGATATGAAGAAACTGTGTAAATATAACAGTTTGTACGTTTCAGCCATTGTTCATACAAATCCAGAAAGATTTAAGGTTAGGAATAGAAGTTTTTTTTTCAGACGGTAATTAATGGTAACTTGAAACAGGGGCAGGGAAGGTAGGTCCGTAGTTGAGGAATCGGTTGTTGATCGTCCAGTTACAGATGGTTCAGTCCTGGAACACCCTTGAACTTGTTGCATTTGGAATCTGTCATTTGCATTGCAGGTAGAAAGTGGATTTGCTTATACCTGGATCATACTGAACTCTCCCTCATGTTTTCATCTGCTAAAAAATTTGTGATGCGCTTTACTGTATCCTGGTATTGGGGTCCATGTGTGAAAATGTCCTTCAAATAGTAGTCTTCGCTTTGGTCCTTGGCAAAATTGACAAATACCTAGACAAGGAAAGGGAAAAGTTAAACTAATAGAACATGAAAAATCTTATAACTAAAAATATTTGTTTAAACATTTATGAATTATTTTCATGGATTTTAATTCTCCTACATACTCCTCAGAACACGGTCCAACAGCATTGTAAAAATGATATGTGTTTACTTTTCCGTATTTTGATTGTGTACTGAAATGGAAGAATTGATTTTAAAGCCAAAGATTGTTGTTGCATTGCTACACTGAGCAGTGCTCATGGTAAGTGTTATTTACACAGCTACTTGTTCAAGGAGCGGGGCTGGTCTAGTGAGAGACAAGCTGGAGCCGAGGGCTGCGTACAAATGGAGATTTGGTTGACAGCAGGAAACCGACTGGTCTATGACTAGTGACAGTTAACGATGACAAACGCCTTCTGCCTGCCAACAGTAAAAAAAATTTCTGTAACAACTCAGCAGGTCTGGTAGCATCTGTAAACAGAAAGCAGAGTTAATGCTTCAGGTCCAGTGACCCTTCTTCAGAACTGATTTAGGCTGGAGAAAAGTAGGTATGTGTGCTGAAGATGGGGTAGGAGGAGGAGTAAATGGTAGGTAGAGATGGAGCCCAGTGAGAGAGTATAAAGGTT